>NW_026262626.1:29602601-30202601 GCF_021869535.1 Mytilus californianus
CTATGCTAACATTACCTTGATGGACAGGTGGACCAGTGTCAGTGACAGTTTTATTGTTTGTCACATGCCTCATGTTATGTTGACAACACTGGACACACTTCTCCTGCAAACATTAAATATCAATAATGTTTCTTGACAACTTTATATTCTGATATTAATAAAGAGCAATGTGTGTCACACTGTCTTGAAGCACAATAAAAGGCACGTGTCTGGTATAGTTGTTGGTAAGACATGTGTGTCACACTGTCTTGAAGTACAATAAAAGGCATGTGTCTGGTATAGTTGTTGGTAAGACAGTATCCCACATGAAACACAATGTTACCCAGAAAGAATTTACTAAAACATTGATTATATTTTAAAAGTTCTATAATAAGGCTTCTATTTGTAAATTTGTGTAAAACTATCTAAAGGTCTGACACTCAAGGGTTGATTTCTCTAAAGAAATAAAAAAAAAAACGGTATTTATTTGTATGGTTTGCTTTGTTGGTTTGATTATTTTTACTTACATAAATATGTACATATTGATGATGGAGTCTTTTTCATTGTGTAAGGAAACTTAAGTGCTCAGAGCAATATATAACCAACAATTTCCAACAAACAACTGACAAGCTCACTGATATGCGTGGGCAAATTAAAAAAAATATACATTTATCATGTTTATGATGGGTTTTTTTTTTTAATTTGAAACCTATATTAAGTTACAGGTTAATGAAGTACATGTCACTGTTTCTAAGTTTTGAATATGATATCTTAGAGTCGATATGAAACCTTAGCCAAAGCATGAGGTAAAATTAACTGTAACTTTACACTTTACACAGTGCAATAACTGTCCATTAAATATACATAACTTAAGTTGGCTGGGGGTCGATACCTTGAATATTTACTGAATACCAGACCTTATGCAGAGTTATGACCCAATCGGAAACAGATAATTAGATTAACATAATGGTTAACTTTTACTGCTCCTATGGTGTTTTGTTCATATTTTTCAGATTATTTGAAAACGTAACAAATAAATAACCAGAATATTTTGTACAACTATTTAATAACATTTTAATGAAATTCTAACACAGTCATTGTCTCACCTGCGAAAAAAATCTTATAAAGTGAGACAAAGAAATTACTATCCAGCGACAGCAGTGACAGCATTAACTATTTCTATAAAGCTTTATATAATACAGAAGGCGGAAGACCTGGATGCTTCATAAAATCTTGTATTCAAAAAATGCCTAATGTTATGAACTATCTGTCTGTCATATTTCACTTTTTCCTTGACCATATTTTCATGTATATTTTTTTTTTCATGTGAAATACTTACTTATTATAAGTATAGGACGAATATACATTGTATTTGGTATATGTCACATGTCTGTCAGACAGATTCACCTCCCCTTGACCTCATTTCATGGATCAGTGATCAAGATTTTGTTTTCCTGGTCTTAGTCCATATCGCAAATACTATAAGCAATGGTCAACTATATTTGGTGTATAGAACGATTGTAAGGTTTACTGGCAGTAAAATGTACATGTTTGTCTTGCAGGGTGATGTGATACTTGTAGTAGAACCTTTGTATTACAGACTCAACATAAATTCAATCATGATATGTAAAGAAGACGAGATATTTCAGCTCATGCACTCTTGTCTTTATAATTGTGAAGTTTTTATGAGTATCAAAAGTTTTAAAATAGATAAAGTAAAATAACAAACATAGTGAACTCCAAGGAAGTTTAAACAAGTTATGTATTTATGGTTTTAAGATGGTTGTCAGATCTTGTTACTTGCTCTAAACGGAAATTGTAACATAAATACTGGGGTACTTAAAATAGATGGTTAGGCAATTTATCTGATGTTCGTTTATCATTATATCAAAATTTGTCATGCCTTTTATTAATCACATTTTGGATCAGCACTTTGTAATCAATCATTTGTTCATTCCAATTATTTTGCCTTTTTATCCCACTGGGCTAAAGAATACATGACTTAATACCATTAAATTTGTTTCCTTTTCATAATTAAAATTGCTTTATGTATTGATGAACTTCAGAACTAACATTAGTATTAATTAATTTTGTACTGATTGTGAATAATGATTATTTATATTTATATATGTACTTTGTCACTTAGTAAATAATGATTATTGATTATCATTGGTAATAATTTTTGTACAAACTTTGTTGGTATAATGTATTAAAATGAGTCCAGACTATTTGATGCTATATAACATCATGTATCAAAACACTCAGCTAAACTTGACTCAACCTTGTTTTGTTATATATACTGCAGTGACATTACCTTCTATCAACATTTTTTTTCTTTCTATGTTCACAGTCTTTAATGCTAAAAAGTGACGGAAGTGAATTAAAAACTAAAAAGTTCATTGGGCACATTCCATTAATTATGTAGCAGTCACTAATACCAACATGCAACATGAAGTTACTGTACATGTTAGTTTGCTCATTTGATAGTTTTAATTGGCACTTTTTTGCATGTGTGCTACACTTTTTTTAAATATGGAATTTGTATTTTAATGTTTTTTTGCTAAATTAAAATAGGTATAAAGGAGGACAGCTATTTAACTGTCCATTATAACAGTTGGATTATACAGATTTCATGGGTATCCAATGTGACCTAAACATTATGTATTGACTTTATGAAATCTTTGACATATTATATGTTTTATGCGATTCAAGTTTCAATCGACAGAGAAAATTGATACTTTTAAGCAATAATTGCTTAGAACTGCGTACAAACTGTTTATGTCAACATTGATCAGCATTCTAAACTTATAGAAAATTGATATACAGTTTGAGTATAGTTTTTAAATGGAGATAATATTATGAACAAAGTTAAAACATTATAAATTCATTTTATTGTGAATATTGAAACAGAATCAACATTATAAATAAATAGAGTAATACTAAAATTCAAAATCAGTTTGTATAAATAATTAACTATCTATACTATTATTACAATATATTTGAATTATCTAACTTTGTTTAGACATGTCAGACTATTACCAATAAAGATATATACTATCCAATATTAGGAAAATATTATTGATTGTGTAAATATAATACTGTATGTTACAAACTAGTTATATGAGATAATCTGTGTCAGCCAGCTATTGTCTGTGTCTGATACTGGACAGAAGGAGGCTGGTCAATTTAAACTTGTTTGATACAATATTTAAAAAAATACATTAAACAATTTTTTTTATCAAAACAGGTTTACAAAGTAAATGCTTTTAATACAGGATGTTGCTGTAAAATTTCACTTTTTGCTTGGAAAAATGGTAGCTTAGATAACAACTTGAAATTGTTTTCCTTAGTATATGCCATTTATCACCATAATAAAAAATATCAAATTATTAAATTGCTATTTGTAGAAGATAACTTAATTAGGTTCGTCTTTCAAAATGCATTAAGTTTTTTGGGGGATTTTAAAGAGATCATAGATTTTATCAACAATTTAAATTTTGAGGTGAAAAAGCTTCATAATTTACAGGGGTATTTGATTTCAGAAGAAAACCTTAAGGAAAAACTTTCTGATTAAAAGAAGGCTATGATTCTAGACCCCCTTTCTTCGTTAGGTCATACTTTGCCTGACAAATGGCCATTAACATTATACAAATAAAGAATAGTATATTGTTCTTTGTATCACCTGGCTATAAAATAATAAACTGTCAAATTTAACAATACACAATCAATACAAAATGATAGAATACAAAATTATCACGTTTTTTTTTGCTTTATAAAACATTACCAAATAGTCATCAATACTTCTTTAGTTGACACAAGGTTAATATCAATTTTAATAATGAAACAGCTATTGAATTCTATTGATAAAATTTCTACAGATTAATCTAGTGAATTAATATAGTAAATTTCACCATTGAATTTAAAAAAAATTGAATGCATCATTATTTTGCTAGAGACAAAATATTAAACTTGCTGTTAGAGTTTAGAAATTTGCTTATTGCCGAAAAAAAAATCTAATAACTTCTACCCAATGTTCCATTTTTGCAAACTTAACTGATGATTGAAATTTTCTTTTCTAGCTATTGGGGACCTCTCTGCATATAGTCGAGCAGATGACCATCACACTGCCAAACATGGATTTGAAATAAACTTATTCACAGAAGACAGTCGACCTCATTGTATATCAGACAGATATAATGCTGCCAATCAAACACCGGCTTGTAAACTTCGTGGTGCTGACTTATACAGGAAAGATGGCTTATGTACAGAACGGTTATTCAGGATGTGGCCAATTGTTCTTAATGAACATAAAGTTAGAACTCCTGATCTCAATCTGCCAAGAAAGGTATACATAAGCTTCATAACCCATGCAAAAAATATTCCAAGATTCTCATCCATATAAGAAAAAGACTGCACAGATGAATATTTTTGTTTTACTTTTTCAATTTCTTGTGTGAAAATGAACAGTGGATAAGTTTTTTTTCTCCTTCGATGGCACAAAAAGTCAAAGCAAGGTTAAAAATTGTGTTGTACAGTGATGATCTCAGAAGTTAGCATATTTTTATATGGCCTTCTATTAGCAGATTAAGATTCAATGTATCTGTAATTTCTGGCCATGACCAGCATTTTTTATATTGTTTTTTTGTTGTTGTTGTTTTTTTCATTTTCAATTTCAAACATGAAACAACATAATAGTTGCAAAATAACTTACCTTAGTTTGTACAACTTTTGAAAAGGATGTAATTCGATTATGACATGAAAAGCTGTATAAATGAATAAAAGCAACATATATTTAGAATATAATTAAACAAACCAATTGGAAAGTATATTTAATACTAGTGGATATTGATGATTTTTATCAATAACTTAATTTTCCCATGTAAAATGATTAAGATATAAGATAAAAAGTGAGACCAGAGTTTTTACTTAAAGAATAATTGAACATTGGTATTTGGGTGGATCATGTTACTGTCTGTTTGATCATTCAGTAAAGGATCAAAGATGTATATTCGATTATTTGTGACCTAGAAGATCTATCTATATATTTGTAAAGATTGTGGTATTAAACACACCTTTGCATGAATATACATTAGATTTAACATTGATGTAATACACCAATATACATTCATATAATAGGTAAAAATTGAGTATATAGTCTAGAAAAGAAAAAATAATAAATGACATGATTTACCATAAAATGCTTATAGATATTTGACACATTATTCACTTTATTCACTTTATGAAGCAGATAGTCATTTAAAGTAAGGAAAATCTAGTGTAATTATCAAAAAGATGGATACCCAATAATACACCATGGGCAAAAGCAACTTCTGAAGTTCAATCTTCAACAATGAGCACAGTCCCACAGAAATTGTCTGTGTTCTCCCTGTACCTTTAAAGGTTTATTTATCTAAAAATGTACAAAACCATTTGCACAATTTGCTATTAAAGCTGTAGCACAAGAAAACAGAAGTCAATTAGTGCCAGTTTACCTGTTTGTCTTTTGTATATGTTGTCATTTTATGAGTTAAGTGGGAAATTTTTGTGAAGTTTTTTTGTGCAAATTAAACAATTTAAGATTGATTTAGAAAATAAAACCTTACAAATGGGTTTGGCCCTAGAAATATCAAAATTTAAACTCCTCAAAAACAAACCACTAAATAGCATTGAATATATAGGCTAAAAATCAGTTTAATCATATTTTGAATAAAAATACTAATGAATAACTGATAAAAAAGAAAATGGTAAAGTTAATTTGATATATTGCTCTATGCTATGCATATTTTATCAAATAAAATTGGGTTCTAGGTTTCTATTGAATTGATATTCAATCAGTAGGTTGCTGTAAAATCAGCACAGTTAACACTGAAGCTGTCAAAATGAGACTAATTTCAATAGGGTTTAATTCAAAGTCTTGAATTCTTGGGGTTCTTTGATATGCTGAATCTAACTGTGTATTTAGATTTTGGATTTTTGGCCCTGTTTTTTAAATTGGTCCACATTAAGGTCCAAAAATAAACTTTGTTTGATTTCATCAAAAATTGATTTACTGGGTTTCTTTGATATGCTGAATTTAACCATATATTTAATTTTTAATTTTGGGCCCCATTTTCAAATTGGTCTACATAAGGTCCAAAGGGTCCAAAATTAAATTTCTTAGATTTCAACAAAAATAGAATTATTGGGGTTCTTTGATATGCTGAATCTAAACATGTACATAGATTTTTGATTTTGGGCCTAGTTTTCAAGTTGATTCAAATTGGGGTCTAAAATAAAACTTTTGTTTGATTTCATTGGGTTTTTTGATATGCTTAATCTAACAGTGTATTTAGATTATGGATTTTGGGGCCCGTTATCAAATTTGTCAACATTGCAGTTCAAAGGGTCCAAAATTAAATGTTTCATCAAAAATTGAATTCTTGTGGTTCTTTGATATGCTGAATCTAACCATGTATTTAGATTTTGGATATTGGACCATAATAGGTAAATGTCATATTTCAAATTTTTAAGTTCTTAGACAACATTCATTCTGTGTCAGAAACCTATGCTGTGTCAAATATTTAATCACAACCCAAATTCAGAGCTGTATCAAGCTTGATTGTTGTGTCCATACTTGCTCCAACTATTCAGGGATCGACCTCTGCGGTAGTATCAAGCTTAGCCCTGCAGAGCATTTTATTATGGAATATAAATATACCAATCTTGTCATCCCCTCCCAATAAAATAAGTACATAGCAGGCCTTAAGGTCACACCAAATTGTAGAACAAAATTTTATTAACAAATTTTATCAAATATTTCAATGTTGTATTAATTTAGTTAAATAGTATTTGTCTTGATTTCCCTAACTCTTTTTCTCTGTTTGAAAGAAATATATATTTAAATCAATTACTTCTTTTTTTTCTTAGGGTATGTGATAATTAATCCAATATGTTGAAACTTGAATGCCAAGAATAGAAAAATCTATAAAAAAGTAAAAGAATTGAAATCATGAATTTTTAAGGACTAAGTTACACCTTTCAGAACTGAAGGATTAATCATTGTTTTTAATATGCACCTTTATTGAAATTTACTTCCCAGTGACTCTAAAAATATCAATGTTAAATTTTGTTATCATTGCCTTGTTTAGATATTTTCCAGATTTGAATTTGAAATATATCCTCCTTCCTTCCAAGTTTTTGATACTTTTTGTATTTAGAAACCACTTAACCTTAACCTTTTGCATTTGCAGTTATATGATTTAATAAAATAATAGACACCGCGAATTAGGGAACACACTGTTATTTCAGTGAATCTCAACACAGTTATCAATAATTCAAACTTTATTATAAACTCATGTAATGATCGAAAAACAGTAAACTCATGTAATGATCGAACAAACAGTATCATGAAATAATTGGATTACAGCTTCAATAAAGATTAACAAAAAAGTATTCAAAGAAAAATCTATTGAAAGTCATGAACAATTCAATTTTAGTTGTAAGATATTTTGTCAGAAAAGGCAACTGGTAGTTAGTTTGTTAACTGCAAGCTTACATAAAATATTTTCTATAGAAAATAACCCATAACCATAAAAAAATAATCTATCATCACAAAATCAGTTATTACACAGTAAAAACCACAACTTTTAATCTGACACCTGTACAGACACATTATAGTAGCAACAATTGTACATAAAAGCTGATGATCTAATCATTGTAAATATATTTGCTCAAAAAGTTTGTGAAAATGGTTGATAAAGACAATATTAAAGAATAAAATTGAATACTTATTTCATTGACTAATTTCTTTCCATGTATGGGTGCTTAGAATGGAATACTTATCTTTCTGCATTAAACACTCAAATTCAGTGAAATGTATGCTTTTTAAAAACGAGAGGGGGAATGAAACAAAGGGAAATTCAAACTCATAAGTCGAAAACAAACTGATATGTGGCCAAAAAACCTGAAAAACTACCATAAACTACAGTATACAATATACAACATAGAAAACTAAAGACTGAGCAACATGAACCCCACCAAAACTGGGGGGGGGGGGAGGGGGGGGTCTCCAGTGCTTGGGAATGGTAAGCAGATCCTGCTCCACATGCAGCATTTAAACTACTTCATGGAAATTTATCAATAAATTACACAAAATCACTACATACACATGAAAAAACCAAAAGCAACGCAGTGAGGCCTTCAAGCAAAGACTCACCTCACAGCTGAGAAAGTGGAATTAGTAATTAACACAATCACCTTGTTTTCTACAGATGCAGTCAGTATTTACATTTGAGAAAAGGTACAAAAGACTGAAAACTCGACCAAAAACTATCACAAGTTTGGATGAACTATATAAAGATGAAGAAAAGAAGGATCAGGAAAAAGAAAAACCATATGATGTTCCTAGATTCCCACCTTCAGAAAAAGTTTCAATTAACATATCTGGACACAGCTTTGAAAAAATGGAATCGTTTAGGCAAGCACTGTTACATATTGAAAGGGAAGATGCAAAGAAGAAAAAGAAACGAAAAAGTATTTCTGGTGTACCTGAAGATATAATGAAGGAAATTGAAAAGTTTGAAAGAAAAAGAAAAAGTACAAGTGGTCATGATGTTCAAGATTATTTATTTGATGATTTAGATGATACAGTTGATCAAGTGGACAGAGATGAAAACATGGCCAAATATTTTGATGAAATTGATGCAAAAATTGAAGACAGAATTGAGGAAGAAGTTTTAATGAAGGAAAGAAAAATAATGAAGTTCCTGCCATGTAGACGTTCAAAATCACTACCTCGATGTGTACGATTATACAAACCCAACGAAAAAAGACAGTCAGTTGTTAGCAATATAAATGCCCAGGGCAGTTCACTAAGTCTGGCTAGTAATGGGACATGTGCAAGTAGAATATCACGTTCAACGAAAAGATCCAGTATAATTAGCAACAAGATCAAAATACTTGTCAATGGAAACAACGCAAAATCATCAAACAGTGATAAACCTCGGCCTCGACCAAAGTCTTTAGATTTAGATGCAATAGACTTCAATGATGATATGGTCAGGTCGAATTTAGCACATACTAAAATGCCAAGTATGCCTGATGGTGTATTTAATAATACTACTGCTGAAATGAGGAGAAATATCGGTCCAGGTAGTTACTATTGTTATGAAAGTAATACCCTGCCAAGGAGACAGTCAAGAAGATCTGAATCTCCATGGGAATATCTTCCCAAAGACTGGACAAGTTCTGTCAAACTAAGGGAGATAAACAAAGGAAGGTCAAAGGAGGATAGACAGTCATCTTCTGGTAAGATATTGAGGATACAGAAACTGAATTTAAAAGTTGTTTAAAAATTGTTTAAAAATTCATTTAAGTTTTTGTTGGTATGCTGCTTTTGTTTGTTTTGGTTGTTCAAGAACATTTGGATTTATTATATGTTATGACACTGCTATTAAAAAAATGTCTTCTTTCAATGACCAATCTATTCATTTAAAGTTTATTTGCACATGTTACCTCCCATTGATCGAAGAAATTGCAAAAACTTACGTTTTGTCTGCCTATGAAATTACTTTTCATTAAGATTTTATATGAATATAGATTTTAGTATTTTTCATTAAAACATTCAAAATGATGAAAAAAAGATGTGTCAACTACAAAAAACTTGACTCAAGAATTAATCTTTCTTGCTGGTTGGAGTAAAGAATGAGTGTTTTATGAAGTAGAGGGCAAAACTAATATTGTTTGAAACAGGAAGCTGATTATTTTTTTCCATCAAAAATTTTAAATCATGTGACAGAAGGAAAAGTATATATATTACTTATAACAAAGTAAGAGTCTTTTACATTTTTATCTCACTTGGCCCAAAGGGCCAGTGTGAGCTTTTGCCATCACTTGACTTCAGCCATCTGTTGTTGTCCCTTCACTCTACAAAGATATCTCCTCTGAAACTACTGGGCCACAATCTGTTTATTGCCCTAAAATGATGAATTTTACTATTTGTTTTAAAATTTTGCCTATTATCTTAAAAATTATAACATATATACATAAACTTTATATTCAAAAATAATCAGCTAGACAAAGTCTACAAATAAGTCTACATGGCCAAAATTGTTAGTTAGTTGGGTCCTTATTGGAGTAATTGCCCTTTTATGACTATTTTTACCATTGTTTTACATTTTTGCCTATTATCTTGAAAGCTATAACAGATAGATGGAAACTTTAAAAAGCAAAAATGATCAGTAAGAATTTAAGAAAAGATCTACAAATAAGTCAATATTGCCTAAATCATCAGCTGACTACTAATATGAGTCATTACTCTTAAAAGACGATATTTACCATATTTTTTTGCATTTTTGCCTAATATTTTGAAACTGTAATTAAAAGAGAGAATTTTACAGAGAAAAATCATTCACAATAAAACCATTGGTCAACTCTTTATAGGAGTAAGTGCCATTAAATGACAATCGTTATCATTTTTTTATGTTTTTGCCTATTACGTTGAAAACTATAATAGGTAGATCGAAAAATGAAAAAGCAAAATTGAGGCAAATAGGTCAGCATACATGTAGATGAATAGTCAGTTGTCTTCTTATAGGTGTTATTTTCCCTAAAATAACAATTTTAACCTTTTTTTGTGTTTTGTGCAAAAACTATAGAAGATAGAGAGAAACTGTAAACTGAAAAAGTTTTCAGAATACAAGTTCAACAAAAATGATATTTTAGTCATGAATAATATTCTAGTCTACAATGTTGGAGAGTGTCCATTGATGAAGATGCACATATACTTAGCTGAGCGACACAGTCTCTTTAAAGGTTTTAGTTTGTAGAAGCCATATACACAAAAGTAGAAAATGCAATACATGTACATTGATGTATTACGTACTAAAGTAAAACTATGCTTAAGTTTCAAGATATTTCAATCAAACTGTTTGCAATGATTTTATTCCTATATTTTAGGTCATTGGAGTGGCACTAATAGTAACCGACATTCTTTGGACTCGGATAATGTCAAATCTGATATCATTCCACATCAAACATCTCAGATCTCTTTGGGACAAGATTCTGGTCGTGGTTCACCTTTACCTCAGGATGACAGGTACATATTTACATTATAGCCTTTGGAAGTACTGTTATGAATTCAAATTTAGTATTTTACGAGTTTGTTTTTTGTAATTGATGAACTTTCAAATATTCAACAATTTTTGTATATTTTTCTGTGTACCCGTACATATTGTGTAATTTTTTTCAACTACATCAAAATTTTCTAGTAATAATTAAAAAATTAAAGAACATTTATATATCCAATAAAAATGTAGTTTGTGGTAGTGTTATTTAGCAATCCCTCTGTCCAATTGTCTGGCTCATAACTTTAAAATATTTACTTCATTATGTTTAGCTGCAAACTTTGGGAATTCTGTCTTGAATCACTCTGTGTCTGGATCAAAAATTTCTTTGTCTGTTTGTATGTCTGGAATCATTCTGTCTGTGTCTGGATCAGAACTTTTCATTGTCTGTTTGTATGTCTTGAATCACTCTGTTTGTCTGTGTCTGGATCAGAACTTTTCTTTGTCTGTTTGTATGTCTTGAATCATTCTGTCTGTGTCTGGATTAGAACTTTTCATTGTTTATTTGTATGTCTTGAAGGATAAGGATATTGATGAAACTATAGGTTGATATTTTGCCACCATTCATAAAGGGGTTCTTTTAAATGGTCAATATCAGAAACTTTGTTTAGATATGCATACCCTTATCCAAATTAATATACCAAATCTTTTCTCATAGCTTTGAATATCTAGAAGGATACTTACTGTATTGCCTTCCACAAAAGGGTGTTTCTAATAAATAAATTCAGAATGTCTGTCTGCAAGGTCAAAGTACTACTACAAAGGTGTTTCATGACCTTGACTACCAATGAGGATCTTGCATGATTACAAAATCATATCTGAATCATTACTTTTAAATGCCTTCAAGATATGGATAACACAGGTTTGTGGAATGTATGTTTGGGATTGTGCATTTCACAGATGTTCTATATGTAAATGATATGTAAATACAGCATATCATATTAGAATTTTATTATGCAATATAATTTTGATCATATAACTTTTCATTATTATAAAAAAAGATAAGTAAAGGCAGATCCAATTTATTACTTATTGAACATAACAATGTGTTTTGGTTGTACTATAGCCAACAGTCTACAGCAAGCACTTGTGAAGAACTTGCCTAAAAGGTTTCAGGGCTTTCTGTATTCAAACAAGGCTTTTGATTTGGTTCAAAGGCCACATATAATGCACTACTTTAACTAGACATTTTGACAGAAATCAAACAAACGCACACAGAAATTGTGCAACTCAATTTTCATTATTAAAAACATGTTACATAGCCAATAAGGAAAAGCAATACATGTCTTCTATGAAGATTTGTACATGTAGTTAAATTTAAATTTATTCAGTGACACAAAAGTGTTGTAAATAACTTGTGTATTTTGTTATTGTAGGGGAAGCACTGATACAAATGAAGGTTATATTGGTGACGGAGGGAGTACAATAACAGACGGAACATCTATACAGGAAGGCAAACTAGACACAGATCTATGGTTACGATCTCTAGCTATCAGAGCTGCTCATAGAGATGAAATTTCAACTAGTAGTGCTGAAACATTAAATTCCTTAACTAAACTAACAAAGCAAAACATTGAAGCATTAGATCTGATGATGTCTCCGTCACGAAGGAAACCAAGAACTTTCGAAGATGAAGAGTGTTCTGAATATTCTGTAGACCAAGAGGGCTTCTATACATCATTTCATAATGATAGTGGATTACGAAAAAGTAGTGCAACTCTGGTTGATGAAGATGAACTTTCACATAGCAAGGATTCTCATAGTGTATGTAGTTTTGACAGTGTTATTCCTAACCCAGACTTGGACAAGCATGCTGGAATAAAAAAGAATGCAAACTGTAAATCACTGAATAAAGTAACACCACCAAAACCACCAAAAAGGACAAGTTCTATGTCTTCTGTCAATTCCAAATCTCAGTCCACAGACATTTCTCCAGGAGGTATCAGTAGACAAGACTCTATGTTCTCAGATACAGATCAAGAAACATTTTTTCAGAGAGTTGAGGACAAGACAAAAATTTCAGCTCATGGAATTCCTTCATTATGTACACTTACAAGCGATGATGATTCAATTCTGGGAAAAGGAGATGATACCAGTCCTTCTATGGATATATATAACAAAGATTCATTTAAAATTGTTGATATGAATCAGAATTTTCCAAATCCTGGACCATCAAACTCTTCCTCATTTTCGGAAATTTCTGAAGGAAAGAGTTTTCAAGATGGGTCCTCCATGGATGGAATCTCAGTTTTTACCATTGATTCAGATCATTCAACATTTAACTTTAGTAAACCTGAAATACATGATTGCAGAACATTACCAAGACAGTGTATGTCAAAAAATGACAGTTCTGAATATACAAAATCCTGGCCAAGATGTAACAAAAAGGATGAAACTAAGTCAACTTTATCTAGCATTTTGAAAAACAGTAATAATTCTTTGCAGCCTCAGAAATCTCTCTATGTTTCTCCTACTTTGAATATTTTTAGTTCAAACATTCAGCAGGGAACAGAACAACAATTACCAACAGAAGAAACCAAAAGTGCTTCTAAAGAAGAGCTTGAAAAGATGGGAGATAACTCCAGCTACATGCTATCTATCCCTATGGCTGATGGTTGTGAAAAAACAAAATCAAATGATTTACCAATTAAATATCAGCCAGTGTTGGTTGTGAAGCCTGGATTTGGTAAAATTGATTCTAGTGCTAGTAATACACCAAGTGGAAAGCAATTAACAGAAACAAACGCTGCAAAGGAAAGTAGTTTTGCCATCACTGGCAACCCAAAAGTGAACTTAAAAGACAGTATGTCTGAAAGTTCAACATTTTTCTCTAGCTTTTCTGGAAGTATAAATTCTATTAACTCTGACTTAAGTATGGCAGATAGTTTAACATATGTGAGCAGAACAAGTAATTGTAGTTCTCCCAATCTTTCACATATGGACATCCCTGCTGTTCTAACTCCCACTGGTTCTATGGACTCATTAATGGATACAACCAATAAATGCAGTGACAATTCTAATCTTAGTACCACCATGGAAACCGTAGCTATAACAACGAACACTTCTTCATTCAATAGCACAACAGATGATATACAGATACCATTCAAGACTTTTTCCGGTGAAATGATTTCTGCTCCATTTTTTACATCAACTCCGTACACATCTTCTGCAGGTATGCCGCAAAGTGCCAGTCACCTTGAAGAATCACCTGTCTCTTATAAACATTCTGAGTATCAGCAAAAGCGTATGCATTCCTCTCAGTCATTCCCTTCTGACATGAAAAATGCAATTCAAAATGACAATGTCAGTAGTAAAAGACATTCAATAGGAAATAAGTCACATCCTGTTGTTAATTTAAATCATTTAGAGGATTCAGATCACTCTAATAATGCTGCAGTGTCAAGCAGAACTGATTCTTATCGTGTTGCCATGGTAAATCCAACAAGAAGTGGTTCGTATCGAGTAGCAATGAATGAAAATTCAAATTATCCCTCATTTAATAATATGAGCAGAAGATCAACAACCCCAAGAGTTAATGTTACCAATCAAATGATCTCACAATCTAAAGATCAACAACCAGCACAAAGGTCAAATAATCAACAGACATTGTCTCATTCTCAGTCATACCAAGGACATCCTACAACTGGAGGTCAATCTAAAGACCAGTCATTGTTACATCGGCCAAGTGATCTTCAGTCTTTATCTCATTCTCATTCATATCAAGGATATCCTACAGTCGGATGTCAGTCTAAAGAACAACCATCATCACAGTACTCAAATCATCAACAAACTTTGTCACATTCTCAGTCATATCAAGGCTATCCTGGAGGTTCAGGTAAAGGTAGATATAACCCACTGTATGCATCATCAACAGATGCTGTCAAAATAAGTCCGCCATCTTCATCTCATAGTAGCAAACAGTCTCAGAATAAAGATCAGAGAAACAAGCAATTATCTCAAAGTTCTCTTCAACAAACAAAGCAACCCTCCCCTTCTGCAGGCCATCGAAAAATACAACCAGTGAATATGGAAAAAAAACAGGCAGTCTCACTGCATAGCCAAGGGAAATATCAAAAACAACCTGTAAAAGCTGAACAACAGTCACAAAAGACAAATTATGTAAACAAGGCCAGTTCAAGATTAAATCAGAGTGACCCAGTGCCACAAGACAGAATATCAGTGAAAACAAATGTAAGAGAGAATCATAGTACATCTGCTTTAAATACAAATGAACAATGTAGAACAGATTCATATCGAGTAGCATTAGGGACAAGTTATGAAAATCCTGCTAGGAATACATCATATCGTGTTGCAGTAAAAGATACAGATCCACTTATTCACGACAATCGACTTGATGTTATCGAGTCCGTCATGACAGGTGGTCGTGATTTAAGAAGAATGGGCATTACAAACATTGATCAGGTAAAACATACAAAATCAGACATACCAACCGAGAGTCAGAAACAACAAGTTGTCCGAAGACGCAAACCAGATGTTGATCCTATATCTGTTCTATCAAATCGTGAAAGTAATTCAGGTAAAACAAATAAGAACCGTTTCAGTACATCTTCTACCTTCATTCAGTTTGATCCAATATCAGAGGATTGGGAGTTTATGATGAATTCATCTGATACTCTAAGTAATGCATCTGACAGAGATTTAATGGATCATGGAAACAGTTTTTCAATGGATACCACAAAAATAAATGCAATATCTGGGACTAAAATGACTCAAGAAAAAAATTCTTCATCTTCATTGCTTGGTAGTATTAAAAGCACACTGAAATCAATGTCAGGAAAGCAGTCAAAAGATTTCCAAGATGATGGACGATTTTCCATGGTGTAATTATATCTTCTTTGAACATTCATATTAAATCAACAGATTTTTTTCGGAATGCTGAACAATAATAAATATGCAAAACAATCTATTACGCTGGATGTAATTATTTTTTTATTTTTGTTAAGATTGAACAAATATCCTTACCAGTGTTGAGGTTTTTTTAAATTTAGAGAAAGTTAAAAGAAAAAAAGTTGTCGTTACATGTACTGCTGACAATTAGATATTGATTGAAAAATTCAGATTTATTTCCTTTCGGTTTTCCTGACCGTGTTAAACCCTCAAGGTCTTAAATGACCCTGTAGTAGTACTTTTGATTTTATGAATATATATTTACTGTTGCCAAATAATCAAATATTCTTAAAAAACTATTGATAAATCCATGCATGTTCAAAAGCATCCGTGTAGCTGCCAAATTAGCATACCTGTTGAAGGATTTCCTAAAACATTTGCTGTGTGCACTGTTTATTTTCAGTAATGTATATATATTAAATGTTAAAAATCTGCACAATTTAGTGTAAATTGTTTTGAATCTAAATTTTTTGAAAATTTGTTTTGGTATATAAAAGTGTAAACTGTTGAAAAAAAAAATCTCTCGATTACCGGTATATACATTGTATATTCCTTTGTTATCTTGAACATGCTGAATTTTTAAAATACAATAATTTTATTTTATTTTCTCTACTTTGCCTTAAAAAAAATATTTGATTTGAAGTACATGACTTTGTATGGTTATAAACTTTAAAAAAACACTGTACTATAAATGCATTTATAGGTTTACTGTTCAATTTTTAGGTTATATTTTTAATTAAAAAATATCTTTTAAAAAAGACTGTTTCATTAGTTTTATGTTGTTTCTTTAAGATACAAGTGCCATATACTTTCATTCCAGAATTTGATATTTTTATGAAGTCTTATGCATTTTATTTTGATCATTTCCATATGGAAGATTGTTCCGAATATTATCATGATAATAAGACTATTCAATAGTTCATATTTGTTAGAATTGGAATTTATCTAGTCTCCTTCTGAAGTTGAAAAATGGTAGTAAAATATATTTTTGTTACTGATGTAACTTTAAGCTTTAACTAGTTTTTTTCTAACAATAATAAATATTAATGTACAATTAAGTTAAATTCAATGTATTATTAGCATTGGTATCAAGGGAATTCATTATTATATTAATAAATATGTAAATAGTAAATTTGATGTACAATTGATTGTTAACACTGTTGTACAGGTTCTTCATCATCATGAACAGTTATAAACTTACATATATCTTTGTAATAAATTATTGTTAATACCTTGACATTATCATCTGAGTCAACAGATTTTTCATTCATTGTACAAAATCACTTTGTATTTATAAAAATGACAAAACAAATGGCAGCATTCATGATAAAGTTCATTCCTTGTTAAAGATTTTTCAAATTTTGTCTTGTTCTTGCTCACCACACATAGTTAATTAATTCAGAGTTAAAGACTATGTATTTGATTTCTAGTTTTCATTTTTCATGAATTGTTTACAAGGTAGATAATCCATAAGAATGAATCTTTTTTTTTTAAAAGAGAGATTTCTTGTGCTTTTTATTAATTGGCATAGAACATAAATTTACTTCTATATGAGGAATATGGGGGACATGTTTAAGCAGGCATGGATATTTGGGTATTTAACAGATCTTTGTGCAAGACATTATTTGAAACATTTTTTTTTTTGGTTTACATGTTGATGAATAATTGTACATATAAGCAGAATTTTTTATTTTCATATTTATATGTTTTTGTTGTTTTATATAAAAATATTTGTTATTGTTTGGTGTGTTTATACACACTTTATTAAAACAACCATTTTATTGGTCTATTTTTTAAAGATAAAGATATCAGCAGTAGACACTTGAATAATAGTGTGTATCTAATGTTTCTGCCAAATATTTAAATAACAGTCCCTAAAAGTCACACAATCAAGAATCTAACATTGTCAGCACTGATTGTTGGGTGGCCAGCTGTCATGTCCAGCTGAATATAAAGAATTTTTGGATAGAAGCATTATCTGCCAAAGCGTTATCCATTTTTTTATCCAATTTTCCATAGTTCAACAGCTAACTGGGCATAGTTTATACATCAGTCATGACTAACAGAAATTTCTTTCCATATGATAAAAAAAAAAAAAACATAAAAATGTTTAATGCTAAAAATTACAGATTTGGATTTTCAGGCACCTTCAAATTACATATTAAAAAATGAGGATAATACAACTTACATGCCATTATATGTAAAAGGGAGGAATGTTTGATGCCACATTATTATATTTTGTTTCTTCCTCATGAACTATAATCATTCAGTAAAAACAAAATTATCAACATAAGTATTTGCTGCTGCTTAAGAAAAATCTTATTTTCAGAATGAAAATGTAGGAATTCAGTTTTATTTCTTTTTGGTTTGTAATGGAAGTATTCAATCAAAATAAATAAGACAGCATAATTAGTAAAAATATTTTTGTTTGAAAAAATGATGAAAATTGCATTTATTGGAGATCCATCAACTTCTTGTCAAGTTTAAAGTACATCCCCTTGTTGAGAAAGTACAACATTAAGTAGTGGGTGTATGTAATTTACATTTTGAAAGTATGATATTAGTCATCAACGCTTGCTTTCATTTCACTATTAACTAAATGAATCAAAATATGCCTTACAGCATTAGAAAACTACAAACTGCAGCAGTTTATCAGTTTATCAGTATTGCCAAAATTATGCAACATTATGTATACCTGTAAGCATACATTGACATTGTAAATATTTTGTAAGTGCTTTATGATTTTGCTGTGTTAAGCTTATATAGGTCTCTTCACATGAAACTGTAGTGCAATCTTAATCTGCATCTATGTGGATAAATAAAATATTTTAGATAATTAGTTTGTTATGGTGATGTTGTCATGCAACAGTTTTACTTAAGATTCTAATATAATATAAAGAAATGTGAATATGATTGCCAATGAGACAACTGTCCACCAGAGATCAAAGGACAAGGATGTAAACAAATATATGTAACTGTAAAGTCTTCAATCATGAGCAAAACAATACTGTTTAGTAAGCTATAAAAAGACCCTGACATGAAAAAATGTAAAAGAAATCAAAAGAGAAAACATATGATAAAAACAAATATGGCAGACAGCAACCAAAGACAACCACTGAATTACAGGCTCCTGACTTGGGAATGACACTTAAAGAATGTAGCAGGGTTAATTATATTTGTGAGCACTAAATTCTCTAACCTGGAAGAGTGTTGTAACAGCACAACATAAGAACAAACTGTAAAAAAAATTATGAAAGGTTTTGACTAATTAGATCAGCAAGAAGCACAACAAAAAGTACAGATCTTAGATCATTAGCAGTTACTTAAAGCAAGTTCAAAGCCAATTTCAAATCATGTTTAAATATCAATCGGTGCACACCCTGTATATTAAGGGGAAAGACGTCATAAACAGTCTGAGAAAATAGAATAGAAAATGGAAACGGGGAATGTGTCAAAGAGAGAACAACTCAACCAAAGAGCAGAAAACAGCCCAAGGCCACCAATGGGTCTTCAAGGCAGCGAGAAAAATACCTTGTTAGTGGGCTTCAGCTATCCCCTAAACAATAATGTATACTAGATTAGTAAAATGAATACCACATTAAACTCCAACATATACAAATGAACCAAAATTGAAAAAAAAACACTCAAGATCAACAAAGGCCAGAGGTTCCTGATTTGGGACAGGAGCAAAAATGCAGCAGGTAAACATGTTTTGTGAGATCTCAACCCTCCCCCTATACCTGTATCCAAAGTGAAAAAAAACCTGCGAGAAAAGCATGCATGACCTTTTGCCATGCCAAAATATAACAGGGTGCAGATGATTATACAAATGTATAAATACATATTTAGTTATGTTTTAATAGACTAAAAATAAAGTCAATGTTGGTACCAATAAAAACAGTAATCACAGATCTTTCTATAATACAGTGTTATATTGATAAACTACGTATTAGAATATGTTTACTCAAAGGATCAACAGTTACATGGATTGTATCTAAATCTAAGGGCTCTTTAAACAAATTCATGGTAACAACTAGGATGTGATATTCCACTTGTCATATGGTTTCTACAGGTACAACTAATCTTCCAAACCTTATCATTGCATCAATGAAAGAATTTAGTGCAGGTTTTGATTAATTGAGGTAATGAAATGCCAGACTTAAAAGGAGAAGGGGCATTAAGGCCTATTTTTGGCCCTAGAAAATAAAATGTTTGACAACTATTCCAAATCAGCACATAATGTTTGGAAATGCATAGAGTCAATATATATAAATGAAAAACATAAGATTTTTTTATCTGATGAAGTCATAATATGTACTGTTTTCATGAATATGATGAAAAATACAGAATTTATGCAGTTTTCCATCGTTATCTCCATTGTGGAAACATCATAAGCAGCCAAGAAACAACAAAATAATTTAAGAGAAGCCTTATTATAACTATTGATATAATTTCACCAAAAGTTGTTTTTTGGATGCGCACATACTTTGCAAATCTAGAATATACTTAAAATTTGACAAAAAACAAGGAAAATCAAGAAATTTTACAAAATATACAAATTTCATCATGATTTGTTGCCATGGTAACTCGTTAAATGTAAAATTTGTTTTTTATTTTCTGAACACCTTGAACATAGTCTAGTTGAACAAATTTAAGAATATGTAGGATAACTTTTAAATTTGCAGTAATATTTGGGCCAAATAAATAGATATAAAAAGATGTGGTATGATTGCCAATGAGACAACTCTCCATCCAAGTCAAAATTTATAAAAGTAAACCATTATAGGTCACAGTACAGTCTTCAACACGGAGCCTTGGCTCACACCGAACAGTAAGCTATAAAGGGCCCCAAAAAATTACAAGTGTAAAACCATTCAAACGGGAAAACCAACGGTCTAATCTATATAAAAAACAAGAAACGAGAAACACTTATGAACCACATCAACAAACGACAACTACTGAACATCAGATTCCTGACTTAGGACAGGTGCAAACAAATGCAGCGGGTTTAAACGTTTTAATGGTACCAAACCTTCACCCTTTTTCTGAAACAATAGTGTAACATCACAACATAGAAAGACACACTATAAAATATCAACTGAAATAGCTTAACTCAATCAAAGGACATATTAACACCATTGAACATACACTGAACAAATAAATTTGACCTATGACACAATGTAAATACAAAATAAATAAACTAAGGGAAGAATAATAAAAGTAACATGTTATATCGGTAAGAAATGTTAAACAATTAAAGAAAAACAATATGCTCGAACAAAAATATCAGCCATTTGCAATAACTTTAAACACAGGTAAATGAAAATAATTTTGTTGTTAGGTATACGTGTACAGTACCAATAGAGAAAGGAAATATTTAGACCTTATTGCCCCTACTCCTTTACCAGTTATGTGGTATTCCACTTGTCATATGGTTTCTACAGGTACAACTAATCCTCCAAACTGTATCATTGTATCAATGAAAGAATTTAGTACAGGTTTTGAGTAATTTGAGGTAACGAAATGCCAGACTTAAAAAATTTACCAGTTTATTATGGTAACAATAAGATGTGATATTCCACTTGTCATATGGTTTCTACAGGTACAAATAATCTTCCAAACCTCATCATTGTATCATTGAAAGAATTTAGTACAGGCTTTGAGAAAATTGAGGTAACAAAATGCCAGACTTAAAAATGTACACATTATACATAGATTGTGCTCATTGAAATCTTTAACGTCACTACAGACACAGGCATAGGGAATAAGTTGCAGAAATATACACACCTTAAGAAAAGGGCTAAAGGAATATCACCTACAATAAAAGAAAAAACAAGAATGTGTCCATAGTACACGGATGACCCACTTGCACTATCATTTTCTATGTTTAGTGAACCGTGAAATTGGGGTCAAAACTCTAATTTGGCATTAAAATTAGAAAGATCATATCTTAGGGAACATGTGTACTAAGTTTCAAGTTGATTGGACTTCAACTTCATCAAAAACTACCTTGACCAAAAACTTTAACCTGAAGCAGGACAGACAGACAGACAAACGGACACACAGACCAAAAAACATAATGCCCCTAGGTGGGGCATAAAAATGTTGGGTTACTCATCCAAACATCTTAATATAAGGGAACTATAAACAACTGTCATACAAGTGAGAGGTTTAGCTATCTATAAAACCAGGTTTAATTAACCATTTTCTTCCAAAAATGCCTGTACCAAGTCAGGAATATGACAGTTGTTTTCCATTCATTCCTCTGGTTGATAAAGTTTGATTATGTCAGTTTTTATGGGCTTCCCCGTTTTGAATTTGCCTTCAAGTTCAGTATTTTTATTATACATTTTTGGCAAAAAGTGCTGAACAGAAAAGAATAGCAATTAAAATCTTCATAGACGCAAAGATAATAAACCTTACCAAATCTCTTCTAGTTACCCATTATTTCAAATCTTATTCCAATTTGCTTAACTTTGAAACTTTAATTTGAATGACTGCATTTTAATACCTGCACATTTAGCCATATTGGAGAGATAGATATTGTATTTTAATACCTGCACATTTAGCCATATTGGAGAGATAGATATTATATTTTAATACCTGCACATTTAGCCATATTGGAGAGAGATAGATATTGTTTTTTAATACCTGCACATTTAGCCTTATTAGAGAGATAGATATTGTATTTTAATACCTGCACATTTAGCCATATTAGAGAGATAGATATTTTATTTTAATACCTGCACATTTAGCCATATTAGAGAGATAGATATTGTATTTTAATACCTGCACATTTAGCCATATTAGAGAGAGATAGATATTGTATTTTAATACCTGCACATTTAGCCATATTAGAGAGAGATAGATATTGTATTTTAATACCTGCACATTGAGCCATATTGGAGAGTTAGATATTGTATTTTAATACCTGCACATTTAGCCATATTGGAGAGATAGATATTGCATTTTAATACCTGTACATTTAGCCATATTAGAGAGAGATAGATATTGTATTTTAAAACCTGCACATTTAGCCATATTAGAGAGAGATAGATATTGTATTTTAATACCTGCACATTTAGCCATATTGGAGAGATCTATATTGTATTTTAATACCTGCACATTTAGCCATATTGGAAAAATAGATATTGCATTTTAATACCTGCACATTTAGCCATATTGGAGAGATAGATATTGTATTTTAATACCTGCACATTTAGCCATATTGGAGAGATAGATACTGTATTTTAATACCTGCACAATTAGCCATATTGGAGAGATAGATATTGCATTTTAATACCTGCACATTTAGCCATATTGGAGAGATAGATATTGTATTTTAATACCTGCACATTCAGCCATATTAGAGAGATAGATATTGTATTTTAATACCTGCACATTCAGCCATATTAAAGAGATAGATATTGTATTTCAATACCTGCACATTTAGCCATATTAGAGAGATAGATATTGTATTTTAATACCTGCACATTTAGCCATATTAGAGAGATAGATATTGTATTTTAATACCTGCACATTTAGCCATATTAGAGAGAGATAGATATTGTATTTTAATACCTGCACATTTAGCCATATTAGAGAGAGATAGATATTGTATTTTAATACCAGCACATTGAGCCATATTGGAGAGTTAGATATTGTATTTTAATACCTGCACATTTAGCCATATTGGAGAGATAGATATTGCATTTTAATACCTGCACATTTAGCCATATTGGAGAGATAGATATTGTATTTTAATACCTGCACATTTAGCCATATTGGAGAGATAGATACTGTATTTTAATACCTGCACAATTAGCCATATTGGAGAGATAGATATTTCATTTTAATACCTGCACATTTAGCCATATTGGAGAGATAGATATTGTATTTTAATACCTGCACATTCAGCCATATTAGAGAGATAGATATTGTATTTTAATACCTGCACATTCAGCCATATTAGAGAGATAGATATTGTATTTCAATACCTGCACATTTAGCCATATTAGAGAGATAGATATTGTATTTTAATACCTGCACATTTAGCCATATTGGAGAGATAGATATTGTATTTTAATACCTGCACATTTAGCCATATTAGAGAGATAGATATTGTATTTTAATATTTACCAACATCAGTCAGATTTGATGGTTGCAAATTTACACTAATTGACTTACATATTGATTACAATTACTTCCATTCTAATATTAGTTTGGAAAGAGTGCTATGCAGAAGTGAAATGTCCTCACCTGTGTGATTGTGGAATACAGTTACAATGTGTGAGTATATTGCAAGATAGTCAAAGTCTAATAACTCTAGCGAAAATGGTCAAATTGGAAAAAAGTTTCAGTATATGGTCAACTACATACACTGTATAATGACAAACAGTCCTACATGTGCCATGAATAGAAGCTTTCTGGCAAAAAGGGTCTCAAAGTAGTTCTGTTTACAAAGTGTCATTGTATTTCTATAGTAAAAAGTTGTCAAAGTGACTGTCACAGGGTGACTTTATTTTCTCGTATATGTATAGTTATTTTGATTGGTTAATTCCATTTCAATTTGCAGACCGTCAGTATCTTATAAATTGTATATTCTGTAAACTTCAGTGTATAATGCATGTCCACATTTTACATCTACTGTAAATTCAGAAATTATTGCATGCATTTATTATTGCGATTTTTGTGGAAAAGACAAACATGAGAGATTAATTATTGCGATTGCAGGAAAATCTGTATACAGTTATTAATATCAGATATCAGAATGCGAGTTCTTATTATTGCGATACTCACTCAATCGCATCAGTATTAATTAATTTGATAATTGTAAATTTGTACTATATTAAATTGTTATTTTGTTTAAAGTATTAGTCATTTCTTATATAAGTACAGACTCCTTCTAAGCCAGCACTCATCTATCCGTGACAGTGACACAAACGCGAAATCAAAATGTCAGTACAGTATGGTCAAGAGAATATGACAAATCCTAAAAAATGTGAATCTTTTTTGTCAAACAGTTGATAAGAATTTTTGTGTTTTGTAGATATATGCATTTGTGATCATAAAGAAAATAACAAAATAGCGATATGTTTTTTATTTGTTCCAAATTTCTGGTCCCATAATTTCATTAATTCTAACACACATTCAAAATAGATACTTTCATACTGCAACTACATTTTATGACTAATTTCAATTTATATTTTTTACAATTCATTAAAATATTTAATTGTACAGTGTATCTTGTACTTAAAATGTTAATCTCAACATAGCATTATATTAAAGCAACCCACAATAATTTTTCCCTCCATAACTTAAACATGAATGTGTTATCTCCCCTAGTTTTTCATTTACATTTCAGTGCAAAAAATTGAAGAGTAAATGTTTTGGCTTGGCAAACTCCAGAAGTGTTTTCCATTCTAAAAAAAAAAGAATTTGCAATTTAATACATAAATATAAGTGGTTAATGAGGGTTTGTATACAACCTGAATTTGTGCCATGTAAAAGTCCTATAAAAGTGGCCAAGAATCTATAAATGATGCAATCAACAAACTTTAAAGACAATAAAATACAATGTACAACTTTGCCTGTTGAAGATTACTTTAAACAAATTAACACTTTATAAATATGAAGCATCTGAATCACTTTTCTGGATTGATCTTCATAGGAATGCTCAAAAGCAACCAATTGACAGACAGGGACGTATTAATACTTGGGGAACTATGTATAATGCCAAAAAGGATATTATAAGAATAGCCAACTGCATCCAAGGTCAACTTTGGTTGCAGATTTAAGGTTTGGCTTTTTAAATCAAGAGGTACACAGTGGATGTGGATAAGAAATGTAAACCCACATGAATCATGCAAAAGCCTATTTACCTACTAGAAAAACCCAAAATCAATGATAAATACTGCACATCCTGTTGAAGATCTAACTCTAAATGGTTTCAATTGAGTAGCTTCAAAGGAGTTGTAGAGAGACTTAACAACAAGGCAAAATGACAGCGATTCATTTGTCAGTTGTGTGTCATATAGGCAGCTAATCTTTTCGGAAAGGGAAACAAATGAAAAAAAAATAGGCAAACATATTATCTGTAAAAGTTAACAATAAAATGTCTATTATTTCTATAAGTGTACTTGATATAGTCTTTGCTTAATAACAGAAAATTTAAAATCTAGAAATAAGAGTATCCAGTTTTCTTTTCCCATGCTGACATCAAATTTAACCTGTTTTGAAATTTTTTCTGTGTTACTTTTTTATGGTTCCTGTTCAAATGAATTTGTGAATTAAACATTTTGAAACATAAAGTAAAACCTCATTCAACCTGCAAAGAAAATATCAAACAGTTTCATTGATATATGATCAAATAAAATGAACAATAAACATATATCTTATAGACATTTACAAGTATAAAAGTAAAAGAATACATAAAAACTGCCAATGAAGGATCTAAACAAAACTCTGATAATGTTTAGCATAATACAAACACAGACATCTAAGATCTAACAAAGATGAAATGAATGGTTATCTGCAAATTCATAAAAATTACTGATTGTGCATTATTTACCCCTACAGTTTGAGCCATCTTCTCAGCTGTGTTTAAAAGCTTACAAATTCATTATGTTATAAACAATTCTATATTACATTCCCTCTGGCTGGGTGCCTAAAGTTTAGATATACATATATAACATTTGTAGCATAGTCATGATGATGAAGGTGATGATTTTAAAATTATTTGTACAGCTTTTTTTTTCCTAGCAATAATAGACTTAGTATCAGGTTTTAATTACAGTGTTCTCCTTAGGGCATTTTATCATCAAAAAGAGTTCTTTTACAATGTAATTTTAAATCCTGATTGTATGAGAAATAGAATAACACTGAAATGCATGTTTGATGATGATGTTTCATATAATACATTTTAACAATTAATTTTGCTAAATAAGCTAAACAAGAATGCAAACGCTGAAATGTCTCGCCTGCTTTACTGACCATTGATATGTTGAAAGTCTTAAAGATAAAGGTTTTACTTTGAGTATCACATAAACTTTACATCCATAAATATCCATCACAATGAGGTCAAGGTCAGATAAATCCTGTCAGACAGACATGTACACCTTACAATTATTCCATACACCAAATATAGTTGACCTATTGCTTAAGGTAATAGAAAAACAGACCAAAACACAAAAACTTAACATTGAACAATGAACCTGATGACGAAAATGAGGTCAAGGACAATGAACATATGACAGTCGGAAACTTCGTGACATAAAGTTACTGCATACAAGGTGTGAAGCAGCCAGGTATTCTACCTTCTGAAATATAAAGCTTTATTCAAATAGTTTACATAGCCATCACCGCCAAATAGTAATCCCTATGTCTCGCATAATGAGACGAAAACTGCGACTGTGACTTTTGTCCCAACAAGACAAAAAATCATAATGCTATTATTCTGCACATTAAACCAAATGTAAAAGACAGCAAATCACATCCACACTTGTTTCACACATGTCAGTCACTCACTTATATACTTTAACCTATTCTCACTATCCAAGTATTTTTCTATTCTACATCACAATTTTATCATACCTATATCATCATATATGTTTATCCATACATTAACATCTTATATTGAAAAACGTTTTAAGCTAGGATTGAATTCTTCCACAAATTATTAACATGAATACTTTGGATGTGAATACCAATCCATATACAATGTATAAGTAAAATGTTGTCATGGCTAACAGAAGCCCTCTTAATTGGTCTACACATACAGAACATGTACATGTATGTTTTAGTTGAGGGATTGCCAGAATATTTTTTAAGGGTTTAACCCTAAGGAGATATATATATTTTATTTGTACACAGTAATATCCAGATTCTAAACGAGGTAAATGACATTATACACATTACTTCGGACCATTAAACTCTTAACATAAACAACTTTAACAATTTAACAATTTCAAAAATGTGAATAAAAGCAAAAATGCACAAATAGCTGTAATTAAGTAGGAAGTATTGATCCAGTGATCAATGACAATTGAAGAGTTTGTAGGGTGTTGAATATGCATTGTTAATTGTCCATTTCAAACAAGAAGAATGTCGAACAAAGACGAAGATATCACAAAGTAGTAAAACTTCTAGTCTCTAATGAGTTTGTAAAAGTTTCAGCTTTTCATTTCAAAGTAAATGAAGATGTTTATACCTGAAAAAAGTAAGACCAGACCACAGCTGCTAAAAAATGGGAAATTTACATGAATATTTTATTCCTCCACAGGAAATCTCATTTAGCAAAAAACTGCCAAATCTCAAAAATGAGGGTCCGTATATTTACAGTATGTTTCATACATATGCATGTACCATTTTTTTCTTGATATACAGTAATATTAAACAAAAATGCATGCAATGTTGTGCTAAGCATATCACCAATTGTAATTCAAAGTATAGCATAACCAGAACGATGTGACCAACAGATTATGTAAAATGCTCACCCATTACAACTCAACACTTATAGGCTGTTGACTAAATATGAAGTCGTTCTCTTCAGCAGTAATTGAGAAAAGTGTGAAGAAAATTTAAAGCCTGTTAAAATATTGAAAAATTCAAAGTATAGGCAAACAGAAAGCAGAAGTCCGACAAATCCAAAAAATTTCCAAATGTTACAACTCATCACTACCAAGCTTCTGAACAAGTATGTAGACTTTCTCTTCAGTAATGCCTGAGATCTGTATGATGAAAAAATTAAAGTTCATTCAACATATTTCAGATACAGGAAGTAGCTATAGGTGTCTCACAAATTAAAACTCATCAATGACAAGATTCTTACCAAATATGAAGTAATTCTGTTAAGTAGTACCTGATAAGAGTGTGAAGGAAATATTTGTTGGACGGACTGACGAACAGACAGACAGACTGACAAGGTGAATGCAATATACCCCACTATTCAAGTGGGGATATAATAATTTATTACTCATCAAGTTTCTTGGATGAAATGGACAATTAATGCTATGAAAACAATGCCCACATTGCTATAACAACATTTATAAATAACAAACATGTTCCATAAAGGATCATCACAGTATAAATAAGTCCTCTTGTTTCTCTGTCTGATATAGTAGAACGTAGAGCTATCTCTATAAACCCATGACATATCCACTGACCATCTAATGCATAACATGGTACAACATTCAGTATTATTAATGCTCCTGAGAGAGATATCAAATATCTTGTACTGAGTTAAGGATCATACAGTCTATTCTAACACACTGTTTATTCAACATACCATTACATACAACTATTTATTAAAGGTCAGATATAATGTTTTATTTGAGTGACACATATTTATATGTTTATTTTCTGACCACAAGTTGTAAAGTATTTTAAATCAGATTCAACTGAAAAGTTTCAATTTCTTAGTATGATTAGCAAAAACATGATACAGTGTGAGCTACTGCTCACTAATTCTTACTCTTGCTCTCACTTTTGAGTGAAAGGAAATACATTTACCAATCAATGTAGAAACATTAAACAGAAAGGAAATACATTTACCACTCAATGTAGAAACATTAAACAGAAAGGAAATACATATACTAATCAATGTAGAAACATTTAACAGAAAGGGAATACATTTACCAATCAATGTAGAAACATTAAACAGAAAGGAAATACATATACTAATCAATGTAGAAACATTTAACAGAAAGGGAATACATTTACCAATCAATGTAGAAACATTAAACAGAAAGGAAATACATTTACCACTCAATGTAGAAACATTAAACAGAAAGGAAATACATTTACCAATCAATGTAGAAACATTAAACAGAAAGGAAATACATATACTAATCAATGTAGAAACATTTAACAGAAAGGGAATACATTTACCAATCAATGTAGAAACATTAAACAGAAAGGAAATACATATACTAATCAATGTAGAAACATTAAACAGAAAGGAAATACATTTACCAATCAATGTAGAAACATTAAACAGAAAGGAAATACATATACTAATCAATGTAGAAACATTTAACAGAAAGGGAATACATTTACCAATCAATGTAGAAACATTAAACAGAAAGGAAATACATATACTAATCAATGTAGAAACATTTAACAGAAAGGGAATACATTTACCACTCAATGTAGAAACATTAAACAGAAAGGAAATACATTTACCACTCAATGTAGAAACATTAAACAGAAAGGAAATACATTTACCAATCAATGTAGAAACATTAAACAGAAAGGAAATACATTTACCAATCAATGTAGAAACATTAAACAGAAAGGGAATACATTTACCAATCAATGTAGAAACATTTAACAGAAAGGGAATACATTTACCAATCAATGTAGAAACATTAAACAGAAAGGAAATACATATACCAATCAATGTAGAAACATTAAACAGAAAGGAAATACATATACTAATCAATGTAGAAACATTAAACAGAAAGGAAATACATATACCAATCAATGTAGAAACATTAAACAGAAAGGAAATACATATACCAATCAATGTAGAAACATTAAACAGAAAGGAAATACATATACCAATCAATGTAGAAACATTAAACAGAAAGGAAATACATATACCAATCAAAACATTAAACAGAAAGGGAATACATTTACCAATCAATGTAGAAACATTAAACAGAAAGGAAATACATATACCAATCAAAACATTAAACAGAAAGGAAATACATATACCAATCAAAACATTAAACAGAAAGGAAATACATATACCAATCAAAACATTAAACAGAAAGGAAATACATTTACCACTCAATGTAGAAACATTAAACAGAAAGGAAATACATATACTAATCAATGTAGAAACATTAAACAGAAAGGAAATACATATACCAATCAATGTAGAAACATTAAACAGAAAGGAAATACATTTACCACTCAATGTAGAAACATTAAACAGAAAGGAAATACATATACTAATCAATGTAGAAACATTTAACAGAAAGGGAATACATTTACCAATCAATGTAGAAACATTAAACAGAAAGGAAATACATATACCAATCAAAACATTAAACAGAAAGGAAATACATATACCAATCAATGTAGAAACATTAAACAGAAAGGAAATACATATACCAATCAATGTAGAAACATTAAACAGAAAGGAAATACATATACCAATCAAAACATTAAACAGAAAGGGAATACATTTACCAATCAATGTAGAAACATTAAACAGAAAGGAAATACATTTACCACTCAATGTAGAAACATTAAACAGAAAGGAAATACATATACTAATCAATGTAGAAACATTTAACAGAAAGGGAATACATTTACCAATCAATGTAGAAACATTAAACAGAAAGGAAATACATATACCAATCAATGTAGAAACATTAAACAGAAAGGAAATACATTTACCACTCAATGTAGAAACATTAAACAGAAAGGGAATACATATACCAATCAATGTAGAAACATTAAACAGAAAGGAAATACATTTACCACTCAATGTAGAAACATTTAACAGAAAGGGAATACATTTACCAATCAATGTAGAAACATTAAACAGAAAGGAAATACATATACTAATCAATGTAGAAACATTTAACAGAAAGGGAATACATTTACCAATCAATGTAGAAACATTAAACAGAAAGGAAATACATATACTAATCAATGTAGAAACATTTAACAGAAATGGAATACATTTACTAATCAATGTAGAAACATTAAACAGAAAGGAAATACATATACCAATCAATGTAGAAACATTTAACAGAAAGGGAATACATTTACCAATCAATGTAGAAACATTAAACAGAAAGGAAATACATTTACCACTCAATGTAGAAACATTAAACAGAAAGGAAATACATATACCAATCAATGTAGAAACATTAAACAGAAAGGAAATACATTTACCAATCAATGTAGAAACATTAAACAGAAAGGAAATACATTTACCAATCAATGTAGAAACATTAAACAGAAAGGAAATACATATACTAATCAATGTAGAAACATTTAACAGAAAGGGAATACATATACTAATCAATGTAGAAACATTTAACAGAAATGGAATACATTTACTAATCAATGTAGAAACATTAAACAGAAAGGGAATACATTTACCACTCAATGTAGAAACATTAAACAGAAAGGAAATACATATACTAATCAATGTAGAAACATTTAACAGAAAGGGAATACATTTACCAATCAATGTAGAAACATTAAACAGAAAGGGAATACATTTACCACTCAATGTAGAAACATCAAACAGAAAGGAAAGACATTTACCACTCAATGTAGAAACATTAAACAGAAAGGAAATACATTTACCACTCAATGTTGAAATTTAAGCAGAAAGGAAATACATTTACCACTCAATGTAGAAACATTAAACAGAAAGGAAATACATATACTAATCAATGTAGGAACATTTAACAGAAAGGGAATACATTTACCAATCAATGTAGAAACATTAAACAGAAAGGAAATACATTTACCACTCAATGTTGAAATTTAAACAGAAAGGAAATACATTTACAACTCAATGTAGAAACATTAAACAGAAAGGGAATACATTTACCAATCAAAACATTAAACAGAAAGGAAATACATTTACTAATCAATGTAGAAACATTAAACAGAAAGGAAATACATATACTAATCAATGTAGAAACATTTAACAGAAAGGAAATACATTTACCAATCAATGTAGAAACACTTAACAGAAAGGAAATACATATACTGTGGATTCATTTATTTTCGTGGGTATCAATTTTCGTGGATAGAGAAAAAAAGATGTTTCGTGGTATACGTAAATTCGTGGATCGCTGATAACAAAAAAAAAAAAAAAATCAGATACGTAATTCGTGGATTTCTTTTTAATTTAGGAGATCATATACCCTCCTTGGTTTGATCAATAATAAAACAAACAAAAAAGAAAGAATTCATTGAAAAGGTTTTGAATTGTCAAAATCCTCGCTTGGTCATTCTAGGTTAAAGTGTTCATTGAAAACTTCTATTACAATAATGGACAGAGACAACTAATTATTTGTTTGTTTTACAATTTATAAATTCTTGTCGGAATTTTATAAGGCATTCAAAACTCTATGATCAAAAGCTCATTTCCCTAATCACGATATAATATATAAGTTTAAGTAAAAGGTGTGAAAATAAATGTTCCTGTTATAAATAATATTACCTACGGGCAATATCCCCGCACCGTTAATCCTATTGATTTTTAATCACCAGTAAACCAAACTATGACACGGTAATTAACAACTTGCATTTATTTTCCATGAACAGTTTAAATCAATTTTAAAAAGTAAATTGTCACTGATATTCGATATATTTATTATTGATTTAATCAAAATACTTGTATCTTCTTTCAAGAAAAACACGTGTTATGTTACAATGTTTATCGTTAGTCAACACTATACTAGAACTGCATAACATAACTGGAAATAAACATCCGACTCCATACACATTTCTCGGGATTATTCTTCGTTGAATTCTTAAATTTGTGGTTCGCTGAGACCCACGAAACCCACGAAAATTGGTATACCACGAATAAAAATGAATCCACAGTACCACTCAATGTAGAAGCATTAAACAGAAAGGAAATACATATACCACTCAATGTAGAAACATTAAACAGAAAGGAAATGCATTTACCAATCAATGTAGAAACATTTAACAGAAAGGAAATACATTTACCAAGAAGAAAATAAGGATACAGTTTAGCTTAGGTACTTATATTAAATTCGGCACCAAATATCAAGAAGCTATAATTTGTAGTTGCCGAGAAAAATACCACAACAATTTCTTATACAATGTCTTCGACATTTTGACGTATTTGCCTTATATTTGCCTTTTTGTTGAAGGCCATAGGGAAACCTATAAGTAGTTATATCCATATCATTTTGACTCTGGGGGATAGTTGTCTCATTTAATATACTGTTACCACATCTCGTAATATAAGAATAACTCCTTACTCAATAAACTGTAAACACAGAGATATGTCTTGCCTTTTTGTTATTTTGAAGTAACATGTAAGTTATGCAAAATATTCAAAGTCAATGAACCATGACTGAAGGTACAGGGGGCCAAACAATCTACATGGAAATGCTTAAACATATGCATACCAAATATCATTGACCTTCCACTAGTGGTTTCACAATAACTGACCTAATCACAAACTTATACATGTAATTCACGCAAAAGTTTCAAAGTCAATAGACCACGACTAAAAGGCAGGGCCAAAGAATTGCCATGGAAATGAGATGTGCCAATGCTAATACAACTGAATACCAAATATCATTGACCTAACTCTATTGCTTCCCTATAAAAATGACAAAATCACAAACTAATACATGTAAACTAAGCAAAAGTTTTAAAGTCAATAGACCATGAATGAGGGGGAGGGGATAAATAATCACCATGGAAATGAGATGTGCCAATGCTTATATAACTGCATACCAAATATCATTCACCTACCACTAGTGGTTCCCCATAAACTGACCTATTCACAAACTAATACATGCATACAATGCAAAAGTTTCAAAGTCAATAGACCATGACTGAGGGGGCGGGGCCAAATAATGTCCATGGAAATGAGATGTGCAAATGCTAATACATATGCATACCAAATATCATTAACCTACCACTAGTGGTTCCCTACAAAACTGACCTTATCACAAACTAATACACTGTTGACGACGCCACACCGCCGCCTACTACTCGCTTTTTGACTTCATCAAGGCGATACAAAAACTATCATTTTCTTATCTGAATAACATTTACAGTGTATAGATCTGATTTGTGATGACCTATGTCTAAAGCGTATGTGGCAAACTTTGAAAACTGGTTTACTTTTCGTGACCATGAAAACACTATTGCAATCACTTGAAAAGGATACTTGCTGAAAGTTTCTACAACATACGGTAGATTCAATGGAATAGCAAAACTTTTTGGTACATAATTACTTAGAACAACTGTAAAAGAAAAAAATAAATACAATTAATAATTACAATTAAAAGAGTATTCATCAATATATAAAAAAGAAAATGTTTTTTTTTATTTTAATTTCATTAGAATTGAATGCATTTTAAAGTTTCTCTACTTTGTGATAATAACTTTATATCTTGATCAAATAAATATAAATGTTTGCTCAAGCATTGTAACTAGAACTGACATCTGCTATCAATAGATAGGCGTGGTTTCAGCTTGTATACATTAGGCCACACTTAAAAATATTTTGGTTTGCCCAAACCCTACCCAAAGGTAGAGACAGTGGGTAGGTAGGTAGGCATTTCTTTCTTTTTTCGGCAAGGAGAAATTGAAGTGTCAGATGTTTTTTTAGTCTTCATGCCTATCTGATAAAAAAAAAAACTTTTTCACATCAGGACAATAAAAGATTTTAAGTAGACAGCTATTTTCTGGGTAGGTAGGGTTAGGGCAAACAAACATATTCTTTTTTGTGGCCTTATACTTATAAATGTTATTGGAAGTTAAGCAATGTATACAAGTTGAAGCCCTGCCTATCTATTGATTGCAGATGTCAATCTAAGTTACAATGCTTGAGCAAACATTTATACAAACAAAGCAAGCAAGCCAACCAAACCTTTAACTTGCTAGCATTAGGATAACAGCTTTAAAGAGTTAAAAAGAAAATGGAAAGATTACTTACAATCTACTGGAATGTTTATGTTTATAGTAAAAGATAGTTTTTTCTTTCTATAAATTTATCTACATTTAAATAAAAAATATGCTGACTTACCAGAGTAATGAAGGTCAAGTGGATGACCCAGAAATAGTAATGGTGGTTTACGTCCATGGTAAACTTGAAGTAATTTGGTTTCATTGTCTAAAGCAGGATATACACAAACGTCACCCTTTGGTATATAACAATCACTTTGTAATTTACACATGGGTCTCTCAGTTATAGCTCTTGCTGGCAAACAAGCATATTTCTGAAATTATTTTAAAGGCAACATTGTTAAGTGAAACAAACAATGACATAGTCTAACACATGTTACCTTTTTGAGAAAAAAATAATCAGTAGAACTTGCTGTGAAACTGGAATCTTCATATTGTAAGGCTTTTGAATGTGGATGAATGGTGTTGTTCTGATGCAAATATATGTAAAACGAACCCAAAATTATTATTTCTTGCCTAATTTTAGTAAATCAAAAGATGTCATAACACCATGACATTGTAACATTCAAGTGATTAAAAAAAATATTTTCTAACATCTAAAAAAGATTCCATGGCAGTCTTGTCTTTAATTCATATTAATCATTTGCATATCTTTTGACCAAAATTGAGATTTTTATAACTCTATATCTTTCTTGTGTAAAAATCCCTTAAAACAAATTAATAACTTACATCATGGGGAGCAGTCTTTGTATGATAATTAAAACACAGGTGTGTACTGCTACTCCTATTACAACAGTCTATAGATTTCTCTGTTCGAGTCCAGTCTGGCAGAAAAAAAAACAAAAAAACATTTAAATTAGCAGAAAAGTTTATACACAAATAGACGGATCAGCTATTTTATGAGAGATTTCACAGTTTCCTAGCTAAAAAGGCATATTCATATATCCAATGCCCATTGTTTCGCTGATATCATGTTTTATGTTTTATTTCAACCAAATGTTTATGCTGTTGTGACACAGTAGCCTGAAACAGTGATACACCAGTATAATACAAGCAGAACTGGTTCTCTACAGAGACACTCAAGATTCTCCAAAGTCATTAAATTATATGACAAAGCTATAAATACTAATAATAACAAACAAATGCTGAAAAACCATCTGCTAATGAACTTGTAAATTTTTTTTTTGGTATGAGAAACTGGACATATTGCACTTCTACCAATGCAAGCTTACTGGTTGTTCATTATCCTTTCTCCAGTTGTTTTCTTTCTTGGAATTTAGAATGGGTATGTATTTACAACAACAATATAGCTGATAATTTCAACCTAAGTGTAGATTTTATTACTTTTTGGGGATGCATCCAAATCTTTAATTAGATTCAAAGCCATACAATGTCCCATAGTTGGTTCTTTCATACTGACAGAAATGCATGTACTCCAGTCATCAAGACTAGTCACACGACAATCACTTAAACTGGTTATTGCTTCTCCTACTGCAAGACCCCTTGGTCCAGAAACTGCTGAGTTCTACAATAAAAATCTTAAAGCAATTAGTGAGTTATTTAATCATGCTGTGTCTGTTTTTTAAACCTGTGAAACAACACCAATATCTTGTTTAACAAGAATCTGTGTCCATAGGACACCATGCCCCGATTGCATTATATTTATATGTTCAGTGACCTGTGAAATTGGTATTAAATCCCTTTTTTGGCACATGATTTAAAAGTTCACATCATAATGAACAAGATTCAAGTTAATATGACCACAACGTGATGGTCAACTACCTTGACCAAACACTTTACCTTAATACCCACTTGCACTATATTTTTGTGTTTTGTGAACTATAAAATCAGGGCAAAAACCCTCATGTCTGTTTGGGTTAATCACCCAATGTGTCAATATAATGGAACTATAAACAACTGTTATAGAAGTGGGAGGTTTAGCTAGCTATATAAAAACCAGGTTTAACCCACCATTTCCTTCAGGAAATTCCTATTACAAGTCAGGAATATGAAAGTTGTTTTCTATTTGTTCTGTTGGTTGATATAGTTCAGGGTTTGCATTTGTCAAGTTTTATTAAGCATGTAATTTATAAAGTGTTGTTTTAATTTATTATGGACTTCCCCCTTTTTGAATTTACTTTGGAGTTCAGTATTTGTGTTAATACTTTTTTTTGGCATATAATTTTAAAAGTTCACATCATAATGTACATGTGTACCAAGTTTTAATGTGACCACAACTTGATAGTAAACTATCCTGACAATACTATACATCTGTAACATGAATTATAATAAATGGTGACAGCAGTAGAGTTAGGGTCAGTAACATGTACTTAACTAACACAATACTATATCTCTGTGACCTGAGTTATAACAAGAGTAGAATTGTGGTCAGTAACATGAGAACAGTACTTAACTAATACAATACTATAATAACAATACTATACCTCTGTGACCTGAGTTATAACCACAGACTCTCCAGTACCATAGAATGGAGCCAGTAGTAAAGGTAATATCAACAGCACACATAATGCCAATACAACAATTACAAAATTATGCCACACTCCAGCACAGTAAATTCTCAACTGACGTAACGGGGAGACTGCTTGTAAGTGCTCTGTTGATAAATCCACATATGCTCCTGGGTATAAAATAAATATAAACAAACCAAAACCATTTACTCTTACTTGTTCCCTGAAAAGAAAGAATATACATATATCATGAAGTTTTAATTTTTCACTAAACAGGGAGTCGAACATCAAAGGAACAGAAACATGTCACATAATAATGCATTACCAGAAGAAGGTTGGTCCTATTTAAAGAGAAGCTTTGAATTGTAGTTGTTGAAAAAATGTGACCCAAATTTCATATATTTGCATAACATTTCAAAAATACATGAGTTTTTAGCAAGTTTATGAAAGTCACATATATAAATAATAAATATTGATGACATAATTGTCCACAAGATTGACATACCGGGTAGCCAAGATACACTGCATAGTTTATTCATGATCAGTATGAAATAGCAACAAAAATAAGTTTAAAATTTCATTCAAATCCTACAGTTACATCAAGAAATTTTATTTTATGTAAGATTAATGTTATTCTCAAAATTCTGCGGACTGTTTTGTAAATAATGTGAGCTGAACTTTTTCAAAGATTTAACACCAGAAATAAATTCAAATTTTGCTGAAATCCAAACACTTCAAATGTTTGCATATTTTTGTCTGAAAATTCAATCCACCATTAAATATTGAGTTTATCTAACGTAGCAGATTTATTAATTTTTTTGTATCTTTTGTATTTCTTTGGGGTAGATTTTCAATGCCCAATTCATGATGAGTGATCTCCATTCATTGATTGTTCTTACCTTACAGCAGCAATAGCATGGCCTACTTCATGTAAAATTCCACATACCAGTAATGTCAATAGATAGTATGACATTTGAGAGATCGGTAAGTTGATTCCTGGCATCTGAAAAAAAATAATTCACTCAAATACATTAATAATTCAAATTCAAATTCAAATGATTATTGCCATTTTAAACTTTAAACAATAACTTTGTGACAAATACAAAATAAGTATACAATATAACTGAAATTCACATATATATACACAATCCTTTAATAACAGTAAATAGTCGAGAGTCCCCTGTCCTCAGTTCTAATGACTTTTAATGTAGGACCCCAATTTATTTACTTGTGATGGTGTTGATGGATTGTACATAAAAATAACCTTTTCTTCATCAGACAAAAATTTAACAGAAAAGTTTATTTCCAAATTATGGAAAAAGTTGTTTCTTGGTTCCCTATTGAATTCACTATCTAATAAAAAATGTTTTTCATCTTCTAATATGTTACGTTTAAGGCATAGTCTCTGCTCTCTAGGAATATTAGAATGTCTTCTTTCTATGTTTAAATTATGGTCACTTATTATTAGTTTTGTTATCAATTTTCTTCAATGCACCTCATATAAAAAAGGACAGATTCCTGAATATATACAGCTGTTGACAATTTGACAGTGGCTGTCTTTTGATGCATCTTTAATGTTTTATCATTTAGGAAATTTGGCATCAATGTCAGATCTTTTTTAGTCTTTGTTAAATATATTCACAACTTGACCATTAAGAAGTTGACATATTGTAAAGACACTTATTTATTGTTGAAGACCTATATATAAACTCTACATGTTTTTTGGGTTGTTTTTTTTTGTAACATTGGGTTGTTGTGTTATTGGCATTTCCTGATGAACGAAAAGCACTGCCAAAATACAAAATTTATTAACTGTTACTTTTATTTTCTAGCACTGGATTGATTCCTTTACTGAAGGACTGTTAGTCCCTCAGGATATTATTATTGCTCCAACAGTGACATGATTTCTTAATGGAAATTCAATGAAAAAACAGGCAAATTTGCATTGAATTTTTGGCTATTCTTTTTGAAAAAAATAGCTCCTCAATTACTGAAAATATCAGTGTTCTTTTTATGAACAGGAGAAGGTAAGTCATTTATGAGTGTTGTTTATGGTAAGCTATTATACATGTATATATTTGGTTTGATAAGAAGACCTTTTTCAGGAATTCAGGATTGAGTCATTTCTTTCAGTTGTCTTTGTTTGTTGACATATTTGTTTGTTTTATAGTGATTAAGATTATAACACAATGTTGACTGATGTACCCATATTTTTGACATTTTTACCTATTACATCTGGTTGTTATGTTCACACATTGTTGTCAATATAATGGAATTTTATGCGACTGTCATACAAGTGAGAGGTTTAGCTAGCTATAAAACCTGGTTTAATCCACCATTTTCTATATAAGGAAATGCCTGTACCAAGTCAGGAATATGACAGTTGTTTTCCATTCGTTTGATGTGTTTGAGCTTTAGATTTTGCCATTTGGTAAGGGACTTTCCATTTTGAATTTTCCTTGGAGTTCGATATTTTTGTTATTTCACTTTTTAAATTGTGGAAATAGCCATTTAAATTGTCCAAGATTCTGGAATTCTGGATTTAATTATACCGGTATTGTAATGTTGACATGGACACATAATTTCAATTTTGGGATTTGGCATTTATTAAGGAAAATTTAGTGCTGTTATGTCCAAGTTGGTCAAGAGTCGACGCATTATATCATTTTATAAATAAATGAAGCAAAAGATAGTGTTCTGTGTTCTGGTCTAAAATTACATTTTTTTCATAAAACAAAACTTTTTGTGTTAACCATCAAACATCCTTTGGATTTAATGTATTTTTTAGTTGCTGTACAATGATAACACTAAAGCTTTTATATTTCATTGTTGTTAATTTCAACTGTCAAGTATTTTCCTAAACTTTATTTTAAACTTACAACAGGTGTCAAAACTTGCTGATCTACAGGTTGCTGTCGAAAAGTGTTAAACACCAATAAAGTCAACAAAAATATAGACATAATCATTGCCAGCAGTCCAAAAACAACTCCACAGTTAAACCAAATTCTAAGAAAGTGTGGTCTCCATTGTCCCAACTTGACAAATGTCCTGTTGAACATAGCAGTATACCATCTTAATTGGCAAACAGAGACAGACAATCCAGTCTTGTCTAATCTTTCTATGTATTGACGACCTGACCATTTCTGTGTCTGAAATTAAAAAGGTTTAATCTTATGCTGGTTTCTTTTAAGTGATTTTTATATTATTAAACTTCTCTAATAAGATCAAGATTGTCTTACATGGAAAAGCAGCTATTTTCATTAGAAATCTGGTAAAATTTATCATAAATTCAATGAATTTTAGATTTTTTTTCTTTTCACGTAATATTATTAGTACAACATTGTACAATAAATACTAATCATTAACTTAAACTAAGAGATTCCAGCTGTTGGTATTAATTTAAATATAAATGAACATAAAAGCACTGTGCCTTTGTTTTTTGTGTGTTTTTGCTATGCATGTACTAATTGTTGTGTCATGGATGGATACCCCATATCCTTTGTTTTTCTATTCTACTATTTATAGAATAACTCATTCAAGAATTCAAATACAAAAAATATATGAGAACACCCATTGTTGTATGATGTCAGAGGAGTGAAATTATCAGAATCATTTCACATCATGTGAGATTATCGGTTTTTATTTCACTGGGAAATCACAGTAATTCATTACAACCAATGTAATAATTCCTGATGAATCCATGACATTTCGCCCCATTGCAAATTCACCCCCTTTTTCACCAACTCTCCCCACTCTGGTTTACCAACTCGCCCCACTTATGAAAAAGGGGAACTTATCATCTGAGAATAAAATTATGTAAACACCCATGATTCTTGATTTATCTTGTAAAACAGTGTTTTATATTTACCAGAAAAAAACATCATAAACAGTTACAATGATCAACATGGTCAATAACATTGTATGTCACAGAGATACTGATACTTACTTCTTCCTGCTTTGTTTCAACCAAAAGAAAAGAAGTAAAAAATATACAAGATGCATTTCTAAGGTTTTCATCAGTACTCATTTAATTCTTAAGTGGGGCGACTTGATAGGCCTTACTTCAGTACGGTTTAATTCCTTTTTTCATTAGTGCAGTGAGTTGGCAGACCTTTATTCAATGAGATAAACCTCCTTTTCATAAGTGGGGTGAGTTAGTAGTCCTTACGACAGTAAGATTTAATTTTTTTTTCATAAGTGGGGCAAGTTGGCAGTTTAAGAATTATTACATTATAAGTTTAAGAATTATTACATTCATCTGGATTAAAGTCCTTTTCATAATCATGATAATTGGGGGGAGTTGGTAGTCTTTAATGCAGTACCATTTAAATCTTTTTTTCATTAGTACCTGGCAAGTTAGCAGACCTTTATTCGATGGGATTATACTCTTTTTCATAAGTGGGGCGAGTTGGCAGGACTAAATTCATCAGGATTTTACTATTTTTCATAAGTAAGGCAAGTTGGCAAACCTTTATTCATCGGGATTTTACCTATTTTCACAAATGGATCAAGAGTTGGCAGGACTAAATTTAACGGGATTTAACCCTTTTTCATAAGTGGGATGAGTTGGTAAGCAAGAGTGGGGCGAGTTGGTAAAAAGTGTGGCAAGTTGGTGGAAAAGTGGGGCGATTTGGCAGTGGGGCGAGATGTCTTGCTTCCATTCCTAATTACCTATATCTGATTTCCAGAGATGATGTCAATATAATAATACTTTTTTTTTAGATTGCTACAAGTACAGAATTCTCGAGCTCTCTTTGTATGCCTTAACAATTAATCTTTTCCACAGTGAAAACAAATTTATGGGCCTTACTGAGTGGTTAATATACCTTCAGAAAAGCATCAAGGAGGTAAAGAGATGACCAAAAGCCAAGAACTAATGCAATCCATGTTGTCTGCAACATCTCAGTATGTGGACATGTGCTCCATGAGTCACAAACAAAAATAAACAATGCAGTCTTTGCAGATCAATATTCAGAAGTTTCTTTTCATATTTGCTTGTCACATCATTCTGTTTTACAGTGGAAAACAATAACTGCAGTCATGAAGGTTCTCTTGTATTTCAGTTTCCTCATGATTTTACATGACCCTAAATCATTTCTAAGCAATATTTCTCGTTTAACAGTTCAATTAAATACAGCGTGATCAAATCAACCGCAATGGTCTCAATATGAAAGTACGTATTCTAATCCGATTGGTGCATTTTTGTAGGAAAACGGAAGTACATCTATTTTCGTTTTAGATATTAAAGTTACCATTTGATTGTATCACATTACACTCATTCCTTAAATAGTAGAAATTGCGACTATACTATTTTTTAAACTTTAATCATGAATGGTGCTAAATTGATAAATTTTATTTTGTAATCAAATTTTGAAATTGAATTGATATTCAATTTCATGAATCAAACAAATCTTTATGGATATGCTAAACACACATGAATCATTACTTTACTGAAGAAAATCTTGCATCAGAATTGAGACAACGGAAGCATGGCTGGTGAAGAAAACGAACCGACGAAAAGACTGCAACCACATCTATCAAAACAAGATCTTTCTACACTCGTTAGTGTTTCGTTAATATCACACTTTAATAAATGTTTGTCACCAACTGATCTTGGCTACACAATAAACGTATAGAGGTTCATGACAGATGGCCTCGAAAATAACCCGAACCGTCAAATTGTTCAATAAAGCTCGATAGACTTTCCTTTGATAAGAAGTTGCAAATATGTGATGCCTTTTGTAAGGGAGATTTAAATCTTAAAATGGTATGTGAGCATTTAATTGTGGATAAAGAGCGGGTTAACTCAAATGCTCATCCTCCTGGGGTTGTATCAAGACTATCTCGGTCTTTGAGGGGAGAGTTTGTTGTCCATATGTGCACCAAATAAATGGAAGTATAATAACAGGAATCAGAAATTCTATGAAAAATAAGGTATAGGGGATTAAAAGTTGCTCGACAATCTTTGAGATGCCCCTATACCTTATTATTGATAGAATTTCCAATTCCTGTGGTGTAATCAGTTAGTTGTAGCCATTATCTTAGCAGATCAAGAAATAACTGTTAATTGGTAGATTATACCTTAATTGGTCTATCTTACTGTATGTCAAATACCTGAATCGAGGTATAAGTCACCAATTAATGGTTATTCCTGACCTGATTAAGTGGAAGAGGACCTAATGCTTTTCTTAAATCTGTCATTAGTGATGTTAATCTACTACTATTGTTTGAATGCTTATACATGTGCTTAAATAACATTTTATTCATTTGAATGTCTGTTTTGAGGTGTTCAGTTCATAGAATAAAGAATTTCAAAATTCAGGTGAACACTTATCATTGGGGAAATCCCCCATAAATCGGGATAGTTGGCAGCTCTGCACTATCTAGCAGAAGCAGCTACTTGTATACATGTATGTTGCTAGTTATTCAAAAGTTTATTATGACTGATGCAACTTTAGGTAATATACAGATAGGTAGTCATTTCATCATTCTGATTGATCAGATTTATTTATACTTTTGAATATGTATATGAGTCTATGGAAATCAATTTTACGTTACTTATTACATTCTAGAATTAACTAAAAACCAAACACATTTTGTAAAGCAAGTGATTTTGATTTTTTTCAAAGGAAACTCTTATGCATAGTTAACCTGAGATTATTTATATTTAAAAAAAAAATGAGTTCAAATGTTGTGAGTAAAAGTAATTTATATTTTTAAGTATTTAAGCTTGTATACAAATGTACAAACTAGCACATATTTAGGAACATAATACTTGTACAAGTATCTATTATTACTTGTACAGGTGAATAATTTAGGAAGTAGAGTAATTTCCCTTAGTCATTCAGATTTGTTAATAAATCAAAAAATAAAAACCTATCTGTTTGTCAATTTAAGCATTCAAAAACTCAACTTGTTCAAAGGAGAACCAAATTACATATCAAAACTGTGTTCTCAACCTCTCTAGCTGCTAATTGATAAATTGTTGTCGCATGATATCTGTGTATATACAATGAAATTATTTATGATAATATTGGATTACTATCTTAATTTGTGACATAATTAATAGCATGTCTGAATTCAGTAACTTGATGATGGAAAATAACTTATTTATTCATGAATTTTATGGGGTCTTGCACAGTTACAACATGTACTTAGTAACTTAACATCTGTGCAGATTATATTTCTAAAATGATAATTTCTTTATTTAGTTATGACATTAGATAAAAGATTTAAAAGAGTAAGCAAACCAGATAAATGTTTAAGGCATGTTTTAACTACCCAAAACTTGAGAATTTCAGGGGTTGTTAAAAGAAATATAAATTTTATAAGTAAATTTTTTTAGAAGCATTAGGGGAGATTATTCAAACCTTGAAAATAAAATTTACTTACACAAGTTTTGAGGGAATATAATTTACTCTTCAACTTCGTACTTTATTTGGCCTTTTTAACTTTTTTTGATTCGAGCATCACTGATGAGTCTTTTGTAGACGAAACGTACGTCTGGCCCAAATACAAAATTTCAATCCTGGTATCTATGATGAGTTTATTTACATCTTCCAAGTAGGTAAAAGACACTTGTTTAAGTGTAAGTTACTCAGTGTCAGTAACTGTAGATGAACTACTTAGACCATTTTATCACATTTTGATAGAGTTGCAAGGCTTTTCTGCAAGCATTTAATGGAAAATTTCACTCATCACTGCTCATTTTACCTAGTTTGGTGATTCCTGACTTGCTTCAAGTACGTAGACAGAAAAGTACAATTTTATTTCATCTGCTGCATGTATTTGACCATGTATTTTTATGTATTCTTCCTAATGTTATTGGTTTGGGCAATACACTATGTGTGAATGAAATATTGGGAATTGTTTTTATAATCTTCAGATCGAAAATTTGCATCAATTGTTAATAAACATAAAAATAATGTGTAAAGTAATAATAAATAATATATTTTCAGCAAATTGAAAAATTGACACCTCTGACACAAGAGGTTATCAGTAGACAGGCAACTATAAATATAGGTAAGACTTATTGTACTCACAACCATACAGTTTGATTTTTCTAGTGTTCTGTAGTATTGCCAGTATTCTCATGAAGCATAGCTAAAATTTATGATTGAAAACAAAAGGAAATTTCAAGGAGGAGAATAGAATTCAAGCATTTTGTAATACTTTTGGTAATTGATGACGACAGAGCTTATGTGGTGTAATCACCAAATGTGAACTCATTGTTCAGGAAATTATGCATCAAGGATGTATGTGAGGGCCTCAATGAAAATCCTGCCCTCTGGATCTGGATCTTTATTAAAATATTTCCAACAGAGCATTAAATTGTAACATTAAACATGCTAAAGAAATGATGTAAATTTTTAAAATTTAAATCAGTTATATTAACTATATACATGTTCATTTCAGGAACCATTGGACATGTAGCCCATGGGAAGTCCACTGTAGTAAAAGCAATATCCGGTGTACAGGTTTGTAAGCTTGAAGTGATTAGAAGAAGTTCTATGTCCTATAATACTGACCTGTATACAGAGTGAAGTGTTGTTAAACTTTTTTTTATCCATTACACCCTTCTGACACTACAACTGTATGTAGATATCAATATAACTTTAGAAAAAATGTTTCTGTAGAATTTTGCCTCCCTTGTTATTTGTTGATGTTGTTAATTTTTACCATAGCCAAACATAGACTTTTGCATGATTCATTAAAGGGGGATTACACAAACCTTAAATCTGTAACTCATCAACAGAAATCCAAATCTTAAGCAGTATGTGTGGAATTGCATATTTCTACTTTATTTGATGAAATTATTGATTTAAAGGGTATATCACTGCCAGTAGGGATTTCTTTAATGGTTCTTGTAGAGTATGCAATCTTGGAACTGTTAGTGTGGTATTGCATCTTATTTCAATTATTACATTGATGCACTTTTTAGCTGGTAGTTTTTCGTTCCTCATTTAGCCTGGAGTTTTTATAGTTCTTCATTAATAACTACATCCTTTGACAAAGTTCTTTTCTGCTAAGAATATTTTGTTCTCATATTTCGTCTAATCTTATTTTGTGTTGGTTATTATTAGTTGTGGAAGTCTTGTCTTTGAAACTTGGTGGATGTACCAACTATATATGGAAGAAGTACTATTAAATGTTCTCTTATGTATATGTTTTATTATCCTTTTTTGCAGACTGTAAGGTTCAAAAATGAACTAGAAAGAAATATTACCATAAAACTTGGCTATGCCAATGCAAAAGTAAGTCATATTATTATTTTCATTCACAATCTTTACAATGACGCTTAGTTAAGATCAAGGTTGGCAAAAAAGCGGTCAATACTAGTATTGACCATGCCGGCGGTAAATACCGGTAAATACCGGGAAATACTGGCAAATACTGGTCGATTGAAATTTTGAGTGGACATTACTATAAAAACCACTCTCTATTGGTCAATTACTTTTAGAAAATGAAATAATGAAATTGTTAAAGTCATTTTAAATGTTTTCATTTCTATTTTTATTGTAAATTCTTAATAAAAAGTTATTTACAATGTTTTATTAGTACATAAGATAAAAATGTTTTGTCCCTGTCAAAGAAACTCATCAGGTGGCTTTTGCACTGACTATAGCATTGCAATCATTACATTTTGCACTGGTTTTTGTTGTTGTCTTATATTGTATAGAAGTTCCAAATAGGGTCTTCAGGTTTCAGTTTGGTGCTTAAGGTCAAGATGGTTGTACTATGTGTATGTAAATCATGTAAATATTGATTATGTAAAGGTAAAATTTATACAACATTATATATTTTTTGGTTTAAAACATAAATTACAGTTCAGCCATAAGAGTAAAGGTCCTTCATACCTTCCATTTCCTGCATAAAGATGATTTTTGTCTCACATTTAATAGACAGGAAATATTTTATTGTTTAAGTGAGTCTTCAAATATATCACTTTTATTACTTTCAACCATGTTTTGTCATCATTTATTGGGGGCTGTTGTTTTTAAAGTAATTAAATTTTCACACCTAGTAATGCCAGGTGATAGGTAATAAGACACCTGTAAAGTTCATTTACCTGTAGTTTTATGTACCTGTAAAAATTATGCATTTTCAATAAAAATTATCTTGATTGAAAAATGTTGTAATAATTAGTCAATCCTTTATATATATCTAAAATATGCAATATCATAACTTATAAGGACTAAATTAGTAGGTATAAGTGTTAAAAATGAATAAAACATATCAAATTCATTCATTTATATCAGCTGAAACATACCAAAAGATAAAAGTTAAAATATATCTTACTTTTTATCATTTTTTTACTTCAATAAATAGAAAAAACCACCATGAAAATTTCAATTGACCAGTATTTGCCAGTATTGACCACTTGAGGAGTATTGTCCGGGGCGGTAAATACCGGTAAATACCGCCGGTAAATACCAGGGGTGGTAAATACCGCCCAACCTTGGTTAAGATTGAACAAAAGCATCTGATATGATACTTTATCATACAATTTATCATTGGAATAGCCATTTAATTATGTACAATGCAAATGAATTGTCGGAATTAATAGAAATCATCCATTGGAGAGTCTATTGGCTGTTTGAAAATTAGAAGGAACAAGGATACACCACATAAAATCCTCTATGAAATGGTACCATGAATTAGCTATTTAATTTACATGCATATTAATTTTCAGTAACCACTATATATACAATGTAGACTAGAGTGCAAGTTAACCATAGTGATGATGGCAAATTTTTCAATAAATAAATATCATATTGTTATTGAATGTGAGATGATTGTCTTGCTATTTTGTCCCCCTCACAACACAGTGCAGAGGACAAAGAAATACTGGGTGTCAGTGCGTGTGAAGCAGAAAATGAGATTGATCAGGAAAGACAACTAAACATGTTGAAATTTGTACTACAGTTATGTTTTTTCTGTTCTTTAAAGCTGGTACAAAAACCTATTCTGATTTATTTTGTCAAAACACATAAAAATTAAAGTTTTTTTTATGAATATTCATATTTATTTGAAATGAAAAACTCCAGCTTTTAACATTTTTCTCACTATGAAGAATTGTTATTGTTGTTTTATTACAGATTTATAAATGTGACAACAACTCTTGTCCTAGACCTGGATGCTACAGATCTTGTGGTAGTTCTAAAGAAGATGCATTTCCATGTGACAGAGCTGGATGTAGTGGAAAATTTAGAGTCCTCAGGTTTGAAAGTTATCTCTTTCATTAGTAGATTAGTTACTAACAGATTTCCTTAATTCTTTAAATGGAATGATTACAGAAGAATTCAAATATAGAAATATTCATCGAGTGACTGAACAACACATTAATTCAAGAATGCAAATAGCACATGAGTTAATAATTAGTGTTGTTCAGTGACAAGTTGAACATTTTTCGATAGTTGAATCCTTGGATTAGTTATTCTTTTTATTACATTGACCATGAACTTTTTGGAGGAAATAAAGTATAAAATACAAGGAACTATATCTTTTTTTATGCATTCCAAATTCATTTGCATCATCATCGACAATGTCTTGACCATCAATACCGACTGTTGTATGACATCAAAGGATTAAAATTATCACATTAATTACACCCCCGCTTTAAAAAAGTGGGGGTATACTGTTTTACCTCTGTCTCTCCGTCCGTCCGATTAATATTTTCCGTCGCATCTTTCTAAGGAACTACATCATAAGGATTTCTGAAATTTGGTTTCAGGGTTTATATAAGTCAGCTATACCCTGTGATGCGTTTTCAGATTCATCACTCAACAACAAATGCATATTTGGGCTGGGGGTATCATCAGTGAGCAGTAGCTTGCAGTTTCACTTGTTAAACCTGTGAAATTATAGGTTTTTATTTTACCAGGAAATCTCTCTATTTCATTGCAACCAATGTAATAATATCATTTATTTATGTGTATTGTGGATCATTGTACTAGGGTTGGATAATCAATACATTGCAGCCCCTTTAAAAATATAACTTAAAAAGTTAACATTTATCTTGCATTTTAACAGAAATCAAAATCATATTTTTGAAAAGTCCCTAATTTAAGATGGCCACCTTCTTCGAAGAAAAATCAGTTGAATTGTGCTTGTTGGAAACTATAGATTCTTATTAAACTAGACAGTTAGGGTTATGGTCTATCAATTTTGTCCAAACATTAGATGGAATGATCTTTGGATGGCTAATTAAGCCTTTTATATAAGAATTGAATGCTTTTGTAATTTTATTGGACTTTAAAAGCATTGGTAAAAGCATATTTTCAATTTGTATGAAGCATTTTTATGCCACAACTGTGAAATTATAAATTGATTCAGGCCTTTTTTTTTGTTCATTATTTTAATATTGTCATTGATAGCACATGTAATCATATATATGTTGCATTATAACTTTTGGAATGCATCTGCCATCAAAATTATGGAATCGTATGAAACATCTTTGTACTGTAATTATTGACATTTAACCCCTATTTGTTTAGATATCAGTAGAACTAGAAGCGTTCCTGCATTAAAACAAATTTGAACTTCTTCAAGAATTATGTAATATGCTATATTAGAGTATACAGTAGCAATCTTCTTAAACAAATTAAGGGAAAGGTAAAATTGAATCAGCATTTTATAGACCGATCCTTGGATGGTTAACTTTCAAAACCATGTCACCTGATTTTCATATAGCGATATATAGAATACTAGAACTAGTGATATTGGATTAATAATCATTTGATGTTTACTTTCAGAAAGTTTGTTTGATGAATCTAAGATAACCTCTGGACTTACTTTTTTTTGGCAGTTACATTAAAAATCATATTGCCACAATACCTTTGAAACTGACCCTTTGTTTGATCAAATTATTTCATCTGTATTTTATTATGATTAAAAAAACATTCAGAAATCAAGAGTGTAGAAAATCAAAAATGCACAAAACTATATTTATGATATTTAATTAAAAAAATCTGTTTTAATAGACACGTTTCCTTTGTGGACTGTCCAGGTCACGACATTCTTATGGCAACCATGTTGAACGGAGCAGCAGTTATGGATGCAGCCTTACTTTTAATAGGTATATAGTTTAAAAAGAAAGCTATTAGTAATATTGCAAATATAAATATACCCACACAGAAAAGTTGCAGAGTGTATAATGTTTATATCATAACTTTGTTGTCTCCATGCAAGCACCTATATTTATTGTAGAATCCTCTTTAAATTTGAATGAGTTTGATTATTAAAAGAATCTGAAATGGAGGACAATTTTTTTTCTGGAGGGGGACTTGACAAAGTAACCCATATTATTTCTTGTTGCCATGCTATCACCTTCATTTTTTGTTGAATCCTCTCTAAATTTGGGTGATGGTTCCCAAAACCTCTGACGAGTGGGATAATCAGAAGGATCTCAAATTTGGAGACATTTTTATACGACCGCAAAAAAATTTTGTGGTCGTATATTGGTATGACGTTGGCGTCGTCGTCGTCGTCGTCGTCGTCGTCGTCCGGCGTCGTCGTCCGAATACACATTGGTTTTCGCACTCTAACTTTAGTTTAAGTGAATGGATCTTTTTGAAATTTGACCATAAGATTAAATACCACAAAAGGAAGGTTGGGATTGATTTTGGGGGTTATGGTACCAACAGTTAAGGAATTAGGGGCCAAAAAGGGGCCAAAAATAAGCATTTTCTAGTTTCCAGACAATAACTGTGGAACGGTGTATGGATCTCTCTGAAATTATGCTACAAGTTTCCATACCACAAAGGGATGGTTAGGATTTGCTTTGGGGGGTTATGGCTCAAACTGTTTAGGAATTAGGGGCAAAAAAGGGGGAAAACAAGGTTGTCCTGGTTAATGGACAAATACTTTAGTACAAAACATAATTTAAAGCAGTGTAAGGGAGATAAATCAAATACATCATTGAAATTATCTCCCTTACACTGCTTTTAAATTATGTATAAAGTAATGGTTAATGAACAATAAAGATAATTTAAAACAGTGTAAGGGAGGTAATCCAAATACAACGTTTTGGTTACTTCCCTTACACTGCTTTAAATTATTTTTAAAGAAATGCATATTTATAAAGGAAGACCAGTAAAAATATCTGCAAATGTTGCATCTTTTTTTTTCACAAAAAAATCCATATGAAAGATTTGACACTATATTTTTAATTCTATTATAAAATAGATTAAGTTAGCACTATGGTAAATTTAAATGGGTAATTATGGTTGCCAACTCCATTGGAAATTTGAATTGAGATTATGACCATATCTTGAGGGAAAGAATTTTTTGGGGAAAAAAAAGGGGGGGGGGGGATAAAAAGAAATTGTGGGGGTCAATTTTTTCTCATTTCAGATTTCAGAAATTAAAAAGAATTATTCTTCAAATATTATTTTTTTTTCAAATTTCAAATATTGAAAAATTTCAAGAAGTAATCTTTAATTGCACAGTATGGCGCATTAGATTTGTAAAATCTTTGATCACATTTATTTATTTGTTATGCCGAATCTAACAGTGTATTTAGATTTTTAATTTTGGGTCCAGTTTTCAAATTGGTCTACATTAAGGTCCAAAGGGTCCAAAATTAAACTTTGTTTGATTTTAGCAAAAATTGAATATATGAGGTTCTTTGATATGCTGAATCTAAACATGTATTTTGATTTTTGATTTTTGGCCCAGATTTCAAGTTGGTCCAAATTGGGGTCCAAAATTAAACTTTGTTTGATTTCAACAAAAATTGAATAAATGGGGTTCTTTGATATGCTGAATCTAACCATGTATTTAGATTTTTTATTTGTGGACCCCGTTATCAAATTGGTTCATATTGAGGTCAAAAGGGTCCAAAATAAAATTTTGTTTGATTTCATCAAAAATTGAATTATTGGGGTTCTTTGATGTGCCAAATCTAACCGTGTATTTAGATTTTTAATTTTGGGTCCTGTTTTTTAAATTGGTCTTCATTGAGGTCCAAAGGGTCCAAAATTAAACTTAGTTTGATTTTAACAAAAATTGAATTCTTGGGGTTCTTTGATATGCTGAATCTAAACATGTGTTTAGATTTTTGATAATGGGCCTAGTTTTCAAGTTGGTCCAAATTGGGGTCCAAAATTAAAATTGTTTGATTTCAACAAAAATTGAATATATGGGGTTCTTTGATATGCTGAATCTAACCATGAATTTAGATTTTTTATTTGTGGGCCCCGCTATCAAATTGGTTCATATTGAGGTCAAAAGGGTCCAAAATTAAACTTTGTTTGATTTCATCAAAAATTGAATTATTGGGGTTCTTTGATATTCCAAATTTAACTGTGTATTTAGATTTTTAATTTTAAGTCCTGTTTTTAAATTGGTCTACATTAAGGTCCAAAGGGTCCAAAATTAAACTTAGTTTGATTTTAGCAAAAATTGAATTCTTGGGGTTCTTTGATATGCTGAATCTAAACATGTGTTTAGATTTTTGATTATGGGCCCAGTTTTTAAGTTTGTCCAAGTTGGGGTCCAAAATTAAACTTTGTTTGATTTTAACAAAAATTGAATATATGGGGTTCTTTGATATGCTGAATCTAACCATGTATTTTGATTTTGGACATTGGACCATAATAGGTAAATTAAAAAAAATTCAAGTTCTTAGACCACATTCTTTCTGTGTCAGAAACCTATGCTGTGTCAAATATTTAATAACAATCCAAATTCAGAGCTGTATCAAGCTTGAATGTTGTGTCCATACTTGCCCCAACTGTTCAGGGTTCGACCTCTGCGGTCGTATCAAGCTGCGCCCCAGCGAAGCATTTTATTTAGGAAGGGGTACTTGTAAAAACATCCCATAGTAAATATGTGGGGCATGGGTATGCGAGCTTGCTTTCATTAGATGTATTAGATACACCTTGAGGGTGTTAGCCCAAATGGGTGTATCTAATGTTCACCAAGATATTATTGTCAGTGCAGAATGATAGTTTTCAATAATTTAGGAGGGTTTTTATCAGCGATTTGACCATATGTTATTGTAAAGCATGATAAATGCAGGGTATCCAATTTTATTTAACAACATCTTGGTGTAAATATATTATACATGTATATATAAAAGAAGAGAAGTACAACAAATGTTGAATACTACATCAAACTACACAAAGTAACTAGCCAAACTTGGTTAACATGATGCTATTGAATTAGAGCCCTGATGATAATTTATACATTTAACTTTAATTATTTCAGCTGGAAATGAATCCTGTCCACAGCCTCAAACATCAGAACATTTAGCAGCAGTGGAAATTATGAAATTGAAACACATACTTATCTTACAAAACAAAATAGATCTGGTAAAAGAAAGTCAAGCAAAAGAACAGTATGAACAGATTTTAGCCTTTGTTAAAGGTATTAATAGCCTTATGTTGTTAACTCGGAAGGTAGGATTATATATAGTGAAGTCCTTTCCTTTGATTAAAAATTGTTCCATTTATGTCAGGAACAATAATTTTTATATGCCCGTTTACAGGACGTATTATGGTATACTGTTGTCCATCCGTCCGTCGTCAACTTGTAACTCGAAAACACTTTAACCAATTTGCATGAAACTTAGGGTAATTGTTTATATCTATTGAAGTGAGCTCCCTTTCGATTTTTATAAATTTTTTATCGTACTTTTCTGAGTTATAGGGTTTTATTCATTAAAAAAGGGAGATTTTCCAGTTTTCGGACAATACCTCAAAAATGAGCAGTTTTCATGAAACTTTGGTGAATTGTTTATATCTATTGACGTTAGCTCCCTTTCAGTTTTTATAAATTTTAGATTTTATGTTTTATGAGTTATGGGGTTTTATTCATTAAAAAAAGGTGATTTTCCAGTTTTCGGACAATAACTCAATAGCTTGATCTGCTCTTGTTGTCTTTTTTGCCTAGATATACCAGTAATAACAAAGTGATATTTTTGTACGATTTCAGTTTTTATGTCAACACTTTCCTTTACAATGGGGGGGGGGGGGGGGGGGGTCATTTAGGGACAGACAATAAGTTTTATTTTTTGTATTACAATGTAACACTTTGATGGGTAATGTTGTAGTCATTTTTAGCTGCATTGTAAGAAAAGTTTTTGGTGAATTTCAGAAAATATCCATTTTTTGTTTGAGACTTAAAAACTAGGGGAGGTGTAAGATTTACCCAGCCCCTCAACAGTGTTATGTCCAATACAAAAAAATATGATAAATTCTGACATTGATCTAGTATTTTCTGTCTCTAACTTATCCCCTGATTGTAAAAGAAAGCAATTGAGATGAAATTGATATTGCACAAAAATATCACTTTGTTACTACTAGTATATTTAGTGTCTGCTATGGGCTGAGACCATAAATCTGATGTTCAGGTGTCTTAAGACCATGGGCTTGCAGTCTTGCTGTTATTAATTGCTAATTGTCAAACCATGGAGTGTTATTAAGAAAGCAACCAAAATTCCTAGTTTACAAAGAAAATAGACAAATATTTTTTGTTAGTGTTAGTAACTTTTCCTTAAAAAGGCTCGTTATCAGAATCTTATGTGTAAGTAATGTATATACACTATAGTGCATTTCTTAAAAAGATTTATATTTTGTGTTTTATATGTTTATAGGAACAATAGCTGAAGGAGCTCCAATAATACCAGTATCAGCTCAGTTAAAATATAATATAGATGTCATTTGTGAATACATTGTTAAAAAAATTCCTGTACCTAAAAGAGACTTTTTATCAGAACCCAGATTAATAGGTAATTGTATATTATGTTAGAACCTAATCAGACCAAAACAAGCTATAATAGAAGAAATGAAATGAAAAATTGTGGAAAGCAACATCATTAGTAATTTCAAAATAAGTTATGTCAATGGCATATATTACCAAAAAAAATATAGAAATGGCATGTGGAAGATATCTTTATATTAGTTAGAGTTGTCTCCCATCTTTAGAAGTAGATAATGTATTATTGCATATCAACCCCTAGATTTTTATACGACCGTAAAAAAAAATTGCGGTCGTATATTGGTAAGACGTTGGCGTCTCCGGCGTTGTCGTCCGAAGACACATTGGTTTTCGCACTCTAACTTTAGTTTAAGTGAATGGATCTTTATGAAATTTTACCATAAGGTTTAATACCACAAAAGGAAGGTGGGGTTTGATTTTGGGGGTTATGGTACCAACAGTTAAGGAATTAGGGGCCAAAAAGGGGCCAAAAATAAGCATTTTTCTAGTTTCATTACAATAACTTGTGTGTAAGTGTATGGATCTTTATGAAATTGTACTACAAGGTTCCATATCACAAAGGGAAAGCTGGAATTGAGTTTGGGGGTAATTGCCCAAAATGTTTAGGAATAAGGGGCCAAAAATAAGCATTTTTCTAGTTTCCGGACAATAACTTGTGTTCAAGTGTATGGATCTCTCTGAAATTGTACTGCAAGGTACCATACCACAAAGGGAAGGCTGGGATTGATTTTGGGGGTAATTGCTTCAAAATTTTAGGAGTTAGGGGCCTTAAAGGGGCAAAAAACAAGCATTTTTCTAGTTTCAGGACAATAAATTGTGTGTAAGTGTATGGATCTTTATGAAATTGTACTGCAAGGTTTCATATCACAAAGGGAAAGCTTGGTTTGAGTTTGGGGGTAATTGCCATAAACCTTTAGGAATTTGGGGCCAAAAAGGGGCCAAAAAACAAGCATTTTTCTAGTTTTCCAGACAATAACTTGTGTTCAAGTGTATGGATCTCTCTGAAATTGTACTGCAAGGTACCATGCCGCAAAGGGAAGGCTGGGATTGAGTTTGGGGGTGATGAATCATAAAGGGGTTCAAAAAATTTGGAGGGGGGGATTTTTTTTCCCTTTTTATACGACCACAAAAATTAAAAAATTTTTGGTCGTATATTGGTATGACGTTCGCGTCGTCGTCGTCGTCTCTGGCGTCGTCCGAAGACACATTGGTTTTCGCACTCTAACTTAAGTTTAAGTGAATAGATCTCCAAATTCTTAGACCACATTCATTCTGTGTCAGAAACCTATGCTGTGTCAAATATTTAATTACAATCCAAATTCAGTGCTGTATCAAGCTTGAATGTTGTGTCCATACTTGCCCCAACTGTTCAGGGTTCGACCTCTGCAGTCGTATCAAGCTGCGCCCCAGCGGAGCATTTTATTTCCTGTTGATTAAGCATTTATGGGAAACCAGGTTATTTATTTATTTCTTAAGTACAGTCAAACCTTGTTGTGTTGAACTCGGTTGTGTCGAAAACTCGGATGAGTCGAAGTAATTTCTTTGTCCCAGTAAAATTCCCATTTGATCAATGCATAATTACCTCTGATGAGTTGAACTCGGTTAATTCAAATACTCAGTTAAGTACCGGAGATGTATAATTAATGTAAATTGACCCCGATGTCTCAAAGTTTGAAAGTAACAATTTTCGACAGATTCAGACCTAATGACAAAAATTCAAATCGGATGTATTTCTTATGTAACCAATTATTTTCGAAAGAGATTAAAGCTGAGTAAACATACTTGTTTGTATAACAGTTAAAATGACATGTTTATGGTGACCGGTAATTAACACCTTTGTTGATCGTCCAAACGGAACATTAGTGTGTTGAACATATTTCACCAGATATAAAAACGAAACAAATTTAAAGGACCCAAGCCGAGATAAGATGAATCGTTAGAATTAAAATTCATTAATTACAATAAATAAAGTTATGATAATTATGATAAATTTATAATAATTTAATGTAAAGCAGATGACCTCATCAGAGATCGTTTAGATCTTGTTTCATTTCGCAAATTTACAAAAATCTATGATTTTTATTTGTTTTTCAGTGATTCGATCATTTGATGTAAATAAACCTGGCAGTGAAGTAGATGATTTGAAAGGAGGTGTTGCAGGAGGAAGTATTCTGAGAGGAGTGTTAAAGGTACTTTATATTTTGCAACCTACTATGAAATTTGTCTCAGTGGTTACAGTGAATTATATATAGATTCCATATCAGTCTTGATAGCATCCTGAGAAACCCATACAAGCCAAATGTGCTAGCCAAGGACCTGATAAGTATATAGGAAATGATAAGGAAAATAAATTGACTCTAACATTTGATGAAGTTTCTATTCATTCTATCAAATACATGAAGCATTTCAATGTAAAAATATGTTTTAAAAAGGCATGTTGCAGTGAAAGATTCCAAAGGGATAATCAAACTCATAAGTTGAAAACGAACTGACCATGTTGTGGGAAAAAAACGAATAAACTACCAAAAGACAAACAACACTATACAAAACACAAAGAAAACTATAGAATGAGCAACTCGAACCCCACCAAAAACTCGGGTGATCTCAGATCCTCTTGGATATCTTGCTCCACATGTGGCACCTGTCATACCAATAAAGGTTGTGTTTCTCTTCATGTGACTGGAAGCAGTTATTGTAGATACTGTACTTAACCATATTGATTGTTAACAATTGTATATTCCCTTTCACCAATAAAACAAATGTACAAATGATGGCAAATCTGAGATATCATTAGCTGGGCGAGATGTAGATATCTGTCTTAATTAACTTATTTGATGTCATAAGCTTATCATGCGCTACACAAATAGAACGTGATACAACTGTAGGAGGATTAACACAGAATTCTTTACAAATTTTGAGTCAATAAAATTTTGTTTATCCTATTTATTTACTTTTATTTATAACTGAAGGCATTTAACATGTTTAATCTAGTAAACCAAGAATGTCCAAGAACTAGGCAGTAGGTTACAAGACTTTAAAATGATTCAGTCATACTTTGATATGGCTGTGTTAGCTGACACAGATTAAGAAATAGTTGAAATAAAATAAACAGGAATTAGAAAAGTAGATATTTTAAACTTTTTTTACAGGTTGGTCAAGAAATAGAAGTTAGACCTGGTATTGTTTCTAAAGACCAAGAGGGCAAATTAACATGTAAACCAATCAGATCTAGAATTCTGTCATTATTTGCAGAACAAAATGATCTTCAGTATGCAGTTCCTGGAGGTTTAATAGGTTAGTAATAAATTAAACTTTTAAATGAACATTAATCAAGACAAGTACTGAAATTTTTATACGACCGCAAAAATTTTTGCGGTCGTATATTGGTATGACGTTGTCGTCGTTGTCATTGTCGTCGTCGTCCGAAGACACATTGGTTTTCGCACTCTAACTTTAGTTTAAGGGAATGGATCTCTATGAAATTTTACCATAAGGTTCAATACCACAAAAGGAAGGTTGGGATTGATTTTGGGGGTTATGGTACCAACAGTTAAGGAATTAGGGGCCAAAAATAAGCATTTTTGTAACTTCCAGACATAACTTGTGTGTTAGTGTATGGATCTCTCTGACATTGTAGCACAAGGTTCCATATCACAAAGGAAATGCTGGGATTGATTTTGGGGTAATTGCCTCAAAATATTAGGAATTAGGGGCCAAAAAAGGGGCAAAAAACAAGCATTTTTCTAGTTTCATGACAATAACTTGTGTGTTAGTGTATGGATCTTTCTGAAATTGTACTACAAGGTTCCATATCACAAAGGGAAAGCTGGAATTGAGTTTGGGGGTAATTGCCCGAAACGTTTAGGAATAAGGGGCCAAAATGGGGCCAAAAATAAGCATTTTTCTAGTCCCAGACAATAACTTGTGTTCAAGTGTATGGATCTCTCTGAAATTGTACTGCAAGGTACCATACCACAAAGGGAAGGCTGGGATTGAGTTTGGGGGTGATGAATCATAAGGGGATTCAAAAAATTTGGTTATTTCTGATTTATATTTAAAAGCAAATAATAATGATATGGTAGGAGATACACACCAAACAGGATGTGTAAATTATTATATAATAAGTATTGTGCAATAGCAAGAAATTTTCAATTGCACAGTATTGCACAATAGCAAGAAATCTTCAATTGCACAGTATTGCGCAATAGCAAGAAATCTTCAATTGCACAGTATTGCGCAATAGCAAGAAATATCCAATAGCACAATATTGCGCAATAGCAAGAAATTGTCAATTGTGCAGTATTGCGCAATAGCAAGAAATATTCAATTGCACAGTATTGTGCAAAAGAAGATACTTCGTATAAATTGCTTATTTCTTGACCATTTTCAATGGGGTTTTATTCTTGAGTTTTTGGGGTTCTTTAATATGCTGAATCTAACCGTGTATTAAGTTTTTGGATTTTGGGCCCCGTTTTTAAATTGGTCCACATTGAGGTCCAAAGGGTCCAAAATTAAACTTTGTTTGATTTCATCAAAAATTGAATTATTGGGGTTCTTTGATATGCCGAATCTAACCGTGTATTTAGATTCTTAATTTTTGGTTCCGTTTTCATATTGGTCTACATTAAGGTCCAAAGGGTCCAAAATTAAACTAAGTTTGATTTTAACAAAAAATGAATTCTTAGGGTTCTTTGATATGCTGAATCTAAACATGTATTTAGATTTTTGATTATGGGCCCAGTTTTCAAGTTGGTCCAAATCGGGGTCCAAAATTAAACTTTGTTTGATTTCAACAAAAATTGAATATATGGGGTTCTTTGATATGCTGAATCTAACCATGTATTTAGATTTTTGATTTTTGGGCCCCGTTATCAACTTTGTCCACATTGAGGTCAAAAGGGTCCAAAATTAAACTTTGTTTGATTTCATCAAAAATTGAATTCTTGGGGTTCTTTGATATGCTGAATCTAACCATGTATTTAGATTTTGGATATTGGACCATAATAGGTGAATGTCCAATTTAAAATTTTTAAGTTCTTAGACCACATTCATTCTGTGTCAGAAACCTATGCTGTATCAAATATTTAATCACAATCCAAATTCAGAGCTGTATCAAGCTTGAATGTTGTGTCCTTCCTTTTCCCAACTGTTCAGGGTTCGACCTCTGCGGTCGTATCAAGCTGCGCCCTGCGGAGCATTTTATTATTGATATGGAAAAAAAATGATGTGTTATATCATGTCTTTGTTTATAAGTTAATAGCTCTCTTATGAGATATTCAGTTAATTGGGGCCTTAACTCCTTGAAGGCAGTACCCTATACTAATTAATCTGTCTCGTATCTGTCTATCCGTCCCCTCGTCTATGTTGTATTCTAAATTGAATCCCATAGTCAAAAACTATCTGTTGGCCCCCATGTTACATATAAAATTCCTAGTGCCAAGATTTTAACAAAGACTGATATTTACTAAGAAAATATCAGTTTCTTGCATTAGTATGAATTATTTGTGTTTGAGCCTCACACAAATATGAAGGGACTTCCTGACATATTTTTTGCTCACGTCACCCTAAGGATCAAGTGAGCTATTCTCATCACTTGGTGTCCTCTGTCTCTGTTAAATAAAATTGAGAATGAAAACGGGGAATGTGTCAAAGAGACAACAACCCGACTAAAGAGCAGAACACAGCCCAAGGCTTCCAATTATTCTACTTTTACAAAAATATTCATCTGTGAACCTTCTGGGCCAATTGGAACCAAACTTTGCCACAATCATCATTATGGGTATCTATTTAAAAAATTGAGTTAGATGATCCTGCCTACTACATGGTTATAAATAGAACATGGGGGTTAAATGCAAGTTTTGTCTTTTATCTTGAAAACCACTATTGACAGAGAAAATTTGAGATGTGCAAAATTGTTCAGAATGTTGAGATCTACTTCTTGTCTATTAACACCAAAACTGTCAGAAGACTTATAATAGTAGAGAGTTGTCCTTAAATGATGATTTTTACCAATATGTATCCTTTTTGTTTAGCCTTCATTATTTTGTTGAGGAAGCGAGATATAGCTTTCTTACATTCCTTCATTGTTTGTGGCTTCAACTTTTAGTATCAGTCTGTTGTTGAAGTTTTCTAAACATCAATAACTTTGTCAAACCTTCATGGAATTGTGTGAATTTTAGACACAGCTGTTTTATGATCAAAAGACAGTACGAAGAGTAAAAATTTGAAAACATTTCTTTCATTTTGCAGTAAATTACTGATAAATGGACTAGATTTTGGCCGTAAACTTTACACTTTTACTCTAGACAGTAGCAATAGCAGGCAAGCTTGCAGGGTTCTGCAGTATCCTTTACTAAATGTTTTACCCTTTCCTTTTATCTTGCAAACTAATATCAAAAGAGAGAAACTTTAAATAGCAATAATTATCAGTAAGACAATTTCTACAAATAATTCATCATAGTAATTGTTCTCCCCAGGATTTTTTTAAGGCGCAAAATTCAAGGGCGCGTAACTCTTATTTTATTAACGTTTGTGATCTGAAGCAATAAGTCATAAATCATGACATGCAATATGAATTATAATGCTTTGTGTTATGTGTTTAATAATGCAGAGTATTAATGAATTACAAGAATATATATATGAAATAAATTGATTTTAAACACAAAAGTTATTTATATTCAGTCAATTAAAGAAGTCAAAATATAAATATTCATCTCTACTATATGCTCCTTCTAGGGATATTGTTTCAAGATAGTGTTATTTTGTTGGACAGTCTGTTCCTCAACTTTGTCTTTATCCTCTTCAGGGTTAAAAATTAAACCCCCACTCACAATAGCTTTTGCTTATACCCCCTTTAACATTTCTAAGCCATGATAACTCAGTCAGCCACTTGTCATTGAAACCAGAAACATGGTGCTTGCTTAAAATTATCAATTGCTAAAACTTGAGCTTGGTTGGGATTAGGAGAAGCAATGAAATCTGCTTATACTGACAGTGTAGACGGAGGTTTATTCCCCTTTTCATTAGAAGTCATTGGTCTGAAAAAAACTTCTACTTCCATCATCTACCTTTTGCTTATAATTCACCCCTTTGTTATTTGCAGAGAACATGTTCATTCAGAATTAATAAAATCGAATATGGTTAAGATATTTGGTATACAACTTTTTAAAACAAATTTTTTTTATAAATGAACAGCTGACCAGTTTCCGTAGTTCCACATTACGCTTCCGTGCGTATTATTGGTTAATCATATCTTTGGCAGATAGATATAAACGAAACTTTACAAATTTGTTAAAGTTAAAACCATTGAAATTATTTACCAGTGACATTATACAGAAGCTGCGGCGATTCTGTACCCGTGTTGATTGTCACATATTTCCTGACGCACGGATTCACGATCGATGTTCAATGATCATTTTATTTCTAAAAATATGACAGTTTCAGAAGAATTTACCTTGCAAGCAACATTTTTTCACTTTCTATTAAAGTAAATCACTCCTCATTATCTTTAATCAAACATTATTTTAATTTTTTCAACTACTAATACTTTCATTCATAATATCTTTAGCAATGTGTATTCAAATTTATCATGTGTATTCAACACGTTCATTGGTCGTGTTTAAATAGATTCTTCTTCTCGACCAATGAAAAAATTCGTTATATAAATGGTCAAGTGATCACACACACGATGCGTAAATACAATGTATTTGCGATCTATTTCTTCAATTTCTGCACTGAAGTTTTTAAAATTTTTAATTTTCTTCAAAAAATATCTATCTTCTTCATGATCAATTACGCTATTACCTGATAACATAGTCCAATAAGGCTGAGATAAGCGTGGCTCAGGTAAAACTAATTATCAGTTATTGCATAACACTGACCGACCCATCAGCGGTGATCAGTAACTTGACAATTTTAACCAACATTTATAATGAAAATGTGAAAATTAACACGCTGCGGGATCAAGTATTAAGGGACAGCGGCCAATTAAGACGCTGCGGGATCTACAAAAATATTATGAAGGCGCTGCGGCAGCGTCATATCGGCCTGGGGAGAACACTGATAGTTGTTCAACTCCTAATAAGAATTATTAACCATGAATGTCGATTTTTACCAATTTTTGTGGTTTTTGCTTTTTTCAAGAAAACTATAAAAAAAAAATGAATAGAAACTTTTAAATGCAAAAATGATCAGCAACAAGATTACAATTTGTTATCATATCTGAAATTGTTTGTCGACTATTATAGGAGTTATGGCCCTTAAATTTTTACCATTTTTTGGCATAATGGGTCAAAACAATAAGTAGTTGAAGAAAAACTTTAAACAGCAAAAATGATCAGCAGAACAAGATCTAGAATTTGTTTAATACAGCTTAAATCTTCTGTCAACTCCATAAAGCATTTTTTGCCCTTAAATGATAAGTTTTACACATTTTTTGCATTTTTGGCCAACACTGTAGTAGATAACTAAAAACTGTAAACAGCAAAATTGATCAGCATTGCAAAATCTGCAATATATTAGCATGGCCAAAATTGTCAGCCAACTCTGTATAGGAGTTATCGCCTTTTAATGATGATTTTTACACATTTTGTTTGCATAATAGAGAATAAACAATAAAACATATCAGCAATACAAGATCTACAAACAACAAAGTCGAAATTTTCAGTTCAATTTTTATAGAAATTATTGCCGTGATAAACTGAAACCAGTTGAAATGGTCAGCTATATAAGATCAACAAAAAGAGATCTTACTTATCATGAATTATATCCTAGTCTTTAATGTTGGAAATGCACAAAGAACCCAGTGGGTGATACAGGCTCTTTAGAGCCTCTAGTTTAGTTATTAGTCCCCTACTGACGAAATCGAAGGGGACTTTAGGTTTGCACTCCGTCCATCTGTCCATCTGTCAGTCCGGCAAATCAGTTTTCCCCACTTTTTTTCTTCATGCTTAAAGATATTGATTTGATATTTGGTGTATTGTTTTATCATGACAAGTTACAGATCAAGTTCGAATTTTGTTCCTTTCTGATGATTTTGTGCAGAGTTATGGTCCTTTGACTTAGAAAATTCACTCAAATAATCAGTTTTCCGCCGTTTTTTTTGTCATTCTTGAAGATATTGATTTGATAATGGGTATATAGTTTTATCTTGACAAGTTACAGTTCAAGTTTAAATTTTGTTCCAGTCTGATGATTTTGTGCAGAGTTATGGTACTTGGACTTAGAAAATTCACTCAAATAATCAGTTTTCCGCACTTGTTTTCGTCATGCTTGAAGATATTGATTTGAAAATTGGAATATATTTTTATTATGACAATTTACAGATCAAGTTCAAATTTTGTTCCAGTCTGATGATTTTGTACAGAGTTATGGTCCTTGGAATACTCACAGAATGCTTGTTCATCTCATATTTAGGAGCTTGTATATTCAATGCTTAAGTTATTGTAAGCTTTTAGATTGTGATACATTGATGTTATGTTTTATGATATTGTTTGTTACAGGTGTTGGTACTAAAATAGATCCAATGTTATGTCGAGCAGACAGAATGGTGGGTCATGTATTGGGAGCAGTTGGTGCATTACCAGACATATATACAGAACTAACAATATCATTCTTCTTGTTGCGACGTCTCCTTGGTGTAAAAACAGAAGGGGAAAAGAAAGGAGCTAAGGTATGGAAATCAATAAAAGTTGTTTATGACAGTTTTAGTTTAAACATATTTTATTTTCTTAAATATGCCAAAGGGATGAGATACAAGTTAGTTTTACCATATATGACAGTCCTGGAATTATTGAATGTTAATTATGAAGCAGTACAAGATCTACAAGTTTCTCATAATGGCAGAAATTTAGAGATATTATTTCCCTTAATGACAATTTTTACCAATTTTTATTGTATGCCTGTCAAAAACAGGACATATTATGATATACCAATGTCCATCCGTTAACACTTTGTACAATAACTCAAATTCGCTTTAACCAATTCTCATATAACTTTTAACACAACATTAGAATTGAGGAAAGAAAGCTCCCTTATGATTTTTTTTTATTTTTGGCTTTGTCATTCAAGAGTTACAGAACTTTGACCTTTAGATTGAAGACAGTTTTTTCCCAAGTCATGCCTTTTACTCCAGTATTCCTGGATTGATTTCCTCCAAACTTTACATTATTGTGGGGATTGATGAAAGGTCGCTCCCTTGTGATTTTTCTTATTTTTCAGTTTGTTATTCCAGATAACAGAACTTTAAATATTACATTTGAGGCAATTTTTCAAAAATTTGCACACTAACCCTAGTATTCCTGGATTGATTTCCATCAAACTTTACATTATTGTGCGAATTGATGAAAGAAAGCTCCCTTTTGATTTTTTTTAATTTTCTGGTTTGTAGCTTCTGAGTTATTAGACTTTAATTGTCAGATTTTAGTAAATTTTTCACATATTGTACCATGAACTTTACTTAATTGTTGGAATCTGTGAACATTAAAAACTGTTCGATTTAAAAAGAGGGTATCCTCAGGCATGTTTTTCTACAGAGCTATTTTATTTGCTTATGATTAAATGCCCTCGAAATATACCATTTTGTTCTTGCAACAATTTTAATATGCACAATAAGGGTGTATCATGCGCTCTTGGCATAGCTGTTTATTATAATTACAGACCAAAATAATCGAAGATAAAGAAAAAATGTTAAATATATCATGAAATGAGGGACCCAAGTTTGAAAAATCTGTGCCAGTCAATTATTTTTAAAAAGAGTTATGCCCCTTTAAAATAGTTTTTATATGGGAAATTGCATTTTAAGTGATCTCACATGTACAATTTTTGCCAGATTTTTTATCAAATTTATAGCAAAGGTTTATATCAGTAGTGTCTCGGACACAAATTCAAAGATCAGTGCTTATCAAATATTTTTAAAAGAGTTATGCCCTTGGAAATATTAATTATATATGAAATTGCATTGCATTTGCTCTCAAGCCTTCATTTCTCTAAGATATTTATAAAAAAGATTAAAGAACAGTAAAAAAAGGTGTTTTTTTTTTTTTAGTGTTTGCCCTTGAACAGATAAAAAATGTGCAACTCTGGGGACATGAGAACTCTGTCCTTTTATTTACTTCTGTTTTACTGGTACAAAAGTTATTGGAATTCCCTATTGATCATTGTTTACTTTTGTTTTACAGGTACAGAAGTTATCAAAGAATGAAGTTTTAATGGTAAATATAGGATCTTTGTCAACAGGAGGACGTGTACTGGCTGTCAAAGCTGATTTGGCTAAAATTGGTCTAACAAATCCTGTATGTACAGATATAGGAGAAAAAATTGCTCTTAGTAGAAGGGTTGAAAAACATTGGAGGTAAGAAAACTTTTTAACCAGTTGTCCCAAGAACTAAAGTAATACTGTTGATTCGTTATTATTCGTGGAATACCAATTTTTCGTAAATTTTGGGGATACAGGTGAACCATGAATTTAAATGTTCAAATAAGTAAAAATTTTCTATAGGCTTGTATGCAGACTTTGACAAAACAACGAAATCCAATGTATATGAAAATACGATTTGATCTTAGAGTGAAAATTGGTACCAATGAAAATAAATCAATCCATGGTACATAGGTTAAAATAAATAATATAGTTAAATATTATTTTTGATAATTTGGAAAAGTAACCTAGATAATGACATTTTTTGGTCAATTTATCTGTATCAACCAGTTTCTTTGAAGACAATAAATAAAACATCTTTTTGGCAATGTTTACCAATAAATTTCATTTTAAATGATTTGTCAAAAAATATGAAAAGGGGGTAATGTGAATCATTACATACTAATTGCATTGTTGTAACTGCCTGTTTTGCTATTCTTGTAATGATAACCAACAGAACAGCAGCTTATTTGGTATCATTATGTCATTTTTCTGTAAAACAAGTTCTGTGACCTATACTTGCTGTGAATTCACAAATTATTGTGTCCATTTGTTATTGGGATTGTTGAACAATAGACAATAATGTGAGTTAAATTATTGCGATTTCCAGTAATGATGTATACAACTAAAAATTTCTGAATTCACAGTATTTAAGTGTCTTCTGGTTTTATGTTTTTTGTTGTATGATATATGAGTTTTTGAAAAAATCAACAATGTGGAAAGTATTTAAACTTTTCCATGTGTGCATAAATCATTCATAAAAGCCATGGTTACAGTGATGAAACATGCTTTTCGTATCATATTTTTCTATATAAATATTTATATAAACCTTCAAATTTATTCCATGTGCCTAATGTCAAAGAAATTCTGTATACAACTTTTTTTTTTAAATTTGGCTTAATTTTCCCTAATTTAACTTCAGTTATGATAAAAACCAGGTCAGTGACCTGTATATTTTCGGGGGTAATTCCAATCACAGTATGTGTAACAAGATATTACAAAATGAGGGATATATTTAAGTATGATAGAACTGTTGGTTATGTCTTTAATTACTTAGTTATTATCTTTTTATGAATTTGACATTTTTAAAAATCAGATTTTACTTTTACTGTTCAGGACATATAATCTTTAATAGATGAAACAATAGGCACAGAAAGTGTTGGGTCAAACAAGCATCAAAGCACCATTATTTCAACCACTGTGTGGATGCCAGTTTTTGTGGATGAAACATCCACAATAACTGGACTATGGTATCAATGATATGTTCATTGTCTGGAAATTTACTTGAATTATTTGAAAAAAAATCGGTATTTCTACCACCAGACATAGATTGCAATAGCTGTGTTTTGCACAACTTTTTCAGAATGTTTGATTTTTATTGCTCTTCAACTTCGTATATGATTTGGCCATTTAACAGGTTTGATATGAACACGGCTGATGAGTCTTGTATAGACAAAATGTGTGTCTGGCATACCAAATTATAAGCCTGGTATCTTTGATGAGATATTAACTCAGATATTGTGGAAAAGTTTCTATAACTGTCTACTGTCTATTTGATGTAGGAATTGAATGTTTTGTTCTTCCTTCTTTTCAGGTTGATCGGTTGGGGACAAATCAGAAGTGGTATTAAGATAGATCCTGTCAGTCAAGATGATTAAACAAGTCACACACAATCGTTTACTGAACATCTTTTAACTATGTTACCTTTGTACAAAACTTGGCATTATTACCATACAGACGTGAATTTATAGATACAATGTGCCCTTACAATGTTTATTGAAATAATGTTAAAGGGCTAAATTGTTATATTTGATAAATGACTAAAGATTTATTTGAATAAATTAACTTCATGTTGTTAAATACATGTGAAATAAACTAGGTTATTTATAAATTATGATTTTTTGTGTCGCCTAGGATGTAAGTCACAGTATGCGAGACATAGGTATAACAATCCGACGGCAGGACAGCGTAAACTATTTGTTTAAAGCTTTAAATTTTAGAATGTTTCATACCTTTTGTGCAGATACCTTATGTTATGAAGTTTCCGTCTCTCATATGTCCATTGTCCTTGACCTCATTTTCATGGTTCATGAAAAAATTTGTTAAGTGAAATACTCACTTATTATGAGTAATAGGATGACTATATTTGGTATGTGCGTACCGTGCAAGGTTCTCATGCCCATCAGACAGTTTTCAATTGACCTTGACCTCATTTCATGGATCAGCGATCAAGGTTTAAGTTGCGTGGTCAATTCCGTATCTCAGATACTACAAGCAATTGGTCAACTATATTTGGTGTATTGAATGATTGTAAGGTGTACATGTCTGACTGGCCGGTTTCATTTGACCTTCACCTCATTTTCATGGTTCAGTAGACAATCTTTAGTTTTTATGGTTTGGTCTATTTCTCAGTTATTATAAGCAATAGATCAATTATATTTAGTGTATGGAACAATTGCTAGGAGTGCATGTCTGTCTGGGAGGGTTTATATGACCTTGACCTCATTTTCGTGGTTCATTGGTCAATGATGAGTTTTTGTTATTTTGTCTGTTTATCAGATACTATGAGCAATAGGTCAGCTATATTCAGTGTATGGAATGATTGTAAGGTGTACATGTCTGTCTGGCAGAGCTGATAGGACCTTGGCCTCATTTTCATGTTTCATTGGTCAATGTTAATATTTTGCGGTTTGATCTGTTTCTCGGGTACTATTAGCAATATGACCACTATATTTGGTACCTTACAAGTCTGTCTGGCATGGTTCATCTGACTGGGACACCATTTTTATAGAACATTGATAATGTTAAGTTTATGTGATACTTCTAGTAAAACCTTCATATTACAAAATTCAATATGAATTCAATGATGAGTAAAACAGGCAAGACATTTCAGCATGCACACTCTTGTTTTATCAGCAATTTGTAAGTCAATCAATACTAAATTTATGCTCATTGAATCTTTCTGAAGATAGATCATTTGGTATAGACAGGGGTTCAAATTAGTGGTGTTCAATGGTCTGTGACCTTCTATTTTGAAACTTTAAACCTTGTCTCCTGGTAAATTAATTAGCTATAACTGACAGATTTATCTTGATTTATTTGTTTGTTTAAAAAATTGACATCAAATGCAGTTTGAAACAAGTCAATTAATTTAAATTCAAAATATTCTTATAACATAAAACTGATGGAAGGAAAGGTATTTTGATTGCTTTAATTTATTATTTTTATGCCCCCGCCGTAGCGGAGGTGGCATTAATTTTTACCCTTGTCCATCTGTACGTCTATGTCCCGAAATTGGTTTTCGTTCTCTAACTTAAGTTTGCCTCAACCAAATTTTATGAAACTTATACACAAAGCTTACTACCACAAAACACAGATTTTGTTTGAATTTGGGTGGCGTCACTTTTACCTTTCTAGATTTATGCCCCTTTACAAAAGGAAAAATTGCAGAATTTTGTTTCAGTTCTCTAACTTAAGTTTGCCTCAACCAAATGTTATGAAACTTATACACAATACTTGTTACAACAAAACTCAGATCAAGTACCAATTTGGGTAGCATCACTGTTACAGTTCTTGAGTTATGTCCCTTTATAACGTTTTATGCAAGAGAGGGCATTATCTGTGTCCCATGGACACATTACCCATTTATTTTACTTAAATATGACCAATCTTTGTTATAGATACTGTTTGGGAATTGAAGTAAATTTTGTAACATCAGACATCACAATGAGTCTGTTTTGTTTCGGGGTTAACTTGAGGACTTTTTGATTGGTTCCATAGATAAAGAGACTGGTAAACCCTCACTGCAGATACAGAAAAAATAGACCAATCAGCAAAAATGTGACAAGGATCAAGAAATGTGAATAATGGACGAATTCGTCCAATGGTCTTTTTCGACAAATGTCTGATCTTATGTCCTACAAGTATTGTATTATTGTTACAATGTACCATGTATATTCGAAAGATTTTTTTCCTTTCACAAAACAAATTTCATGGTTTAATGATCATTTTTCATTGATTATGAGTAATAAACAAGTATATTTGGAATATAGAATCATTGCTAGGTAAACAAACAGTCAGACAGTGTTCACCTGACTTTGAATTCATTTCATGGAGAGTGATCAACATTAAATGTTTGTGATAGTCTTTCTTAGATACTATAAGCCTATAGTCTTTCTTTGCTACTATAAGCAATAGGTTAACTGTACTAGTTGTATAGAATGATTGCAAAGTTTTCATGTTCATCTGACCTTATTTCTTAATTTCCATTGTTCATTGGTGAACAATTAGTTTATGTGATCGGGTTTGTTGCATATATATAGTAAGCAATATGTCGAACTATATTAATTAGGTATATAGAATGATTGTAAGGTGAACATGTCTGTCTGACAGGGTTCTTTGAACTTGACCTCATTTTTATGTCACCAATAAGTCTTCATGATTAGAACAGTTTCTTGGATGCAATGGGTAATTTCTTTTGATACTAAAAGGCAAAAGTTATCTTTGGTGGACAGAATAATTGTAAGGTCTAAATGTCATGTAAGAAACCAAAAAAAAAGGGTAAAAAAATCATCTTTCAAGGGCAATAACTCTTATAAGAGATCAATTGATGATTTCAGTCATGTCTCATTTATAGGTCTTGACTTATTTGAAGGTCTTACTTTCTGAACTATTTTGTTATATAAAGTTTCTCTCTGTCAAGATATCTATATTACTAAATTGGTAAAATAAAATCTTTCAAGGGAAATAACTCCTGTAAGGGATCTATTAAAATTTTCTGTCATGTTGGCTCATTTGTATGTCTTGCTTTGCTGAAAATTTTGGCTGTTTGAAGTTTCTATCTGCCATAGTTCCTGCAAAAAACTTTATAAAAATGGTCAATAAAGTATCAATAAAATCCAATAACACGGAAACATAATATCTAAAATTTATAAAAATTGAAAGGGAGTTTACATTAATAGATCCAAACAATTCACCAAAGTTTCATGAAAACTGCTCAAAGCGTTTTTGAGTTATTGTCCGAAAACTGGAAAATCCCCCTTTTTAACCGGATTTTCGAAAAATGGATTATTGATTTGGGGATGTACAACGGGCGGGCAGGCTGCAGCTGCCAAACAATGTCCTTTCATTAACATGAAAACACTTTGAAGAAATTTTTTCAAATTTAGATATGTTGTTTTCTGTGACTAAATGAAGGTCAAGTTCAATTTTCACAATTTTAGCTTTTCTCGTTGTTGAGTTATAGCCCTTTCCCAAGAATTCAATTTTTGATGAAATTCTTATTAATTACTCCATTCTGTTCAAAAGGAAGTCACTCATTTTTTAAAGGATTTTAAAAAGACATTTTGGATTTTTTTCTCTCTTTTCTTTGGTAAATTGTTTGAAGAATTTTCTGGTAGGTTTGTTTGTTATTCTGTATAAACTAATTTTCTAAATGCTATATATATAATTTTTTTTTGATGAAGTGAACTCCTTTAATTAGATAATAATCTATTTTTATTAAAGGATATATTTCATTACATTACATTGTGTAGATAAAGTTGTTAACACTGATAGATATGTTGCAGATCTGTATTAGTTTGTGACAAATGAAAGAAAAAATATTTGGAACTATTAATTATATATGATTATAATTTGAAAATAGATATACATTGTGTAACATCATATCTAATTTAAGAAAATAGTGGTTAAATCATATCTAATTTTAGAGAACTATGTGTTTATAATTTATTCAGTTTTAGTGATTTCCCTTTGAACAGAAAATTATATGGATAACATTAAACTGTGTTTCATTTCAACATAAATTAAATATATATAGGGTTCTTCCAAATGCTGAATCTAACCATGTATTTAGAGATTTTGGATTGTGGGCTCCTTTATCAAATTGGTCCACATTGAGGTCCAAAGGGTCCTAAATTAAACTTTTGTTTTATTTCATCAAAAATTGAATTCTTTGGGTTCTTTGATATGCTGATTCTAACAATGTACTTAAGATTTTGCATATTGAACCATAATAGGTAAATGTTCAATTTCAAATTTTTCAGTTCTTTGACCACATTCATTTTGTGTCACAAACCTATGCTGTGTCAAATATTCAATCACAATCCAAATTCAGAGCTGTTTTAAGCTTAAATATAGTGTCCATACTTGCTCAACTGTTCAGGGTTCGACCTCTTCAGGAAATCCGATTTGCTGTCATTTTGACAGCCTCTTGTTTAATGAATAAAACCCAATAACTCGAAAACGTAAAATCTAAAATTTATAAAAATTGAAAGGGAGCTCACGTCAATAGATATAAACAATTCACCAAAGTTGCATGCAAATTAATTAAAGCGTTTTTGAGTTATTGTACGACATGTTGACAACAACAGACAATGGTATACCATAATACATCCCGTAGACTTGTATACGTAGCTCTTTCGGCCAGGTGAGCTAAAAAGTCATGATCAATAATATAAGTTCGAATATAATAGGTTTTTTATAGAAAAGTCCATGAATATTGAATAATTTTAATTGAAAATCAACAGTACCTTCCACAGAATGGCAGTGGCTTTATATTGCACAAATAACATTCCTTTCATTGGTTTTATTCTTATGACAGTAATACTGCTTCCACAATGGTAAACAATGAGCAAAATAATTTTGATTGTAATATCACCTCACACATTTACAACATACAAAATCGTAGGAAATAAATAGGAATTTCACACATTTAAAACAATACACGTTTTTTCTATGCACTCCCAATTTATATAACAAATTTACAAAACTTACAATTAATATCAAAATTATCATTTTGTTCACATTTATTAAACTGGGAAAAATAATTACAAGTGTGAAGAACACTTTTACTAAAAGCATAACCCCAAGACATCATTTTCCAAAATTACAATGATACAACTAGGAATTGAAAAATTAGAAAATATTTGTACCAGTATTTTTAAACTTTCTTTTAAAATAAAATCCTCTATTTAATCCAAATCTTCAGAAATGTACTACTATGCTCTAATTTGCAGAAAGTTTTTCTACATGTACTTGTAGTGACGTTAACAGTAACAACTCTCATTAGAAATTCAGCAGTGCGAAAAAAGTTAACATATGTGGAAGAAAGATAGTATTTACTGATTCTGAAAGAACAAATTTAATACACAAAATCATGTTACATGTACAAAAAAAATGTATAACAAAATCAAGTAACAAATGGAAACTCCTGGAAAATAAAAAAAAACTAAATATTCATAACTCTACCATCTCATTTAAATGTCCTTTTGTCATCTAATTTAAGTTTCCATCATACCAGAAACTCTGTTCATATTACTTAAAATTAGTCGTTCCATCAATTCAGACATAAATGGTATCTGTGTTGAACTGTACATGTATTGTGGTTCACTGTGACTCTTATCTTTCAAACTTGCCAATTATTTAGCATTTAAATGACGTAGATACATGTACATGTACCATTTTACACTTTTGTTCAAATAATCTCACCCTAAATATTGACTTTCCTGAACGATATGATAGCAAAAGCTAACACATTTAGGACAAAACTTTGATACTTATTTCTTTAACCAGAAAATCAAAGTCATGAAAATAGATAACAAAACTTGGAAGAGAGTTTAACCCCCATCCCCAAACTACATAAATTAAGTTCTTTATCCTACATCAATCTTTTGATGTTGTCCTTTCAAGAAAATTTGACAACAGATGAAGTCGCTACAAGGGCTTTAAATTTTTATCATTACACCTTATTGCTACTTATGCCAATCTGGATAAGTTCTAAAATTATATTGACTGATACTGACTGTGAATGGCAATAAGTTTAAAGATATTTTAGGTTTTGAATGTCTAATATACATTTGTAATATCAATCTTAGAAGATGAACTTAAAGTAGATCAGGTGTCTTGTTCTGAGCATCCATTCTGGGCATGTTGCAAAAATACTTTTTTGTTTTAAATTTGTTTTTACCAATCATCATTCAATATACAACAAAAATATCAAACTATCTAAAAATTAAGTGTCGAAAAGTGGATTTAAAATTCTTAGAACAAATCCTTTTAAAATCAAGGACAGATAATTAAACTGAATTTGATAGGACAATTTGTTTTGTTTTTTTCAAGAAAATAAGGCCTGTGACCCCGTTTTTTATTTGATATTTCAGAATTATTAATATAAAGGAATTCTAGCATTGAATTTTCTCCCCTATATTACCAACATAAAATAGCCCCGATTTCGTTAATTTCAATGTATTTTAATAACCACAGTTTTTAGTTTTATATTGAAATTTGAAAGAACATTGACCTAGAAGTCTTTTACAGAAGTTTAAGGAAAATTATGTCGTTGAATATTTAGACACACCAGCTACCTTAATGTTATTATGATACTAGCAAAAGTTACAGAACATAGTATTCGGCCCTAACTTTAAACTTTACACAACTTTTTCAAACCAGTCAAAGCTATCTGAGGCCTTGTTCAAACAATATATTGTGCATAAAACTTTTCATACAGACATGTTTAAACCATCGTAAACACATCAAACAAAACATGTTTAATGACTTTAATTTGTCTTTTAAAAATTGCTTCATAAACTATCAAAATTTTATAATGTTCACTTTCCAAACTTTTTCCTCGCTCAGCTCATTGCTGATGACCTTTGTTTTTGCAAAATTTGACCCAAAGAGGAAGTTGTCTAAATGACTGTTTTTTCAGTAATGGACTAAATAGTGATAAGGTGTATTGCAATCATTAAAATTTCAGAAACTTTAGATTATATAACAAAGCTCTCAAATTAGGGGGAAAAAAAAGAATCAAAAGCAAGTTTCTTTCAATTGTTGGAACTGAGGATGTCTAAAACCAATATTTCGTCCTGAATAAAAATTTGACTATATACACTGTGAAGATTGATACATGTATAAACATGCTTTACTATCAAAGTTACATATATGTACTGCTAATTTTACAAATTACAAACTGCTGATTTTACAAAATACAAAAAGTACAGTTAAATTTTTAAACGAAGATCAAGTCACTGTACTTTTTTATTTTCCCACACATACATTATATATATAACCCATAATTCCATGATAAAAACTACATATATAAAATTTCAAGGAAATAAACAAATAACTAAGTACATCGATATGTAAACAAAACATAACTGGAATACTTTAATGAAGCTCATTAAATAAATGCATATATCTGTATATAGGAGTTATGTGTGCTTAGAAAAAAAATATCTTGAATAGGTCCAAAAGGGTGTGGGATGTTTGCGCTTTTTTACATCTAACACTAAAAGGACATTTGCGCTTTACACTTTGATACACCTGAACTAAATTGACTGGACATTTGCGCTTTTTAACTATAAAAGTTTACCTGTAATCTTAACCAGATTTTACTTAGAAGTCACACATTTTTTGAAAGTTTACCCGTACAGACCATATTAAAATCACAAAAACTGTATTCATGTAAAACAAAGATAAAACAAAATTTTATGGATGAGGCATTCAAAATTTTGCACTAAATTTTAAGCAACTTTATAACAACTGGAAAGATCAAGAAACTCTTCCATCATAGTTTATCAAAGCTTGTTTAAATTTGTGGGGATCGAAATTAATGTTTTTAACCACCTGCTGTTCATGTGGACTTTAAAGAAAGATTCATGGCTTTTATAAGGCGAAATATTTTAGATTCCTGTGGGATATTGGTCAGCGGAAAAGTAACACAACTAAAGAAAGAAAAGGAAAACTTTAATCTGTATATAGACATATGAATGTGCTGTGTTTTGGATATAAGTTGGATACTTTTAACCATGATAATTGAAATTTAAGTTGATAAAGCTCATATGTCCTGTAAAAAAAGCACAAATGTCCTGTAGAAAAAGCACAAATGTCCATTTGAAAAAGCGCAAATGACCTATCAAATAGCACAAGCATCCCGCGCCGGTCCAATGACATGTATACAACAGCTTGGGGGTTATGTCATTATTTTTCTAAGATTACTAAAGACAAAAACTTTAAAGTAGTCTTTAACTAAGCAACATGGACAACAGTAAAACATTTTTATTTTGTACATTATAACTTCTGTGAAATTTTGACTTTTTGACAAACAAACATTAAAGATAATACATCTATATATGTTTAAAACTTTTAAGAGAAACTTTTTATAATTAACATTCATGGTGAAAAAGATCATTCAGAGATATCTAAATGGCACATAGTTTGTAAAACATTCTATAAATTTAACTATATATATGCTAAAACTGTGCCAATGTTAACGCAACTTTTTGTCTGTTCTGTTTACCTTCCATGATTTCAATAGTTGCAGTGAAAAATAAAGTCCAAATCCATGTAGCTGTATAGCAGCTGTTAAAAACATAAACCAGATAATTACAGCTGGATATCCAAAAATCTGGGCATTCCATCTTTTTTCATTTAAATATGCATATAAATCATCTATTTGGTCAACAATGCCATAAATGATTGGTAAAAGTCCAAATACAACTGTTCCGATCATGTACTGCTTTAACAGAAAACCTTCATTTTTAGGTATTGATCTAAGTCCTAATACTGCTGCTATGATGCTGACGCTCCACATGTATTCCCAGGGTCTTGGAGCAGGCAGATCCCATTTCCGTAACTGTTTAACTGGTCCAACACCAACTAATGAAACTAAAGCTGGAAGGATTCTAACTGTCATCAGAACACACAGAACAACTTGCAACACTAAATCCATTCTCAATCTGGCTTTGTTTATGGAACTGAAAGTTTAAAGAAAATGCATCTTTAGATTTGCAAGAAATTTTTAGACAGTTTAAGTTAAATAAATAAAACTGAAAGATTTCAGACGTCAGTTTGATTTTTCATTTTTGTGTGAAAATAATAAGGTCATATTATGTGTGTATTAATTCAATATTCTGATTGAACATAATTGTTACATATACGCCAAAGCAAAATGTCATCTGCACTGTTTAAATGAGGATTTAAATTGTGTGTCATAATGTATCATTGTGGTATGATAGTCAAAATATGGGAAGAGCCCCATAACTCCCATAAAAATGGTCTAATCAAAGTGACGGTATAATATGATTAACTGCATATGATGGCTACTTCAATCTAATAATATTGCTAAGGGAAATTTTGAAGTGGATAACAGTCAAAGATATATATAAGGCAAAAAATATAAATCCTTGTATTCTGCCTTCTGTTAGAAAAAAATAGGGCAGGCCGGTAAAAAAAATGTTTTACATAGATGACTATATGTGAAAATATTCTGGACTTTTAACAATGTGTAACAAAAATATCTGCATTTTGACCATTCTTAACCAAAAAAGATCCATTAAATGATTTGTTACAGTTGAGAGGCAGGAAACAGAACTATATATTTTGGGCCTAAGCAAATTTTAACTAAATTAAAAGAACCGAAAATTTCTGCTTGACACTTTCATTATACAATGTATTATCGAACAGACTTTCAATAGTCATAGATATTCTTTTCTCCAAATGTATATTTTTTCATAAATTACAATGTAGTATTTTTCAACATTTTGCCAGCAGGTCTGATAATGTTGTAAGATTTTCCTTTGTTTTTTTTTAGACTGGATTCTGTTACAAAACACATGTGCAAAAATAAAGATATTCAGTAGCATCACAAATAAAAAGCTGATCGTTATAAAATTAACTGTGTGTAAATTAATTGCACTGCATGAATTTTCAAAAGCTTCTATGGCATTTGTGTAGAGCACAAATTTTTATGTTAACATCAGGGTTTGACACTAACTAAATTTCTGTACTAGCCTGCAGGGCTAGTTAAATTATCATTCTACTAGCCCTCTTATAACTTTACAAGCCCTCCAAGTGCGGGGAAAAAGTTACATGGTATTGTTTGTTTATAATAAATCTCCTTGCCGATGAATTCAGTTGAGACATTGTTTTTCTAGTTAATATCCGAGTTTTAAATTAATCAAATAGAATAAAAGCACCATTGATGTTTAAACAATATTATTTCAAATGAAAGCCCACAATATGTATATATTATCAATTTTGACCAAGTTTGATACAGGTTCACTTTGAGAATACATTTAAAATCAAAGTGCTTGTGAGCACTGAAGGGTAAAGATTGTTTTCATTTTGCAACTTTGTGACATTTATTAAACACATTATAAATTAGAGTTGGATTTATCTTCATTTGTACATGATTGTACATTTGTGGTTGAACCAATTTTTATAACAGATTCATACACCATGTACACCATTAATTTCTTAAGTAATTTTTAATAAAAACAAAATTTTCTTGACAAGTTAGGTATTGACATAATATTGTAACTAAAATATTTAACATTGACTGGGTAGGATCTAAAGAACAATCACTTCACTGCACTCTTTTTTTTTTTAACTAACAAACCTAGTGATAAGCCTTGGAAGATATAGTAGTCAGTACCATAAGGACCGGGGCTGTAACCTGTACTTTTCATGTCTCACTTCTATGGCAACACTGCCTAGCATTGCACAGACGTCTTATCCCCTCCTCTAACTATAGCTGATAAAAATCAGCTTTTGTTTTGGGTGGTGTTACCCACAGGCACTTGTCTATGAAAAAGAAATTACCTATATACTTGAATTTTTTTCAGAGGCAAGTGTCTGTGGTGTTACCTTCTCGCAGGTATTGAACAAGGACGACTAATCACAATACACGAAGTATATATATCAGTGTTATGTATATCAGTGTCCAAGGGAGGAGGAAAAAAGGGGCACTGTTCCCTGCCCCCCCCCCTGAATTTTTGCACCCTGTGCTTTTTCAAGTAAGGAAAGAGTAAAAAAATAGAACGACCTTTTTCCCCCTAATCATCAACCATTCACCAGATGTTTCCATAGCTAATTAAAAGATACCTGATTTAATTGTGACATGTCTACCAGTTAATTTCAGTCATTCCCAACTCAGGCAAGTCCGTCAGACATGTGGCAATATCCAGTAATAAATGGTTTGGTCCAGTAAAAATTCATCAATTACTGGACCAAATGACCAGTGTAGATGTAAGAATTTTGTAATACTCATCATGTAATTAAAGACTGCTAAATTACTGGTCATAAAGTAATGGTTGAACATTTACTGGAACAAAAGACCACTGAGGTACAAAAAATCTTCTAAACCTCTGTAATTACTTGGATTGGCTCAATTTACTTTTACAGGTTGGGTCTCAAACATATAACTGTTAATAAAACTTCAATAATCTCAGCCTGAGGGAATACACTTGCATAGGTCAACAAATATTATATAGAGTTATTTCCCCTTTTATACTCCTAATTTTTTTTTTTTATTAAAGATAAAAAATCTAAACATTGAAATTGAATGCAAAATTGTTTAAGAATGTTATCTATAATTTAGATCTTTTAAAGCGCTAATAAAAGTTATTTTTGGTAAATGATTTCAGATTTCCTGACCTTTTTAAATGCCTTCAGAAAAGATTATAGAGACTATTTTCAATGTTGTTGAATTTGAACAGTAGCATAATTGAATGATGCTTCATCATGCAATCTAAACACTTCCCTAAAATTACAGTAAAGATACAAGTCTATATTCTCTTCTTTATTTCACTTCAAACCAAATTATAATGGTATAGAAATACATGTACATTTAATATACATGTGATCAATGGATAATGTATATCCTCCATTTCTTTTTAGTCTGATAATGCAACAGATATTCATAAAGGCATATCTGATGGAGAGTTGTCTCATTGGCAATCCTAATGGCATATCTGGTGGAGATTTGTCTCATTGGCAATCTTAATGGCATATCTAGTGGAGAGTTGTCTCATTGGCAATCATAATGGCATATCTGGTGGAGAGTTGTCTCATTGACAATCATAATGGCATATCTGGTGGAGAGTTGTCTCATTGGCAATCATACCAAATCTTCTTATTTCTATATAGTACATATTTATGCAAAGATTCATGTAGCATTGGCAGTTATTCCCATAATGCCATTAATAAATTTAATGAACACTGGTCATATCTTTCTACATTGTTTAGAAAGATATGATCATGGTTCTTTAAATATTATTGTAAATTAAATGATTGTGAATGCGCATGAAGTATTATAGTTCATAATACAAAGAAATAAGTACATTTTACATGTATAGTTAATGCCCCTTTTCATGGGGGAACGCTCTTATGGATGTACTTAGGTGAAATTTTAATAAAAAGCTCCCTTGGGCGCAGCTTGATACGACCGCAGAGGTCGAACCCTGAACAGTTGGGGCAAGTATGGTCACAACATTCAAGCTTGATACAGCTCTGAATTTGGATTGTGATTAAATATTTGACACAGCATAGGTTTCTGACACAGAATGAATGTGGTCTAAGAACTTATAAAATTTTAATTCACCTATTCAAACCATATCATTATTATTTGCTTTTATATATAAATCAGAAATAACCAATTTAAAATGGAAAATTTTAAAGAAAAATAAATTCCTGACACAGAATGAATGTGGTCTAAGAACTTAAAAAATTTTAATTTACCTAATATTATGGCCCAATATCCAAAATCTAAATACATACATGGTTAGATTCAGCATATATCAAAAACCCCAAGAATTCAATTTTTGTTATAATCAAACTAAGTTTAATTTTGGACCCTTTGGACCTTAATGTAGACCACTTTGAAAACGAGACCAAAAATTAAGAATCTAAATACACAGTTAGACTTAGCATATCAAAGAACCCCAATCTTTCAATTTTTTATGAAATCAAAGCATATCATTATTATTTGCTTTTATATAAATATAAAAATCAAAAATAACCAACTTAAAATGGAAAATTATAAAGAAAATAAATGTGGATAGTGTCCACATGTGGACACAGATGATGCCCCCGCTTGCATATCATATAGTTATAAAGGGACATAACTGAAGAACGGTAAAAGTGACACTACCCAAATTTGAACTTGATCTGAGTTTTGTGGTAATAAGCATTGTGTGTAAGTCTCATAACATTTGGTTGAGGCTAACTTAAGTAGAGAACAGAAACTAAAAATTCAGCAATTTTTCTATTTGTAATGATGCATAACTCTAGAACGGTTGTGTATAAGTTTTACAACATTTGGATGAGACAAACTAAAAAATTCAGCAATTTTTATGTTTATAATGGGACATAACTCTAGAATGGTAAAAGTGTTGCCACCTAATTTTGTACTTAATCTGTATTATGTAGTAATTAGCATTGTGTATAAGTTTCATAACATTTGGTTGAGGCAAACTCAAGTTAGAGAACTGAAACAAAAAAAATGTACTTGATCTTTACTGAGTTTTGTTGGAATGAATATTGTGTATAGGTTTCACAATCTTTGGCTGGGGAAAACTTCAGTTACAGAATGGAAACTAAAAAATTTTGCAATCTTTCTATTTATAAAGGGGCATAACTCAATAATGGTTAAAGTGACACTACCCAAATTCAACTTGATCTGTGTTTTATCAGTGGTAGTCAAAATTAAACATTGCATTGTATAAAGCATTGATTGTAGTTGATTCAACTATAATCATGGTCAAAGGAAGATAACTCCAATTTTAAAAATATATTATATAAACTTGATATTTAGAAGAAAATAAAAATTTTGCAATTTTTCCTTTTATAAAGGGGCATAACTCTAGATCGGTTAAAGTGACACCACCAAAATTCAAACTTGATCTGTGTTTTGTGGTAATAAGCATTGTGTATAAGTTTCATAACATTTGGTTGAGGCAAACTTAAGTTAGAGAACGGAAACTAAAAATTATGCAATATTTCCTTTTATAAAGGGGCATAACTCTAGATCGGTTAAAGTGACGCCACCAAAATTCAAACTTGATCTGTGTTTTGTGGTAATAAGCATTGTGTATAAGTTTCATTACATTTGGTTGAGGCAAACTCAAGTTAGAGAACGGAAACCAATTTCGGGACGTACGTACGTACGTACGTACGTACAGACGGACAAGGGTAAAACTTAATGCCCCCTCCGGTACGGCGGGGGCATAAAAAAAATCCCTCCCCCAATTTTTTGAACCCCCTTATGATTCATCTACCCCAAACTCAATCCCAGCCTTCCCTTTGTGGTATGGTACCTTGCAGTACAATTTCAGAGAGATCCATACACTTGAACACAAGTTATTGTCTGGAAACTGTAAATGCTTGTTTTTTGGCCCCTTATTCCTAAACATTTTGACAATTACCCACAAACTCAATTCCAGCTTTCCCTTTGTGATATGGAACCTTGTAGTACAATTTCAGAAAGATCCATACACTTACATACAAGTTATTGTCATGAAACTAGAAAAATGCTTGTTTTTTGCCCCTTTTTTGACCCCTAGTTCCTAAAACTTTTAGGCAATTACCCCCAAAATCAATCCCAGCATTCCCTTTATGATATGGAACCTTGTGGAACAATTTCAGAGAGATCCATACACTAACACACAAGTTATTGTCTAGAAGTTACAAAAATGCATATTTTTGGCCCCTAATTCCTTAACTGTTGGTACCATAACCCCTAAAATCAATCCCAAACTTCCTTTTGTGGTATTGAACCTTCTGGTAAACTTTCATAGAGATCCATTCACTTAAACTAAAGTTATTGTGTGAAAATCAATGTGTCTTCGGACGACGCCGACAAAGTCATACCAATATAAAAAAAATTTGCGGTCGTATAAAAATCTAGAATTTAAAATTGATACTACAAGTCAGAAGAACATTAGTTAAGGAACAAAATAAACTTAAAATATTGATAGGTTATGGAGCTTCTTTTCGAGATATTTAAGTTTAAAAAAATGGCGGGAAAAGGCTGACTCAGTCTTTTACCTTATATTTGCATTGGTATTATTTGGGTCTCAAATCAAAAGATAAGAAATCTAGAAACGGCTTAGATTTTGGTAAATAACCTTTTATGAGCTATTAAGGTCTTATATGAAAAGAAAAATGGGTGTTATATCTTATCCTGTATAGTACGAAAAAAACCAAGGAGTCCAAACATCTGATAATAAATTGCTTCGCCGAGCGCAGCTGGATACGACCGCAGAGGTCCAACCCTGAACAGTTGGGGCAAAAATGGACACAATATTCGCGCTTGATACAGGTCTGAATTTGGAATGTAATTAATTATTTGACACATAATAGGTTTCTGACACAGAATAACTGTAGTCAAAGAACTTAAAATTGGTTATATGATTTGAATTGACCCCCTCCCCCCTTTTTTCAAAAAAAATAAATTTGAAGGATTTTCTTTTTGATTTCTGAAATCTTGAGGAGAAAAATTCCCCTCCACCCCCACCACCAATTTTTTTAACCTCCCCCCTCCCCCTTTTTCCAAAAAAAAATTCTTTCCCTCAGTTATGGTCATAATTTCAATTCAAATTTCCAATAGAGTTTGCAACCATAATAACCCATTTAAATACATCGTAAAAGGCTTAAAATAGAAAATGACAAACATAATCATAGCTAAAGTTAATTTACCTTAATCATGTTAATCAGCATTTTTAAAATCATTAAAATAGTAACTTCTAAAAATGAATTGACAGCTAATGACCTCAAGACAATACAAAAATTCTTTATACATAATTTAAAAGCAGTGTAAGGGAGGTAATTCAAAGTTGTGTTTGAATTACCTCTTTTACACTGTAATTTGTACTTAAGTGATTGTCCATTAACCATGACACCCTTGCTTTCTCTCACTTTTTTGCCCCTAATTCCTAAACGGTTTGAGCCATAAACCCCAAAGCCAATCCTAACCATCCCTTTGTGGTATGGAAACTTGTGGTATAATTTCAGAGAGATCCATACACTGTTCCACAAGTTATTGTCATGACACTAGAAAGATGCTTATTTGGGCCCCTTTTTGGCCCTAATTCCTAAACTGTTGGGACCATAACCCCCAAAATCAATCCCAACCTTCCTTTTGAGGTTATAAACCTTATGTTTAAATTTCATAGATTTCTATTTACTAATACTAAAGTTATTGTCCAGAAACCAAATGTCTTTGGACGATGACGGCGACGACGATACCAATATATGGTTGTATAAAAATTCCTAAACCTGACGTAAGTACATCCTTAAGAGCCTTTTTTTAATATACACGTGCACACACCTCCATTTTCAAATCCTAGCTGGAACACTGTATATATATATATAGTTTTACAAGATACCATATTTGCAACAAAAACTATCATTTTGGGGCAATACATTTGTAACTCTTATCAGAAGCCAAACCACAAATTCAGTTATATGTTTACCTATTTGTATGTCTTATCTTGCTGATCATTTTTGTTGTTCACAGTTTTCTCTATTATTGTAGTTCTCAGTCAAGATACAGGTAATAGCCAAAAAAGGCAAAACAAAATGTAAAATTTAAATTTAAATTGTGTCCTTTTTCCTGGTTTTCTTTAAATGTTGACACACCAACTCCTACCCATTTCTTGTAAATGGTAATTTCATTTTTGCTACACTGCTTTGATGAAAATAAAATTATCAATCAACACTGATGTTCTGTAGCTTTGAACTCATGAATGTTTTTATTAATGTGAATTATCTTTCAAATTCTTAAGAATTTTAGTAAAAAAAAAAATGTAATTAGCTTATCTTTTAAAATCATATTGCATTCATCGTTTTTACTTACCATTTGGAAATAAACATATCTGCAATCAATATCTTAGAACAATTAGCATATATATGCACAAAGGTATATGCACATGACAACTGTCAAGATGCCAGTATTTTAATGTGTATGTTCTATTCACTCAATGTTCACATCTGGGGAGAGTGCATACTTATTGCTATAATATATACAGTAAATGATAAAACTAATGATGATTACAGACATGACTTCAACTGTTAATAACTGAACTTGCAATACACAATGTATATTACCAGAACTCATTATACATGTTATAACTTTGATAATACATTTTTTGTACATCTCATCATACATGTTATAAATATTATAAAATCCGTTTTTATTTGTGACTTGTCTAATTTCATTTATTATTCTACCAGTAATTTTTATTCTTTATGGCTCATTCAATAGGGTGGAAACTGACTTGCAAAAGATATATTTTTCTGTTGAATGTACAGGTGATGACGAGGCCAAGCAAAGTCAAGCCAGTACCGGCTGTTGGTTAAAAGCGTTGTTTGCTATAACTAATTCGGGTTGTAATACCTCATTTTGTGTCTGTAAGCAACACTCTCCCTGTGCCAAAAGTCACTTCCATCTGTACCAGTCGGTCTAGAACCATATTTGGATGCCATTTCGGCTAAACGTGGTAATTATTCGGGACAACCTGACACAAATCAAATAGGAAGTTGAGTTATCGCTGAAGTAGTTGAAAATAATTGTGTTATACATGTTTTTTCCCCACAAATACAAATCATTTCGGCCATATTTTTTTTAATTTTGTTTATGTTTGATCTGTGTTCTTTTTCGTTGTACACAAAAATAAAGACCCGTTCCAGTTTCAAATAAGCCAATGTTTTTTTAGCACATAAGCGACTTTAAACATGTCTCGACGGTAAACAAACTTTCAAGTAAAATTATGAACCAGTATACACCATCCAAAGTGTATGGATCAATTATGCGTTCACCAAGATTACAGAGACATCCACACGACATGGATGACGAGAATATCTCTCCTCTTACTGATGTTAAATTAATCGACAGAAAGATTCAGGTTTCTGCTGTTGGTGAAGTTACACACCCGCCAGATCGATGCACGCTGGTGATTAAGATCGTATCAGAGAAAAGTGACGTTGACGAGGCAAAAAGCAGTGTTAAAAGGAGATTTGATTATGTACTTCAAACCTTACACAATCATTCAGTAAAGGTTTGTACATTTGCAGTTGAAAACTACATTGGGGGCTAGACGTTTTGGACAGGTCGTTTCCACTAGTTAGGACATTGTCATTTCAGCCACAGTCCATTTGCCTACTTCTTCATAATATAAATAAATACAGCATTTCACATGTCATTACAAAGTTAACTAACTGTCTCATCATGGAATATCCCTGTCTGTGGTATAAATATACAGATGATTTATTTAGTAGAAGTAAATGCTACATGTACAAAATGATGTATATCAAATATCAAATATTTTTTATTATTCCAATCATGGTCCCACAGGGGGCATTTAAAATTAACAATTATGATAGTATAAGCAACAAACATGAGACATTGTACAGTATATATAGTGACAGTATTTTTTTTTTCTTTCCTTCCTTATGTAAAAAAAAAAAAAAAAAAAAAAAAAAATATAAAAAAAGTATTAATAATAAAGTTTGAACAAACTTAAATTATTATCTATAAAGATGGAAATTTGTTCATCTGCAGGAGACACCAAGGGACGGTGCTCTAGGATATACTGTTGATTGCGATAGGCAATAACAGTAGTCCTCCCCGTGTCAGAAGCAGATGAACAAAATAGCTATATACTAATATAGACCTTATGCAATTTGTATATCTGCCACACTTGACCCGAGAATCGTCGACACTTGAACTATTGACGTCATGCAACAATGACTTTTCCTTTGGGGCATCAGACATTTTCTATTGTGAAGTAAAAAATTTACGGGAACCTTTTTGGTGTCCAGTAATGACGGACAAATAGCGATGAGGTCTATTAGAAACATGGAAAGGAGTGAAATTGATGAAACTCAAATTGAGAGTTTTGTATCTTTTTCAAAGTGCATGAAGTGTAGGAAAAAAACATTAAAAATCTATAAGACATAGTGACAGCATAATAAAACATAATAAAACAATAAATTTATAGGAAAAGTCAATTAATTACAGTTGATTATTTGTTGTTTTTTAAAGTTTTAAATTTTGGTGTATTTTAATAGTAACACCCATTTTTAAAATTTGTATCAATCTGAACTTTTATAATCCCAGAATCATTCATTATCATGTCACAACAGGGAGTTAATGGTTTATTGAATTATGTAAATAATTGGTAATTAAGTTATATGATTAAAGTACATGTCAATTACTCTAAATACAAGAGCATACCGGAGGAGCTAATCCTTCAGTTAACTGATTAAACTAAGTGTCCATAAAGAATTGAGCAAAATTAATGGCCTAATAAAATTAAAGAATTTAGATATGACCCCCAACCCCAAAAAATCCAAACTCCATTAAAATATATGAAAAGGGTTGTGTACTCAATGTCTCAGCTTCTCAACCCTACCACAAAAAGGTTGAAGTGCCCCCTCCAGCATTTACATATTAAAACATAAAAATAAAAATAAAATATTGAACACACAACAGATCAAATGGCCTCAAGTGTCCTCTGTCCTTAGTTCCATTGACTGTTTGATAAAGGAACACTTGCTGGCTAGTAGTCAGATTTATGGCCAGATAACTAGATTTGATAAATATGTGATGCATTTAATGATTTTATTATGACTGTAGTTTTAATAGCCTCTGTGAAAAAAAATGACATCTGATTAGTTTCAGATACTTAAAATTCAATCAGCAAGTTTGTCATATATTTCTCATGAAGCATGAAAAAGCAACCTATTCCAGCTGCTCATCCCTACCACACATTACATAGTAAGTGCTCCCCCAGATCATGTCTGTATGGCAGGGTTCATCTGACCTTGAATTATTTTCATCTGGCAAGTTGAAGTATATATGGTTATGTCTGTTTCTAGATACTATAAGCCATAGGTCAACTTTATTTGGTGTATGGAATGATTGCATGCATACATGTATGGTGAACATGCATGTCTGGCAGGATTCATCTGACCAGATTGACTTTGAACTTATTAACATGGATGGTTGATATTGTTCAGTTAACATGTATATGATACTTTTATTAAAATCTTAAGCTTCATATTACAGACTTTCAACATAAGAAAAATATGTCATACTTTGATTTCATATAAATACTTGTTTCAGCAAATGTTAATTTAAAACTTCATAATGATAAATTGTAAAATAACTCTTAAAAACTGACAGTTTCTTGAATTCTTGTTGATCCTTTCACAAAATTTCCAACATTTTTATTATTGTGCTCTATGACATTGATGTTACAATATACCTGATTGTAATGTTATTGTGCTTCATGATGTCCATGTTACAATATAACTGATTGTAATGTTATTGTGCTTCATGATGTTCATGTTACAATATACCGGTACCTGATTGTAATGTTATTGTGCTTCATGATGTCCATGTTACAATATAACTGATTGTAATGTTATTGTGCTTCATGATGTTCATGTTACAATATACCGGTACCTGATTGTAATGTTATTGTGCTTCATGATGTCCATGTTACAATATAACTGATTGTAATGTTATTGTGCTTCATGATGTTCATGTTACAATATACCAGTACCTGATTGTTATGTTATTGTGCTTTATGATGTTCATGTTACAACATACATGATTGTAAAGTCATTGTGCTTCATGATGTTCATGTTACAGTATACCCGATTGTAATGTCATTGTGCTTCATAATGTTCATGTTACAATATACCCAGCTTGCACCATTAGCAACTAGTCAGATGCCCCAGACTAGTGAAGACTTATTCCGACTAATAAATGTTTGCAAAACTTTGTTAAGACACATAAGGAAAATGTCTGAATATTTGTTTTCGGACTAGTACATGTAGTTGGAAAAGATTTTGGTGCAGACTATACCTGATTATAATGTAATTGTGCTTCATGATGTCCATGTTACAATATACTTGGTTGTAATGTTATTGTGCTTTACAATGTTAATGTAATTAACCAGTAACAAAATACCTGATTATATAAATTTCATTGTGCTTCATGAGTTAAGTGTAACATAATGGTGCATCATCATCATCATGTTGTAAAAGTTGATGATTGTTATCTGGTTATTGTGCTTCATGATGTTCATGTTACAGTAGCTGATTGTTATGTTATGTTTTCATGTTGCAAAATTTGATTGCTTTAGTGCTTCATGTTACATTAATTGAATTTTATAAAAATATGATGTTACCAGTTTACAGTAGCTGATTTTTATATTTTTAAGGAATCAGATATAAAAGTTTATAAGAACATGAGAAGAGTGGACAGCATGTACAGTCTAGAGACAATTATAGAAGTCATATTCTGTGAAGTACATAAATGTCAAACTGTTTCTAATATACTTGTGGAAAAGTTAGATGAAACTGTCACTGTTTGTTTACCACAATTTAGTCATGCACAACAGACTCTACACAATTTAAGGTATGAACTACATTCTATATTTATGTTGTCAAAACCTTTTTTTATGCCCCTGCCGTAGCGGAGGGGGCATTAAGTTTTACCCTTGTCCATCTGTCCGTCCGTCCGTCCGTCTGTCCGTACGTCCCAAAGTTGGTTTCCGTTCTCTAACTTTAGTTTGCCTCAACCAAATGATATGAAACTTATACACAATGCTTATTACCACTAAATACAGATCAAGTTTGAATTTTGTTGGCGTCACTTTTACCGTTCTAGAGTTATGCTCTTTTACAAATGGAAAAATTGCTAAATTTTTCATTTTGTTCTCTAACTTTAGTTTGCCTCAACCAAATGTTATGAAACTTATACACAATGCTTATTACCACAATATACAGATCAAGATTGAATTTTGGTTTAAATTTTTCTTTCTTTTTTTTTCTAATTATCAAGTCATTTTTAAAATTGGAGTTATCTTCCTTTGTCCATGATTATAGTTGAATCAACTACAATCAATACTTTATACAATGCAATGTTTAATTTTGCCTTCCACTGATAAATTAAAGCACTTTTTACCCTTTATTTCTAAAAATATTTTAAAGTCTTCTTTGAAAATTGGAGTTATCTTTCTTTGTGCATAATGGTAGTTGAATCAACTACAACCAATGCTTTATACAATGCAATATTCAATTTTACTTCCTACTGATAAATTAAAGAAATCTTTACCATTGGAGAAGACATTACTAAGTTGTAAATCTTGTGTCTGATCCATTTGTCATTTTGAACAATAAAATATGTTTAAACTAAACCATTCAGTGCTTACAAGCACTTTGATTACCGTTCTAGGGTTATGCCCCTTTACAAATGAAAAAATTGCTGAATTTTTCGTTTCTGTTCTCTAACTTGAGTTTGTCTTAACTAAATGTAATTTCTAAAAATATCAATGTCATTTTTCAAGTAATTTTTAAAATTGGAGTTATCTTCCTTTGTCCATGATTATAGTTGAATCAACTGCAATCAATGCTTTATACAATGCAATGTTTAATTTTGCCTTCCACTGATAAAACACAGATCAAGTTGAATTTGGGTAGTGTCACTTTAACCATTATTTAGTTATGCCCCTTTATAAATCGAAAGATTGCAAAATTTTTAGTTTCCATTCTGTAACTTAAGTTTGCCCCAACCAAACATTATATTATGAAACCTATACACAATATTCATTACTGTGGATTCATTTTTATTCGTCGTATACCAATTTTCGTGGGTTTCGTGGGTCACAGCGAACCACGAATTTAAGAATTCAACGAAGAATAATCCCGAGAAATGTGTATGGAGTCGGATGTTTATTTCCGGTTATGTTATATGCAGTTCTAGTATAGTGTTGACCCTCAATAAACATTATAACATAACACGTGTTTTTATTGAAAGAAGATACAAGTATTTGATTAAATCAACAATTAATATATCGAATATCAGTGATAATTTACTTTTTAAAATTGATTAAAACTGTTCATGGAAAATAACTGCAAGTTGTTAATTATCGTGTCATAGTTTGGTTTACTGGTGATTAAAAATCAATAGGATTAAGTACGGGGATATTGCCCGTAGGTAATATTGTTTATGACAGGAACATTTATTTTCACACCTTTTACTTATATGACTGTTTATCTTATCGTGATTAGGGAACTGAGCTTTCAATCATAGAAAATTTAAATGCCTTATAAAATTCCGACAAGAATCTATAAATTGTAAAACAAACAAATAATTAGTTGTCTCTGTCCATTATTGTAATAGAAGTTTTCAATGAACACTTTAACCTAGAATGACCAAGCGAGGATTTTGACAATTCAAAACTTTTTCAATGAATTCCTTCTTTTTTTTGTTTTATTATTGATCAAACCAAGGAGGTTATATGATCTCCAAAATCAAAAAGAAATCCACGAATTACGTATCTGATTTTTTTTTTGTAATCAGAGATCCACGAATTTACGAATACCACGAAACGTCTTTTTTTCTCTATCCACGAAAATAAATGAATCCACAGTACCTCAAAACTAAGATAATGTACAATTTTTTTGTGTCGGTTCTCTAACTTTAGTTTGCCTCAACCAAATGTTATGAAACTTATACACAATGCTTATTACTACATAATACAGATTAAGTACGAAATTTGGTGGCTTTACTTTTACCATTCTTGAGTTATGTCCCTTTTTAAACATAAAAATTGCTGAATATTTCATTTCCGTTCTCTAACTTTAGTTTGTTTCAACCAAATGTTATAAAACGTATACACAACCGTTCTAGAGTTATGCATGTTTGCAAATAGAAAAATTGCTGAATTTTTATTCGACCGCAAAAATCGTATATTGGTATGACTTTGGCGTCGTCGTCATTGTCCGAAGACACATTGGTTTTCGCACAATAACTTTAGTTAAAGTGAATGGATCTCTATGAAATTTTACCATAAGGTTCAATACCACAAAATGAAGGTTGGGATTGATTTTGGGGGTTATGGTACCAACAATTAAGGAATTAGGGGCCAAAAAGGGGCCAAAAATAAGCATTTTTGTAACTTCCAGACAATAACTCGTGTGCTATTGTATGGATCTCTCTGACATTGTACCACAAGGTTCCATATCACAAAGGGAATGCTGGGATTGATTTTGGGGGTAATTGCCTCAAAATTTTAGGAATTAGGGCCAAAAAAAGGGACAAAAAACAAGCATTTTTCTAGTTTCAGGACAATAACTTGTGTGTAAGTGTATATGGATCTTTCTAAAATTGTACTACAAGGTTCCATATCACAAAGGGAAAGCTGGAATTGAGTTTGGGGATAATTGCCCAAAACGTTTAGGAAAAAGGGGCCAAAAATAAGCATGTTTCTAGTTTCCAGACAATAACTTGTGTTGAAGTGTATGGATCTCTCTGAAATTGTACTGCAAGGTACCATACCACAAAGGGAAGGCTGGGATTGAGTTTGGGGGTAATTGCCTCAAAATCTTAGGAATTAGGGGCCAAAAAGGGGCAAAAAACAAGCATTTTTCTAGTTTCAGGACAATAACTTGTGTGTTAGTGTATGGATCTTTATGAAATTATACTACAAGGTTCCATATCACAAAGGGAAAGCTGGGTTTTAGTTTTGGGGTAATTGCCCTAAATGTTTAAGAATTTGAGGCCAAAAAGGGGCCAAAAAACAAGCATTTTTCTAGTTTCCAGACAATAACTTGTGTTCAAGTGTATGGATCACTCTGAAATTGTACTTCAAGGGGTACCATACCACAAAGGAAAGGCTGGGATTGAGTTTGGGGGTGATGAATCATAAGGGTGTTCAAAAAATTTGGGGGGGGGTTTCTAGTTTAAGACTTTTATGATGTATTTAAATTGGTAATTATGGTTGCAAACTCCATTAGAAATTTGAATTGAGATTATGACCATATCTTGAGGGAAAGAATTTTTTTTTGGAAAATGAGGGGGGGGGGGGGGGGATGTGAAAAACAATTTAGGGGAGAGGGGGGTAAAAAAGAAATTGTAGGGGCAATTTTTTTTTTCCATTTCAGATTACAGAAATTAAAAAGAAAATTTCTTCATATATTATTTTTTTTTGCCAAAAAAGGGGGGGGGGGGGGGGGGGGTCAATACGCAACAACAGCATTGTGTATTTCACAAAAGCAAAAAAAAGAGGGGTTAATTTTTTTTTTGGGGGGGGGGGGGTTCAATTTCGCAACAGCATAGTGTATTGCAAAAAATTGAATATAAATTCAAATCATATAACCAATTCTAAGTTCTTTGACTACAGTTATTCGGTGTCAGAAACCTATTATGTGTCAAATATTTATTTACAATCCAAATTCAGACCTGTATCAATCACAAATATTGTGTCCATTTTTGCCCCAACTGTTCAGGGTTGGGGTCTGCGGTCGTATCCAGCTGCGCTCAGCGAAGCATTTTATTATTTAATTAATGCAAACTAGTATAAGAATTCAAGTGCAACTCTAAAATGTCTAAATTTCTTGACCAAAAAAAGTGCTAATGCTAAGCCATTTTAAAAGTCTTAAGTTATTTTTCAGGTATTTTCTAGATGGTAAATCAATAATCTTGAGACAATCTATATGTAGTGCTTTTCATTTTGTTTATCAGACATTATTCAGTGTTTATTGTTCAACATAAGTTAAATATCCACTTTAGAATATTCTGGTGACAGACCAAAGAGATTTAAATGACTATAAACTTAGCACATACTTACAACTTCTCGTCCAATCAAATTGCTTGAATTTGCCTTCTAATTTTCATAGTACATACTTTTTCCGTGTACTAAGTAACTATGCATGAATGACCACAAGGGTAAGATTTCATTGTATCGTAATCAAGATATTAAAACAAAAATTGCTACTGGCTATTTTGAAATAAATGCTGTGTTCCAAATTAAACTAAATAGTTTGTAATTAGTTTTCAAATTGATTTTTAAACATCCTACTATTTAATCTTTGGATCTAAAAATGTTTTTGACGATTAAAAGTTTCTTTCATTTAAATAAAGAGTAACAAATATGGTTCTTTATACCTTGATTAGAGTACAACGCCATCTAAAAGTTGTAATCATTTATCTTCCATGCAATTACTTTGTACACAAAAAAGAGTGAACCATGAAACCTTGTGAAGAAAAATTAAAGCAATTTGATCTATTTCGTCATGCATTGATTAATTATTGGTTGCTTTATATCCAGTGACAAATATTTCATGCATGTAAACTATCCACTAGACTACCTGTGTAAATACCAGGGGCAGATCCATCCATTTTTAAAAGGGGTTCCAACCCAAGATAAAGGGGGGATCCAACTGTATGTCTTCATTCAAAAACATTGATCATCACAAAAAGGGCGTTTTCCACCACCCCAAATTCCCCCTCCCCCTTTTTGGATCCGCCACTGCAAACTATATGTTTTAAAATTTATTATAGTTTTAGTTTTTATGTGAAATTGAAAAATGTTTTCAAGAATGTAAAGCTTCCACTGCAATTTAATCATTGCCTGCTTTTGGTCAATTTATTTTGTCATCTTACCATGTAAAGAAGTACATGTATAGTAAAACACCGCTTTATATCAATAAACATACTTACACCAGCAACTACAATCTTTTCATTCTGGAGTCAATGGCCTTTTGAAATCACACATTTTACAATGATACTAGTGAGTAGATTTACAAAACTACGTAAATGAGCTACACCTAGTCAGCCAAAACATATCAATAGACTAATTACAGGATTACTCAAGTTGTAAATATGTGCTAAATTGGATAGTGTATGGAAAGGTATATACTATGAAATAAAGAGCTCGGGGCTTGCCCCTCGCTCTAAACTTCGTATATGTAAGAGAATGATAATCCCTTTCTTCATGATTAAGTACGAGCGTTAGCGAGTACTTATCATGAAGTAAGGGATTATCATTCTCTTACAAACTTAGAATAAGTGCTCAAGGCTCAAATTATCTATTCAAGAATTAGTTTCATTGTCAGTGCAATGTTTATAATTGATGCATGACTTTCTTTTTCGGCATGTCATTTATGGATTAGTTTTAGTGATGTAAGGACTTTCATATCATTTGGGAAATATTTTAAAAAAAAAAAAGCGTTATAGATATTAGGTGACACAACAGTAGAAAGAAAAAGTAGAAATTGTATATGCTTCCTGATTGTAAGTATGAATGTAAATCATGTAATATTTTAGTGAGGAATTATCCTTTTTTTATTTACAGTTTAAATCAATTAATACATTTGAGGTACAACTAAATTTTATTTTACAGCCAATATTTTGGTCCGGCTTTTTACATCAAATAATATTTTACAAATTTTAGAAATTTACAAAAATAATACCTTTAAAAGTTTTTAATATGTTCAAAATTAAATTCCTGTTTTTTTTATCGGAATATTGGAATTAAATATTATTCCCAACTACTGATCAAGTAATCAAAGTTTTGGAAAGCTAAAGATTTAGGTTATTTTTTTATCTAAAAGATTTTTTTCTCTTTTTTGCTTTGCTTTGGTATTGTTTAATATTTTAGTAATTTGAAGTTATTAATATTTTCATAATAACATTTCACTGCACCAGTAAACTTCAACTTATTTTAGATTTTTGTTTGTTTCTCAATTCAACTTTTAGTTAGTTTCAATCACTGTGTGATCACTCCTACCAATCTGATAAATGTGCTTCAGGGCAGTTGTAACTCATTTATAGAAACTCTTTGTTTTGAACTGTAAATAGACCCAAATAATAGGATAATCCCTTACTAAGAACATGATATACATTCATTCTTCACAATTAAGAGGCATCGAATCCTACAATTTCATTGGTCGAGAGCACTTTGCTATATTCTAAATAGTATATACCTTTCCATACACTAACCTAGACTAAGTGTCTGATCAGTATTGCAATGGTCTGAAAATTGAACAACTGAACACTACTCATCTTATTAATCTTTTAATTTTTTGAGGTCTGACCATTTCAAAGTCTGCTTACTCATGTTATTAGCACCAGAAGTGTGCTTTAGACACAGCAAAACAAGTACTTTTGCTTATTATGAATGTAGAAGACATTACTAAGTTGTAAACTTGTTTCTCATCTGTTTGTTAGTTTCTGAACAACAAAATATGTTTAAACTATTATGAAGGGCCATTCAGTTTATTGATCAATAGACATCATAATTATGACAGTGTATTGTCCCCCTCCTTTTATTTATAACTGAATACTTCTTTGAAATTAATTCCTGTTGTGTGTCACTGTTTCTCCTTTTGATACTTTCCTCAAAGGGTTGAACATTTTTATAGTCAAGGTGTTGTTTACATAATCTCAGTATTTCATTGATCATTATTCATTTATGAAGTAAAATTTTCTTGGTTTCATTTCTTTTCACTTTTGCTACATTTTTTAAATCACGAAAAAAATGGCCATATGAAAATAAGAAGATGTGATTTCCAATGAGACAGCTCTTCACCAGAGATCAAATGACGTATAAGTTTACGACTATAGGTCACCATACAATCTTCAACAATGAGCAAAAACCATACAACATAGTAAGCTACAAAAGGCCCTGAAATGATAAGTGTGAAACAATTCAAACAAGAAAACTGACAGCTTGATTTATGCACAAAATCATAAAAGAAAAACAAATATGATATACAGCAACAAACGACAACCACTGAATTACAGGCTCTTGACTAATGACGTCACATAGAAAGAACACATCTTTTTGCAGATGATTGAAAAAGAATATAAAAATTGCCTATATATTGTCCTAAAATCATTACAGAAACAGATTCCAGCACTGTATCTCGTGCAATACAATTCTTATCTCTCAACAGTAAAATTTTATTATTAAAAATGCTCTGCAAGTCATTTTTATACGACCGCAAAAAAATTTTGCGGTCATATATTGGTATGATGTTGGCATAGTCGTCATCCGAAGACACATTGGTTTTCACACCATTACAATACCACAAAAGGAAGGTTGGGATTGATTTTGGGGGTTATGGTACCAACAGTTAAGGAATTAGGGGCCAAAAAGGGGCCAAAAATAAGCATTTTTGTAACTTCCAGACAATAACTTGTGTGTTAGTGTATGGATCTCTCTGACATAGTACCACAAGGTTCCATATCACAAAAGGAATGCTGGGATTGATTTTGGGGATAATTGCCTCAAAATTTTAGGAATTAGGGACCAAAAAAGGGGCAAAAAACAAGCATTTTTCTAGTTTCAGGACAATAACTTGTGTGTAAGTGTATGGATCTTTATGAAATTGTACTACAAGGTTCCATATCACAAAGGTAAAGCTGGGTTTGAGTTTGGGGGTAAATGCCCTAAACGTTTAGGAAAATGGGGCCAAAAAACAAACATTTTTCTAGTTTCCAGACAATAACTTGTGTTCAAGTGTATGGATCTCTCTGAAATTGTACTGCAAGGTACCATACCACAAAGGGAAGGCTGGGATTGAGTTTGGGGGTGATGAATCATAAGGGGGTTCAAAAAATTTGGGTGGGTATTTTTTTTTTCCTTTTTTATACGCCCGTTTACGGGACGTATTATGGTATACCTCTGTCCATCAGTCTGTCCGTCTGTCCGTCCGTCGTCAACATATCTATTGACGTGAGCTCCCTTTTGATTTTTATATATTTTAGATTTTACGTTTCTGAGTTACAGGGTTTTATTCATAAAATAAATTGCTTTGCTGAGCGCAGCTGTATACGACCGCAGATGTCCAACCCTGAAAAGTTGGGGCCAAAATGGACACAATATTCATGCTTGATACAGGTCTGAATTTGGATTGTAATTAAAATTTTTGACACATAATACCAATTGACCCCCCCCCCCCCCCCCCCCCCCCAAAAAAAAAAAATTTTACCCCGTTTTTTTGCGTTTGTGCAATACACTATGCTGTTGAATAATAACCCCCAAAAAAAATTATTTGAAGAAATTTTCTTTTAATTTCTGAAATCTGAAATGAGAAAAATTGTCCCCCTCCAATTTTTTTCACTTCCCCCCTTTCCCTTATTCCAAAAAATAATTCTTTCCCTCAAGTTATGGTCAGTATCTCCGACAATCATCATTTCTTAATACATAATTTACAAGCAGTGTAAGGGAGGTAATCACTGCTTTTAAATTGTCTCAATTGTCCTTTAACCAGGAAAACCCTTGTTTTTCCCCTTTTTTTGCCCCTAATTCCTAAATGGTTTGAGCCATAACCCCCCAAAGTCAATCCTAACCATCCCTTTGTAGTATGGAAACTTGTATAATTTCAGAGAGATTCATACACTTTAACACAAGTTATTGTCTGGAAACTACAAAAATGCTTATTTGGGCCCCTTTTTTGGCCCCTAATTCCTAAACAGATAGGACCATAACCCCCAAAATCAATCCCAACCTTCCTTTAGTGGTTATAAACCTTGTGTTAAAATTTTATTGATTTCTATTTACTTATTTTAAAGTTATTATCCGGAAACCATCTGTCTTCGGACGACGCTGACGACGACAACGTGATACCAATATACGACCAAAAATTTTTTAATTTTGCGGTCATATAAAAAGGGGGATTTTCCAGTTTTCGGACAAAAAATCAAAAATGCTTTCAGCAGTTCTTATGAAACTTTGGTGAATTGTTTATATCTATTGATGTAAGCTCTGTTTAGAATTTTATAAATTTTACATTTTACATTTCTGAGTTATGTGGTTTTATTCATTAAAAAAAGGGGTGATTTTCCAGTTTTTGGACAATAACTCAAAAATGCTGTCAGCAATTCTCATGAAACTTTGGTGAATTGTTTATATCTGTTGATGTAAGTTCCCTTTACATTTTCATAAATTTCTAATATGACATTGAGAATTAATTGAACTTTATTTGTTTATAGTCTGACAACAGATTTACTAAGTATTGCGCAACAGCACAGTGTATTGCACAACAGCAAGAAATCTTTAATTAGTCCCCTACAGACGAAGTCGAAGGGGACTTTAGGTTTGCACTCTGTCCGTCTGTCCCTCCGTCTGTCCATCCGTCAGTCCGGCAAATCAGTTTTCCACACTTTTTTTCTTTGTTCTTGAAGATATTGATTTGATATTTGGTATATAGTTTTGCCAGGACAAGTTATAGATCAAGTTTGAATTTTGTTCCGGTCTGATGATTTAGTCCAGAGTTCTGGACCATATCTAATGTTAAGAGTACTATGTTAAACCATATTTGATCATATTTCTGTACAAAGGGAGATAACTCATTTTTTAAACGACATTCTTTGGTAAATTATCTGAAGAATTTTTTGGCAGGTTTATTTGTTATTATGTATAAACTAATTTTCTGAATGCTATATATATATAAAAAAAATTATGAAGTGAAATCCTTTAATTAGATAATAATCTATTTTTATTAATTTATATATTATATTACATTGTGTAGATAAAAATTGTTGACATTTTATTGATAAGTTACAAATCTATATTAGTTTGTAACAAATAAAAGAAAAAATATTTGGAACTATTAATTGTATTTGATTATGATTTGAAAATAGATATACACTGTATTACATCATATCTAATTTTAGAGAACTATTAATCATATCTAATGTTTTCCACACTTTTTTTCATCATGCTTGAAGATATTGATTGATAATTGGTATATAGTTTTATCATGACAAGTTATACAGATCAAGTTCAAAATTTTGTTTCGGTCAGATAATTTTGTGCAGAGTTATGGTCCTTGGACTTGAAAAATTCACTCATTTAATCAGTTTTCCACACTGTTTTTAGTCATGTTTGAAGATATTGACTTGATATTTTCTTTTTGTTTACACCATAACAAGTTATAGGACAAGTTAGCTTTTTGTTCCAGTATAATGAATTTTTACCCGATAGGGGACTATGTATTGCCATGCAATACTCTCAGAATGCTTGTTGAATATAAATTCAATTCATATAAACAATTTCAAGTTCTTTGACTACATTTATTCAGAAACCTATAATATGTCAAATATTTAATTACAATCCAAATTCAGACCTGTATCAAGCTTGAATATTGTGTCCATTTTTGCCCCAACTGTTCAGGGATGGACCTCTGCGGGCGTATCCAGCTGCGCTCAGCGAAGCAGTTTATTTCCTTTTTTTTTCTTTAAAATTTTCCATTTTAAGTTGGTTATTTCTGATTTATATATAAAAGCAAATAATAATGATATGGTTTGAATAGGTAAATTAAAATTTTTGAAGTTCTTAGACCACATTCATTCTGTGTCAGAAACCTATGCTGTGTCAAATATTTAATCACAATCCAAATTCAGAGCTGTATCAAGCTTGAATGTTGTGTCCATGCTTGCCCCAACTGTTCAGGGTTCGACCTCTGCAGTCGTATCAAACTGCTCCCAGCAGAGCATTTTATTAAATTTTCAAATTTAACTGTCGAGAGAGGGTAAAACCCCGGTAAATATTGTATATTGAGTGGTAGAATCTGTATATCTCCATGTTTCCTCAACCTTTTCCCCATTTGTTAAATTTTCATACATAAATGTTGTTTAGAATATTTTTTACTCTGAATTACTGGTTACTCAATTGATAACATAAATTGAAACGAAATCTGTCACACACGACACATCCCATAATAATAACTTGATATAATTTTTAAGTCCTGTATTAGATTCCCCCAACAGAGAGTTTAAGCCATGAATACACATTGTATGTAAAATTAAATATTGGTATATTTTTTTTATAAGAAATAAGTGCTTGCTTAGTTTATTTATTTTGTATTTACATTGTATCATAGGTCAAATTTATTTGTTCAGTGTATGTTCAATGGTGTTGATATGTCCTTTGATTGAGTGAAGCTATTTCAGTTGATATTTTATAGTGTGTCTTTCTATGTTGTGATCTTACACTATTGTTTCGGTAAAAAGGGTGAAGGTTTGGCCATTAAAACGTTTAAACCCGCTGCATTTGTTTGCACCTGTCCTAAGTCAGGAATCTGATGTTCAGTAGTTGTCGTTTGTTGATGTGGTTCATAAGTGTTTCTCGTTTCTCGTTTTTTATATAGATTATACTGTTGGTTTTCCCGTTTGAATGGTTTTACACTAGTAATTTTTGGGGCCCTTTATAGCTTACTTGTTCGGTGTGAGCCAAGGCTCTGTGTTGAAGACCGTACTGTGACCTATAATGGTTTACTTTTATAAATTTTGACTTGGATGGAGAGTTGTCTCATTGGCACTCATACCACATCTTCTTATATCTATTGTGAGAATCAAACCTGCCAATTTTCTCGATTTATGGGTGAGAGGTTGACCTGTTCTCCAATATAGATTTATGGGTGAGAGGTTGACCTGTCCTCCAATATAGATTTATGGGTGAGAGGTTGACCTGTCCTCCAATATAGATTTATGGGTGAGAGGTTGACCTGTCCTCCAATATAGATTTATGGGTGAGAAGTTGACCAGTCCTCCAATATAGATTTATGGGTGAGAGGTTGACCTGTCCTCCAATATAGATTTATGGGTGAGAGGTTGACCTGTCCTCCAATATAGATTTATGGGTGAGAGGTTGACCTGTCCTCCAATATAGATTTATGGGTGAGAGGTTGACCTGTCCTCCAATATAGATTTATGGGTGAGAAGTTGACCAGTCCTCCAATATAGATTTATGGGTGAGAGGTTGACCTGTCCTCCAATATAGATTTATGGGTGAGACGTTGACCTGTCCTCCAATATAAAAACAAAATACCTAACAACAGGCATTCAAAAGAGTATAGATAGCTTCTTCACTGAACAAATAATCCTCTTAAACTGAAGAATAAGATTAAAAACACTTATGGCATGAGTAAGAGACCAATTATGATTAGGTCCTTTTCAGCTAAAAAAAAAAAACACCATGGAGACTTGGAAAGTTGGTGGGTATGGAGAATTGATTTTAATGAATGGAACAGCTACTTTTTAAGCAAGCTGCAATATTTTATCAACAGACCGCTACTTTAATATGATGTATAGATTGTAATTGTTACAATTTTTTATTAATATTTCTTAATAAAATATTAACATTTTGTATATTGATTTTAGGCAGCAGGCCAGTTTACTTGCCATTCACAATGCAAAACAAAAAGCTCAGGAAATGGCTAGGCTTGTACACCAGGCTGTAGGTAGGCCACTCTGTGTCAGGGAAGAGGAAACAAAAGAATGGAATGGATCTAATGAAACTTTGGAAGACATAGAATCTGTAAAATCTGTTCAACAAAGAGTGACAAATGCTACTATTTCTATTTCTAGTAAAGTTTTTGTCACATATGAACTCAAACCTAAAATTAAAAAGAAAACAATAAGCTAGTCAGTACTGTGTATGTTGTCTCACTTGTTAAGTAAAAGTTGGAAGCAACACACAGATATGACTTTATTGCAACAATGTTGAAAATGTCAAATACCTTGATATGGTTTACCTTCTTTCACATATGTTAATTAAAATGTGTATGGACGGGGGCTGTTTGTGGTCAAATCTTGTTAGCAGATATTAAACTTTTTTAAATGTACTAGTGGTCAGGATCATGAGTAACTTTCGTGGTAACTATGCATGACTGGTTGAAATATTTTGCATATAATTACACCTTATGTAAGTATCCTGCGTTTTATTGGTTGATAGCTAGTGTAATTTTCTTGTATATTCATGTTAACGTTTAAATGAATATTGTTCATATTTCACCATCACAGGGGCATTTGCCAACCCATACATGTATATTTCATTTTTACCCTCAAAGGAGACACTTGATCAGTTATGCCCTTTATTAAATGAGTTTTTTCCTCACATTGTGAAGCGGAAAAATAATGGAATTTATTAGATTTTAAATATTTAAACTATCCATCTCTAATGATATTCAGTATAATTTTAATTTAAGCAGAGTTATCATGTTCAGTAGGGTATTTGCGAAAAAGACCAGTTTGAAGAAGAAATTTTCTTTGCCTGGAAGCTGAGGAAATGTTACCTTCTTTCAACTGGTATTTTGCAAATATCCTTCCTTAACATGATATATCTGTTCATAATTTGTTGTATGGATAATGTGCCCATTTGGAACAGTCCAGTGGTCAGGATTTTATAGAAACCTAACTATTTTTAAAAGAACAAATACTTAAATAATAATTCAAATGTGAATTGATGTATGGTATGCATATTTGTCAGATATAGTTCATATGGCCTTGATTCATACTACATGAACAATGTTCAGGTAAAAAGCAGATAATGTTACAATGATTATCCAACATAACATATATAGGGCTGCCATTTATTTCTTGTTTATTAGTCTGTGTCATATGCTTTAAAGATTTGCAAACATTTAGATAAAACCAACAATTATTGTTGGTTTTATATATATATACTTTCATGGCAGTACATTGTACTACATTTTCTCATAAATAGATTGTGATATTCTTACAGATATATTTTAAGTATTTGCAGTTATTGACCTTCTCATGAATTGAAGAATGTGTAATTTTTCAAAGAGGATAACATTTGCATAAACCTGGGACATAATATATATTGTTAGTATAATAGTTCCAGCATTAACTCAAATAATTCCTGACAAAGGGGAGATAATTCATATAGAAATTACATGCTAATTCAGTAATTATAATGCATTTGTTTAGCAATGGACAGAAGTATGTGGTAAATTGACACAATTTCTGGACAATTAATGCTATAAAATTATAAAATATATGTATTCTCAATAGTGCAATTTAAAATCCTGTCAATTTTTCACTATAATGAGAATATCATAAATTCTCAATAAATTAGTTATTTTGTTTTATTTGCAAAACAATTATTCTCCTCTTTTTGTCTTTATAATCAAAATTCATAAAACTGAAAATTTTGAATCCAGTATTTTTCAAAATCATCCTACATATTTATGGAAACTTAAAAAAAATCTTATCTTATATAAATTATTTTAATTCACCTCAATTTTTTAGGGTTAAGTCTTCTTAGAAACAATATATGAAAGGTCTACAATTTTTATTAGAGAGAGGACATATTATGAATATGACATTTTTTTTAAAGTTGGTTAACCTTAAAAACAATATTTAAACAAACGTGAAAGTGTGAAGCAAAACTGTGATATATCATAAATACAGTGAGATTTTATCAGAAGTATACAACAAGTAGAATATTAGTTGTGATTACATTTTTGGTAAGAAAAAGCTGTTATTTACAATGAAAATGGTCGGTGTAGTACATTTTATTTTAGATATGTAATAAATGAATGATATAAACCTTGATATTTTTCTATGAAGTTTGCAGAACCAACCAACATTGATTAATCTTCCTTTACCATACTGTGGAGCAGGACATGATAATAGTCTAAGTGTATCAGTTTAAAATTTCACCATATTTTGCACACAATGCAGATTTGCCAACTGCTTCATGGAATACTGAAATAGATATAATTGCCCTTATGAAGCATGGTGATAGGTTATTTACAAATGGTTGGGACATGTTTTAACACTTTTTTTTCATTTAGTAGTTGATGGATAGTCATTTTAGCTCATATTAAACATTCGCAATATCCAATAAAATTTGGAATCATATATAGATTTTTCTCTAATTCTTCGTCAATTTATCCCTTTCTGCACCCATTGTATAAAAAAAATTTAATCAACATGTGGTTCGTTTGATCTCAGTTCTTCATTGGTTAAAATCCGATTATGACGTCGAATTTTCTTGCTTTCCTCTGAATTTCCTATTGTGACGGCATGAAAAAAGGCGACCATGCCTGATGACGTCACATAGAAAGAACACATCTTTTTGCAGATCATTCGAAAAGAAGGAATAAATTTGCCTGCGTATTGTTTGAAAATCATTAGAGAAACAGATTCCACCACCAAATCTCGTGTAATACGATATTTATCCACTCTTGGCAGTTAAATTTTAAATATTTAAAACGCTCGGCAAGCCTCGCGTTTTAAATTTGAAAATTTAACGGTCTCGAGTGGATAAATATCGTATCACACTCGATGCAGTGGTAGAATCTATATGTATTTAATTAAAATAAATTTTAATGGCTATTGATTGATATATATATATGCAATGCCAATAATGTACTTCATGGAACTTGGAAAGAAGCTTCTTCATGAACAAGCATGAGCATCTGAATTTTTCTGTATTTTACTCATAAATGGACTTTTTGACAGTCAACAATACACTTTTAACTGACAGCAGCAATCACAATTGAGACCTTCATAATTTTTACTATTTTTGACAAACATAAACATTCCTGTTCTTGTCATTGCTGACACAGAGTCAGGAAAGAATTATTTGTAAATTAATGCAATAGATAGGTATGAATGTCAAGATTGTGCTTACAAATTAAGCATTTGTTTACACTTTGTAACAATAGGGCACATTCTAATAAATATTTCCAAACTATGTAATGCCAATGTGAAAAGGCACTGAATTTACTGTTCTACGGTTATTATGAATATTTGTTTTTTATGCCCCCGCCGTAGCGGATGGGGCATTAAGTTTTACCCTTGTCCGTCTGTACGAACGTATGTATGTCCCAAAATTGGTTTCCGTTCTCTAACTTTAGTTTGCCTCAACCAAATGTTATGAAACTTATACACAATGCTTATTACCACAAAACACAGATCAAGTTTGAATTTTGGCAGCGTCACTTTTACCGTTCTATAGTTATGCCCCTTTACAGATGGAAAAATTGTTGATTTTTTCGTTTCCGTTCTCTAATTTTAGTTTGCATCAACCAAATGTTATGAAACTTATACACAATGCTTATTACCACAAAACACAGACCAAGTTTGAATTTTGGTGGCGTCACTTTAACCGTTCTAGAGTTATGCCTCTTTATAAATGGAAAAATTGCAAAATTTTTATTTTCTTCTAAATATCAAGTAATTTTTATTAAAATTGGAGTTAGCTTCCTTTGTCCATGATTATAATTGAATCAACTACATTCAATGCTTTATACAATGCAATGTTTAATTTTGACTTCCACTGATAAAACACAGATCAAGTTGAATTTGGGTAGTGTCACTTTATTTCTTGTCTGCAATGAGAGACATAGGGATGCTAATCTGGTGTAAGCTATTGGTATAAAGCTATGTATTTCAGAAGGTAGAAGACCTGGATGCTTCATACCTTGTATATTGATGCCTTATTATGATACCATGTGTCCGTCTATTTTTTTTGTCATGCAATTTTCTCACTTAATATGAATGATAGAATCATTATATTTGGTATGTGGGATCCATTGCAAGGTCTACATGTCCTGCAAACAGGGTTCGCCTGACCTCTACCTCATTTCATGGATCAGTGATCAAAGTTAAAGTTACATGATTAGGTCGTTTTCTCAGATACATTAAGCAGAAGGTAAACTATTTCTATGCCCTCGCCGTAGCGAGGGGGTATTAAGTTTTACCCTTGTCCGTCTGTACGTACGTATATACGTCCAAAAATTGGTTTCCATTCTCTAACTTAAGTTTGCCTCAACCAAATGTTATGAAACTTATACACAATGCTTATTACCACAAAACACAGATCAAGTTTGAACTTTGGTGGCGTCACTTTAACTGTTCTAGAATAATGCTCCTTTATAAATGGAAAAATTGCAAAATTTTTAGTTTCCGTTCCCTAACTAAAGTTTGCCTCAACCAAATGTTATGAAACTTATACACAATGCTTATTACCACAAAACACAGATCAAGTTTGAATTTTGGTGGCGTCACTTTAACCGTTCTAGAGTTATGCCCTTTATAAATGGAAAAATTGCAAAATTTTTATTTTCTTCTAAATATCAAGTAATTTTTATACGACCGCAAAATAATTTTGGGGTCGTATATTGGTATGACGTTGGCGTTGTCGTCGTCGTCCAAAGACACATTGGTTTTCGCACTCTAACTTCAGTTTAAGTGAATGGATCTTTATGAAATTTTACCATAAGGTTCAATACCACAAAAGGAAGGTGGGGATTGATTTTGGGGGTTATGGTACCAACTGTTAAGGAATTAGGGGCCAAAAAGGGCCCAAAAATTAGCATTTTTGTAATTTCTAGACATTACTTATGTGTTAGTGTATGGATCTCTCTGACATTGCACCACAAGGTTCCATATCACGAAGGGAATGCTGGGATTGATTTTGGGGGTAATTGCCTCCAAATTTTAGGAATTAGGGGCAAAAAACAAGCAGTTTTCTAGTTTCATGACAATAACTTGTGTGTAAGAGTATGGATCTCTCTGACATTGTACCACAAGGTTCCATATCACGAAGGGAATGCTGGGATTGATTTTAGGGGTAATTGCCTCCAAATTTTAGGAATTAGGGGCCAAAAAGGCGCAAAAAACAAGCAGTTTTCTAGTTTCATGACAATAACTTGTGTGTAATTGTATGGATCTTTTTGAAATTTTACTACAAGGTTCCATATCACAAAGGGAAAGCTGGAATTGAGTTTAGGGGTAATTGCCCAAAACGTTTAGGAATAAGGGACCAAAAAGGGGCCAAAAATAAGCATTTTCTAGTTTCCAGACAATAACTTGTGTTCAAGTGTATGGATCTCTCTGAAATTGTACTGCAAGGTACCATACCACAAAGGAAAGGCTGGGATTGAGTTTGGGGGTGTCGAATCATAAGGGGGTTCAAAAAATTTGGGGGGGGGGGGATTTTTTTTTCCTTTTTTTTCTTTAAAATTTTCCATTTTAAGTTGGTTATTTCTGATTTATATATAAAAGCAAATAATAATGATATGGTTTGAATAGGTAAATTAAAAAAATTTAAGTTCTTAGGCCACATTCATTCTGTGTCAGAAACCTATGCTGTGTCAAATATTTAATTACAATCAAAATTCAGTGCTGTATCAAGCTTGAATGTTGTGTCCATACTTGCCCCAACTGTTCAGGGTTCGACCTCTGCGGTCGTATCTAGCTGCGCCCCAGCGGAGCATTTTATTAAAATTGGAGTTATCTTCCTTTGTCCATGATTATAGTTAAATCAACTACAATCAATACTTTATACAATGCAATGTTTAATTTTGACTTCCACTGATAAAACACAGATCAAGTTGAATTTGGGTAGTGTTACTTTGACCATTATTGAGGTATGCCCCTTTATAAATCGAAAGATTGCAAAATTTTTAGTTTCCATTCTGTAACTTAAGTTTGCCCCAACCAAACATTATGAAACCTATACACAATATTCATTACCACAAAACTAAGATGGTGTACAAATTTTTTGTTACGTTTTCTAACTTTAGTTTGCCTCAACCAAATGTTATGAAACTTACACACAATGCTTATTACTACATGATACAGATTAAGTACGAAATTTGGTGGCGACATTTTTACCATTCTTGAGTTATGTCCCTTTAAATACATAGAAATTGCTGAATTTTTCGTTTCCGTTCTCTAACTTTAGTTTGTCTCAACCAAATGTTATAAAACTTATACACAACCATTCTAGAGTTATGCGTGTTTACAAATAAAAAAATTGCTGAATTTTTAGTTTCTGTTCTCTACTTAAGTTAGCCTCAACCAAATGTTATGAGACTTATACACAATGCTTATTACCACAAAACACAGATCAAGTTTGAACTTTGGTGGCGTCACTTTAACTGTTCTAGAATAATGCTCCTTTATAAATGGAAAAATTGCAAAATTTTTAGTTTCCGTTCCCTAACTAAAGTTTGCCTCAACCAAATGTTATGAAACTTATACACAATGCTTATTACCACAAAACACAGATCAAGTTTGAATTTTGGTGGCGTCACTTTAACCGTTCTAGAGTTATGCCCTTTATAAATGGAAAAATTGCAAAATTTTTATTTTCTTCTAAATATCAAGTAATTTTTATACGACCGCAAAATAATTTTGGGGTCGTATATTGGTATGACGTTGGCGTTGTCGTCGTCGTCCAAAGACACATTGGTTTTCGCACTCTAACTTCAGTTTAAGTGAATGGATCTTTATGAAATTTTACCATAAGGTTCAATACCACAAAAGGAAGGTGGGGATTGATTTTGGGGGTTATGGTACCAACTGTTAAGGAATTAGGGGCCAAAAAGGGCCCAAAAATTAGCATTTTTGTAATTTCTAGACATTACTTATGTGTTAGTGTATGGATCTCTCTGACATTGCACCACAAGGTTCCATATCACGAAGGGAATGCTGGGATTGATTTTGGGGGTAATTGCCTCCAAATTTTAGGAATTAGGGGCAAAAAACAAGCAGTTTTCTAGTTTCATGACAATAACTTGTGTGTAAGAGTATGGATCTCTCTGACATTGTACCACAAGGTTCCATATCACGAAGGGAATGCTGGGATTGATTTTAGGGGTAATTGCCTCCAAATTTTAGGAATTAGGGGCCAAAAAGGCGCAAAAAACAAGCAGTTTTCTAGTTTCATGACAATAACTTGTGTGTAATTGTATGGATCTTTTTGAAATTTTACTACAAGGTTCCATATCACAAAGGGAAAGCTGGAATTGAGTTTAGGGGTAATTGCCCAAAACGTTTAGGAATAAGGGACCAAAAAGGGGCCAAAAATAAGCATTTTCTAGTTTCCAGACAATAACTTGTGTTCAAGTGTATGGATCTCTCTGAAATTGTACTGCAAGGTACCATACCACAAAGGAAAGGCTGGGATTGAGTTTGGGGGTGTCGAATCATAAGGGGGTTCAAAAAATTTGGGGGGGGGGGGATTTTTTTTTCCTTTTTTTTCTTTAAAATTTTCCATTTTAAGTTGGTTATTTCTGATTTATATATAAAAGCAAATAATAATGATATGGTTTGAATAGGTAAATTAAAAAAATTTAAGTTCTTAGGCCACATTCATTCTGTGTCAGAAACCTATGCTGTGTCAAATATTTAATTACAATCAAAATTCAGTGCTGTATCAAGCTTGAATGTTGTGTCCATACTTGCCCCAACTGTTCAGGGTTCGACCTCTGCGGTCGTATCAAGCTGCGCCCCAGCGGAGCATTTTATTAAAATTGGAGTTATCTTCCTTTGTCCATGATTATAGTTAAATCAACTACAATCAATACTTTATACAATGCAATGTTTAATTTTGACTTCCACTGATAAAACACAGATCAAGTTGAATTTGGGTAGTGTTACTTTGACCATTATTGAGGTATGCCCCTTTATAAATCGAAAGATTGCAAAATTTTTAGTTTCCATTCTGTAACTTAAGTTTGCCCCAACCAAACATTATGAAACCTATACACAATATTCATTACCACAAAACTAAGATGGTGTACAAATTTTTTGTTACGTTTTCTAACTTTAGTTTGCCTCAACCAAATGTTATGAAACTTACACACAATGCTTATTACTACATGATACAGATTAAGTACGAAATTTGGTGGCGACATTTTTACCATTCTTGAGTTATGTCCCTTTAAATACATAGAAATTGCTGAATTTTTCGTTTCCGTTCTCTAACTTTAGTTTGTCTCAACCAAATGTTATAAAACTTATACACAACCATTCTAGAGTTATGCGTGTTTACAAATAAAAAAATTGCTGAATTTTTAGTTTCTGTTCTCTACTTAAGTTAGCCTCAACCAAATGTTATGAGACTTACACACAATGCTTATTACCACAAAACTCAGATCAAGTTCAAATTTGGGTAGCGTCACTTTTACCGTTCTTCAGTTATGTCCCTTTATAACTATATGATATGCAAGGGGGGGCATCAGCTGTGTCCACATTTATTTGTGTATGGAATGATTGTAAGGTGTACATTTTTTTCTGGCATGCTTTTTATCTGACCTTGAACTCATTTTCATGGTTCATTGATTTATGTTAAATTTTTGTGTTTTTGGTATTTGTCTCGGATACATGTACTACAAGCAATAGGTCAACTATATTTAGTAGATAGAATGATTGTAAGGTGAACATATCTCTCTGCCTGGGTTCTTCATACCTTGATCTTGTTTTCAGGGTTCAGTGGTCAATATTGAAATTTTTGTGGATATATCTGTTGCAGTAGGTCAACCATATTTGGTGTATGCTGTTCATGCTCGTCTGGTATGATTCAACTGACCTGGACCTCATTTTCATTGTTCATTGGTCAATGTTATGTCTTTTTCGTTAGGTCTGATCTATAAGCAATAGGCAACTATTTTTGGTGTACTGCATGATTGTAAGGTGAACATGTCTGTCTGACGTTGACCTTATTTTCATGCATTCTTGACAATATTATGTTTTTGGGATACTTGTAGTAAAACTTTTTTCTTTAAGACTTTCAAAAATCAATCATGATCAGCAAAGCAGACAAGACATTTCAGTGTGTGCACTCTTAAGGGCATATGATATAGTTACTGGGGAGGTAATGACGTTGCTAAAGTCAAATGTTGTTTTTTGCGACGCCAAACCGTGACATATTGGGAAGAGATTTTTTTGACTGATTTTAATCATTAACTTGAAAGCGAGTACCGGTACATTGACCCCTCTCTTTTAAAATGTGATTCGGCTTGACTAAGTATGAAGATTATTTGTGCCAGTTTTTATGAAAAAATTACTGATGATTTTTTTATGAATTGGATAGATATACAGCAAAAATAGCTGTTTTTTTCTAAATTGATGAAAGAAATAATAAAAATGTATTATTTTCTAATACTGTAACACTAATTAAGAGTTTATTAATACGGAGACAATATTCTGAAAGTTTTTACAAAAATTCGCTCATGGTTATCTTTTGAAACAACAAAATTTGGTATGTCTGTTCAAAGGATAGAAATGTCATAGAAACCAATATTTTGAGTAAATGTCTATAATTTCTACCATTTTTATATCTGAAAGTAGCACATGAGGTTATATTTTTATTACATATTAGAATTGACTAGGTGAAAAATAGTTTGTATGCAAATTTTAGTCAAAAAATCATAAAAGATCAAAACTGTATTGTACATATGCCCTTAAAGGAGCTTCACATGTCTTAACATTGATTGTCTGAGTCAAGATCATTGAAAAAAAGTAATTGATGTATTCAGTGGACTCCCATTATAACTGAAAAAATAATTAAGTTATATAATGCAAATTTATCAGTTCCAACTGACAGTTTACTTTGAGATAACAGGAATTTTAAGGTAAATGAGGTTGAGATATTGAAGAGAAGCAGCTGTAATAATTGTATGTACTATTAAAAAAAAGGTGGTTGATAATAAGACTAAGTGCATAAGCACATGTTCCTTGGTTAACAAAGTATCTCAGGAAATGAAATTGTTGCCATGGAAACCAGTGGATTTGAAAAATTTTCGTTTTTTTTGTGTTACATTACATGCATTATGTAGAAAAAAAAATGACATTCAATTCAAACTTCAGTGGTTGCTGACATGGATTCTTAAGTTTGATTGAACTTATCATGCTAGTTTCTCATTAAGGAATGACCATTTCCTGAGATACTTTGTCAAAATACCACCCCAAATCATGGTATCATATGCATTTTTAAGATAAGCAGAAAATCAATACTGTAAAAAAGTCATTTCTCAACTCTAATATCTTGAAGAAGGACAGTATTGAGCAATTTAATATTTTTAAAGCATTGATATGGCAACCTGAAAAAGTAAAAAAAAAAATTTTTGAAAACTGTTAGAAATCAAATAACATTTAATTGCCTTTATCTAAAAATCCAAATAGCAATTTTATTGCCCATTACTGTATTCTTGATACTACAGGAACACACAACTATTTGAAAGAATTAAATTGAAAATAAGTTCAAGATTTTTGTGCATTGTATCTAAAAATATGTTTAAATTCAAGTGCTTACAAATTAATTATATATTTTATGTACCAGTAACTTGATATGAAAATGTAATTTTTCCCTGAGCAACAGACTTGTGTTTTATGCCCACGCCACTAGGTGAAGGAGGCATTAAGTGTTACCCTTGTCCCTCAGTATGTACTTCCCAAAATTCCCATTCTCTAACTTTAGTTTGCCTCAACCAAATGTTATGAAACTTATACACAATGCTTATTACCATAAAACACAGATCAAGTTCGAATTTAGGTGGCGTCACTTTTACAATTCTCTAGTTATGTCCCTTTATAACGCTATATGCAAGCGGGGACATCATCTGTGTCCCATGGACACATTCACTATTTATTTTTAAATAACTTTAATATATCGATTCTGCAACCTTAGACCCCTTATAATATCCACAAATTTAATGAAAATTTGAATTTAACTTTCAATAGGTATTTTAGGGCAGTACAGATATGTGCAAATTATTAAACACTTAGCAACAAATTCTGCCCAGCAACAGTTCTCTTTTTCTTGATTATGATAGTACAGATAAGCCACTGAAAGATCATGTTGGCACAGAAATCGAGTAGAGACTACTAAAATAACATTGATTTTTTGTTAAATTCAGATTTTTTTCAATTCTTTAATAAATGCAACAAGAAATTAAGGAGAAATTATGGTCCCCAGATAGTGTTCTCTGAACCATTTGTTTAACTTTTAACACATTTGGCGTAATAATGCCCAATGAAGTGAAAAAAAAACCTCTACTCATTTTGATTGTGCTCTGTTTAAAGTCACAAATACAATTGCTTGACTGAAATTGGGGCAAGCATATGGTTAACTATGTTATATCCAGTTGCGTACCTTTCATTAAGACAATGAGGCAACTGCCTCGCCTTTTTTTTACAAATAAAAAATAGAGTAGGATGAAGAGGGATGAAGAGAGAAAAATGTACAAAGTGAGGTATATTCAAGAGTATAGAGTAAAGATGGTTCCAAACATTTCTCTTTACTTTTTAAACACATATTTGTCATTATGAGCCTAAACAGCATTGCACTGTAAATACAAGTATGATATCCTCTCACCAAATAATCCAAAGTTTGGTGACTATGTTGAACGCATCTTTCCATTGAACTTGAAAAAAGAATACAACAGATAGTTTAAGTATGCCTCATATCTTGACTTTCATCTACAAATTGACAATCTGTTGAGAACAAAACTTTACAACAAATGAGATGATATCCGCTTCAAAATTGTGAACTTTCCGTTTCTATGTAGCAACATTCCAGCAGCAGCGTATGATTTATATGTCTCTTAAAACGATATTCCAGAGCTTGCGTGTCCTATCATGATTTCCTTGATAGAGGTTTGCTGCCTTCATGGAAGCTTCTAAACCAAGAGTTCCAAGTGATGAAGTTAAAATCATTCCTTCGAAAATTTTAGGAAAGCCATCACAAGTTGGTTTAAAGTTATAGAATATCTGTTTCACAGATGATAACCACAATCCCGTCCTCTTTTCCTCGAATGTGATTACCCTACCGAATTATGACTTATCACCTGGTTTGTACATGAACAACACAATGGGTGCCACACGTGGAGAAGGATCTTCTCGCTCTTCTGGTTTTATGTTGGGTTTGTGTAGCCAAGTCTGTAGATTTCTATGTTATGTTTTGTATACTGTTGTTTGTCTTTTTGGTTTTTTTTTCTGCATTATCAATTTGTTTTTAGGTTAATATGAGTTTGAATATCCCTTTGATATCTTTCGCCTCTCTTTTAAAGACAGAATAACTACAGAGGGCAGTTTGTTTCATTGTTCTGACCAAATATTTTATTTTAGGAACGGACAAATTATACTGTGGAAAAATTAAAGGATTAATTGTGAAACTGACATGATGCTTATGTCTTTTTTTTTTTATCAGACATGCCCCCCTTTTCCAGTTGCAGTCGGTGCTCTTCATTCTGGTCGACCTATTCTTCAGAATCTATCTATTGGACTCCAGTCGATTTGTTCTCGTCCGGTATGAAATAAATGTGACTGTCCGTTAGGCATTTGTGAACAATTAATCAATAAATCGACTTTTTGCATTTAAAATTGCAACGCGGGCTTCGACCCTTGAACTCTCCGCCCAAGCCCGAATCGTTTGCCTCACTCAGTGATAAATCAGGACAAAGCTACGCCACTGATATTTTTTGAAACATAAGTCCAATATTCACTGAACTTAGCTCGAGAACTTTGGAAAGAACAGTTTGGATTTGTGCATGAAATTCCCTAATTACCGTTTTGGAAACATACTTATGTCTTGCTCATGATAATTTGGCACTGGTCAGATAAAATTGTGTCAATTATGCAGGAAGCCTTTTAGTTTTATATGTATGTTCCGGACCATATGGGTATATACTCGGTTAATTAACACGATGAACGTCGAAAAGGTGTCCCATAGATTAAGAGTTTCTAAAAATGATGTTTTTACTCATTCAATCATATTGTAATCATTGTTACATGATTAATGAATTAAAATTAATTTTACTTACAAGTAAGAATTATAGTAAAATAATTTTTACGTGGTCATTATTGATTTGTCCTTAATTTGTACGAAACGCAATATGTCGACTTATGAAAATAACTCCTAGAAATATCTAAATGAACTGTTTCTCGTTTTTTATATAGATTATACCGTTGGTTTTCCCGTTTGAATGGTTTTACACAAGTAATTGTTGGGGCCCTTTATAGCTTGCTGTGCGGTGTGAGCCAAGGCTCCGTGTTGAAGACCGTACTTTGACCTATAATGGTTTACTTTTATAAATTTTGACTTGGATGGAGAGTTGTCTCATTGGCACTCACACCACATCTTCTTATATATCTGTTAACAAGAAGTCAATTGCTTAACTCACAGGAACTTTGGTCAAAGTGTCCGATGATCCCGCCTGCCAATCAAGAAGGCCGACATGGCTAAAATTTGAACATAGGGGTAAAATGTAGTTTTTATACGACCGCAAAAAATTTTGCGGTCGTATATTGGTATCACGTCATCGTCGTCGTCATCGTCGTCCGAAGACATTTGGTTTCCGGACAATAACTTTAGTAAATGTAAATAGAAATATATGAAATTTAAACACAAGGTTTATCACCACAAAAGGAAGATTGGGATTGATTTTGGGGGTTATGGTCCCAACAGTTTAGGAATTAGGGGCCAAAAAGGGGCCCAAATAAGCATTTTTCTAGTTTCCAGACAATAACTTGTGGAACGGTGTATGGATCTCTCTGAAATTATACCACAAGTTTCCATACCACAAAGGGATGGTTAGGATTGGCTTTGGGGGGTTATGGCTGAAACCGTTTAGGAATTAGGGGCAAAAAGGGGGAAAACAATGGTTTCCTGGTTCGCCACTTTCAACACTATTGTGCTATTTCGTGGAGGTCAGTTTTTATTGGTGGAGGAAGCTGGTTTCGCATATTGGCCCCGGTGAATTTTCCAAATATGAAAGTTAATCATTGTGCAATAAAATTAATGCTTAGATAGCTGAAGAATAATAAAACCTTCAAAGGGGTTTATATGAACACCAAGATTGTTGTTCGCATGTTTCATAGTCCATTTTCTGTTTGACAGTCCGTATTTTCACATCCGTACCGGCCATAGGTCCATAAATTATTGAAGCGTGCTTTCCAATTTTTTTACATTCGAAGTTTTCAATTCAATTTTATCGAAAAATTCGGTGATTTTTATTTGACATCTTGATAGATAAATTTCAATGGTTAAAGAAAGGGTATAACTCAAATGGAAAGAAATTCTACTTTGGACCAAATTTTGGGGACATTTGTGACATTTTCACCCCCCCTTTTTGCAATATTTTGTATCAAATAAATGCAGATTGTTGCCATGGTTACACAAAACAGATTATATTTCACCATTTTAACTATTGGAAATCAAATCTATGGACGATGCTGTTTCCATACATATGGTCATAAATGCCACGTAAGCCCTATTTGTTAGAAAGCAAGGGGTGGTTAAAAATTATCAGTGTCGATAAATTATCAGTGTCAATTTCAAGTTTTTTTCCTAACTGTGTATTGCTACCTCAAGTCAAGCACTAAATATGTAAGAGTCCAGCGCTGGAGGTGCAAAGTACAGCGCTGGAGAAGCAACGCCCAGCGCTGTAATTATAAAGTCCAGCCCTAGAGATGCAAAGTCCGCGCTGTAGATATAAAGACCAGCGGACAGTTATATTGGACGACTTTACATCAGTTGAATTTATATCTAAAGCGGCTGGATTGTGCATCCACCGCTCTGAAAGTTTAGATCTATAGCGCTGGACTTCACATCTCCTGCGCAGGACTTTATACGTGCAGCACTTGACTTTATATCGACAGCGCTTGACTTGATATCTTCTGTGCTAGATTTTACATCTCCAGCGCTGGAATTTAAATCTTCAGCGCTAGACTTTACATCTCCAGCGCTCTGGATTTTAAATCTTCAGCGCTATACTTTCCATCTCGTTAGCTAGACTTTAATCACAAAACTCTTAAGTGTCTGTATTGGACCAATTAGGCTCCAAGTAAAACTAATATCAAAACTAGAAACAAGTTAAAATGACAACCACTATACAGAAAATTGACAGTTTTATTCGACAGTAGATCTCAACATTGGTCCGGAATATCACAACTGTTATCAGACAATCTCAACCTGACATACTTTATAACATATTCAGTTTGATAAATAATATTCGTAAGGAAATGGAAAAATCTGTTTTTATACGTTAATATGGATTGAGAAGAACACTAGTTTACTGGTATATACATTAGCTTTATTAATGAACTCACTATCTTTTGCCAAAAACTCAATGACCTGGCCGCACTTACCTGCGGGAGAAAAGTCATTCCGATATCGTTTTAAATTACACTGGTCCGAGCAATAAACCAGGCAAGCTCTCAACTAGTTATCTATGGCACGACATTCTCCTATATAACAAAATATTCACAGATTGACAATAAATTGATGAAAAGTCGATCTACTCTATCTATATTTTTGATATTGTATACCAGAAAAGCTCAACAGGAAGTGCCAGTAAAGTTTTTTTCTCACTTAACAATCTGGTGGAGATTTGAGCATATCATAAAGAAGACAAAGGGACCCTTTTTACATCAGGAACCAGACTTGAAAGTTGGTATTTGCTGCTTTTCCGCTAAGCACACAGCATTGAGGAGTTAAAGCAAAGACTGGTCGGCCCGGAGTCAGAATAATGTGTCCGGGTAGAGTGACATGTCTACCTGCGAACTGTTACCTTGTGAGCTAGCATATTAAAAATCCGGCTCAGCGTGTCGGTCTAGTACAAAGCAGGGTCCGTTTTCATTTCTCATTATCACGTTCTCGTCCTGAATATGCATCTGACCTGCCACTGAACGTTAAACAACCATTCAAAAGGGGGGGGGTCAAAATATTGAATTGTTAATGCCCCCACTGGTAAAAAATCTTAGAAATGATTTAGAGTTTTTGAGAGAGAAAATGGAGAATGTGTCCATGGGACACATGCAGATGACATCCCGCTTGCGTATAACGTTATAAAGGGACATAACTATAGAGAACTGTAAATATCACGCCACCCAAAATTGAAATTGATCTGTGTTTTATGGTAAGAAGCATTGTGTATAAGTTTCTTAACATTTGATTGAGGCAAACTAAAGTTAGAGAACGGAAACTCATTTTGGGACGTACGTACGGACGGACGGACAAGGGTAACACTTAATGCCTCCTCCGCCGCGACAAGGGCATAAAAAGGGTTGTATGGGCTCTATGCATCTATGCATCCCCATCATACCCTGAATCTGCCTTTTATTTGTCCCAAACACTTCATGATTGGCATATTCCATCTATACATAAGAAACAAAACCGTAAAATAGTTTTAGCAAATGACCATCTGGATTACATCAGGTCATCTCAGTCCACAGACCATTCCTGGCATCTTCTTTAATTTATGTATCATTGTCATTTTGCTTAGTTTCTTCTGTTACCTATTCTGACATCGGAATCGGACTTCTTTTTTAACTGATTTTATTATGCGTATTTCTGTGTGTTTGTTTTATCTACATTGGCTAGAGGTATAGGAGGAGGGTTGAGATCTCACAAAACATGTTTAACTCCGCCGCATTTTTGCGCCTGTCTTAAGTCAGGAGCCTCTGGCCTTTGTTAGTCTTGTATGTTTTTTTTTTAATTTTAGTTCATTTATATGTTTCGGAGTTTAGTGTGACGTCCATTTTCACTGGTTTGTTTAAGGGGCCAGCTGAAGCCCGCCTCCGGGTGCGGGATTTTCTCGCTGTGTTGAAGAGCAATTAGTGGCCTTGGGCTGTTTTCTGCTTTTTGGTCGGGTTGTTGTCTCTTTGAACCATTTCCCTTCTCAATTTGATTAAGAAAAACTTACAAAAAAGATAAGGTAGGCACTGTTGAAACAATTAGCAAAAAAAATTCTGTTGAATGCTTACCCAATTTTATTTTTTTAATTGACCATATATAGAACTTTTAGATTAAGAATACAATCTACATTACATCACTGTTATTCCGGATTGCCGTATACATATGGATCACATATGATACAAATTAAGTCTTATTTTTTGATGTTTCCAATTCAAATTCCTTTACATTTTCCCATTGCCATAGCAACATATTACAAAAACATCATAACTGATAAAAATGTGTTGTATATATGATTGGCAACGGTAACTTTATTTTGTATTTACACATTCAAAGTGTGAAGCTCAATGCCTATTGACATGGCCTCTTTGTTACCCTCTTACGTGTGACTGAATGGTTTTAAGTTTTTGTTTGTTTTTACTCCATCAAATAATAGAAATGACTGTCTTTACTTGAAAAAAATATAAGGATTATACAGCATATATTGGTTGAAAAGTGACATCTTTAACAATAGATCATTATAACTAAATAAAGTAATATATAATTGATGTATTAAGAAATTGGATGTTTATATAACATAATGTAAAAGATCATTTGGGCTTTTGTAAGACATTTACACAACAGAAGCAGCAGGTATAACTACACATCTTAATAAATCACATTTAAAGCACTACATCAGTTTTATAAAACTAGTGCATCGATCAGCATTTGTGAAAGATTAAAGATAAATACCTTTTCATTATATGTGTAAGAAAACAAGCTGAACAGAGTTCCAATGCCCCCTCCTTGCACATATTTTATCTGTCTAAAGTTGATTTTTTTTTAATTTCTTCAAGAAATGTAGGCTTGAGAGCGCTTACAGCGCATTTTTTAATAAAGAAAAAGAAGTGACAATACAAGATAAAATACAAATTGAAGAACAATAATAAAATCAAACGTACATTTTCAATTGATTTCTTAATATTAAAACAACAATTACTTTCTAACATAACTTTTGATTAATATTATATCATTTATATTAATTATCAAAGTTTTATTTAACATTTAAAAGTTCTAAAGTCATGAACTTACCATTTAAGGTATCTGGGGTGTCTTCCTCCATCTTGGATTTTGAAATAGCAGATAGCAATCGGTCTAGATCTTGAATGAAATGTGCAAATTTCGAGAGTAGTATGTAATTCATGTGTAAGACTTGTCATGTTAATTTAGAAAATTATGTGTTTTATCATATGTATGGCTGTATTTTACAAAAAAAGAATATTTTTAGTTTGATTCCCTTTTTTTCCAACTTTGCCACATAAGGGTAGATAACTCAGATATAAAGGGACATACGATGACCTATAGTTGTTAATTTCTGTGTATTTGGGTCTATTGTGGAGAGTTGTCTCATTGGCAATCATACCACATCTTCTTTTTATTTTTATACATAACTCAGATAAAGTAACTTTTATAATAGAATGTGTTGTGAATTTACCTATTTTATTATGTAGCTAGAAAACTAGTCCGGTGACCCCATTTTTTTTTTTCTTATCTGAAAGCATATTATTAGAGCTATCTTCTCATATATTATCTTAAAATTCTATGGTGTAGTTTTCTTTTTATCACACAAAATTGTGTTCTCCATGCATGATCTATACAAAATCTGACAATATTGCACAACCTGTAGCTTGATAAAAAGCCCAGTGACCCATACTTTTTATCATATTTTTGGAAAAAGCATGATATAAACTACATTTTGACAAATTATTGAAAAATTCTATGGATTTTAATTTAGACCCCCCGATCTACCTTAAGGAGAGGTTCGAATTTTGGCGAGCCAGCTTTAATTCAATCTTATATAGCACTTCGCGCTGATGCTATGGCAACGTAACTTTATTAGTTATTATAGCCAAATATCGAATTGTCCGAAAGTAAGGCTAATTGTTAAGTTGTTTAAGAACAGAAGATTATATTATGTCCAAAGTTTTATAATAAATGTTGACCTGCTTGTGATGTTAATTTGATTCATATCTCATTAGAGATTTGTTCTATCAAAAAATGGTTAATTATTCATTTTATATTAATCTTGTAATGGTAAAGAAATGTCTTAGCAGATTACTTAAATTACTGTTGACAATACACAACTATAATTTGTAGTATTGACATTGATCCTTCAAAAAGTGAAGCAATAGTTTCCGACCTAGTGTGTTATAAAGTTTTATCAAATATTTTGTCACAATACTGTCCGAGACTTGCTGATGGAAACATTTTACGTAAATTTGATACAAATCTGGCAAAAATTGTACTTATGCGAGTGCTTATAATGCAATTTTCCATATTATTAATATTTCCAAGGGGTAAAACTCTTTGAAAAATTATTGATCGGCACTCATTTTCGAACTTGGATATAAACCTTTGATATATTTTTTTTTAACCTGGCAAGAGTTGTACATGTGAGGACAGTTACAAGACCGGACGGACAGATGGATACACAGACGGACAGGGTCCAAAGCGTCGCGCGGGGGACAGCTATTGCATAAAAATATTCACCTACACAAGACAAGCAGTTAAGAGGTTAACATAAGATTATCAGATTATCATTATTATAGCTCGTTTGATAAAACCGTTATAATATCAGATTATTACATGGCGTTTTTCATATCAGATATATTATCAGCCCAAGGTTCAATATCAGCCCGAGAGCCTTCGGCTCTCGGGCTGATAATACATCTGATATGATAAATGACATGTTATGATCTTTTTATCATATGCTTCAACAATGGAGAAAAATAACAGTTTAATATATTGATCCTTTTAAGTGGTTCTCAAGTAGAAGTTCAAAAAGTGAAAAGTTTACGGGCGCTGACGCCAAATGTTATACATCTGATATGAAATCTTTCTATCATATGCCTCAACAGAGAAGAAAAACAACAGTATAGTATATTTTTATATTCACGAAACAAAGCAAAATGAACACTGTTTGGAAAAGTCAACATTTGTAAAGTAACTTGCTAAATTATGCTGGAAACTTTGAAAAATGCATTTATTGTATCATTTGTTTTGGATTTTGCATAATATATTTTCCTGTTTCCTAATATTTGTTTTGTACCCTACTTTGTTATGTTTTTCACTGAAAACATACCATTGAGATGTATTTTCCGGAATTTGCCGAGTAACGCCAGAATGCCATGCGATAACGTTTCGGGAAGGCATGTGATAATAGCCGCAAGCAGTTGATAGACTATCAGCCCGCTAAGCACCATTTCGGAAAATATGGAATTCACATACTGTAAAAATTATAAGTTATTTACTCAAAGGATATGATAATACTACATATGCAAATATCCATCCTACCATATGGCAGCCTCGTCTGGAATGCAAGCGCAAAAAAAAATTGCATGAACTTGATGTCACTTAAACATTACAATAAAATCTTTATAAAGATGTAGATCCCTTTTTATAAAGTTAACAAAAATATAATTGAGAAGGAAAGGGATCCAAATCAACAGCTGACCTTTGAACGTTTTTTTTTCCATAAATATTATTGCTTAAAACTAACATAAAACATAAAAGAGGTATAACCAGTATGTCCTAGCTGTAATTGTTTTACTTAGAGGGTCAAAATTCAAAAGTTGGAGTAGCATAAGGGAATGAATGTGAAAATTAATCTACTAGTACTTCAAATACATACATCCATAAAATTTTAATGAATAACATTTAACCAAATGAAAATACTGCAAGCGTTAAATCTTTTTGAGAAATGTTTTTACTCAATTTGTAACAAACTTTATTATCTGACAATCACTACCAAAAATTTAGTTAACAATAGCAGGTAACTTTTTGAACCCTGACCGACAGATGTTTTATAAAGGCCAACAACGGTTGGGTACAAGACCCAGCTGACATCACTTTTACACTTCACTGGACTTTCTCGAGACAAAGAATGTTATAAATAATGGAAAACTGTAACACGAACGTATTAAACTTTCACAAACAATGACGAAATGAAAGCATATCAATGTTTTTTTGTACTTACAGCAGTATGTATAAAGCTTTGTAAAGGTGAGTAATAACTTATAATTAATTGAGGTACATAGTTTTTGCAACATAACAACTGCAAATTGACTTTGGCATGCATGGCAAAATTCAAACGGGTGTATTTACTGATATGACAGGATAGTGCATGACTGTGCTAGTTTTGGCTAGTGACATCAATTCGAACATCATTGTCCGAAATAAAAAGTAATTATTTTTAAAGAGACCCCAGGATGGTCTACCATGAAAAGACTGACCGATGGCACTCGAAGCAAACCTGTTCTTATACACATTATTGTCGAAGTTGTAGAGCATTGAGAAAGATTATTCAAAAGTATCAAATCTATATACCATTCAGTTTTTTTTTTTTTCATTTTTTGTAATAATACATAAAAATGATAACAGGAATCACAAACAAAATACTGAAGTGTACACTAAACAGATATGACCAACACCGGTCAACACCCGAATCCTCCAAACCAAACCAGACGAACGAACAAAAACAAACAAGAACGAACAACATATTGTAGAGGGTTTGTTTGGCATGCATATGGCTATATAGGCACTTAAACTTCCGACATTTAGCGTGAATTAAATTAACTTCCATATTTTTTTGGAAGGGGTGTGTCATTTTTGCCTCAAAAAATGTACCCATTTTAATATAACATTCACTGAAATTCAGTACCTTTAGTTATATAAATATTTAAGAAAGAATGACATATACTTATATACAATATTTAAGATATGACCTATGCTTATATAAGTACTAAATCTATATCATCACTCATAATTCATAAATATACAGCTACCCTTAACTTTCAAATGAATTGATTTAATTTAATATAATGATAATGTAAGATTCTCAATAGCATATTTATATATGATATATGATATGTAGATCATACCCCAAATCAATATACAGTTATCAACCCCCCCCCCCCCCCTCCAAATCGTCCAGATTGCAACCAAATTAATTAAGGCATAGGAAAGATAGAGCGCAGGCGTCGAAAAACTAAATATTCAAGTCAGATATGTAAAATGTGATAAAAAACATTTTGTTAAAAAAGGTTTTTTGTCGAAGCATGCGCTCTATGTTTCCTGTTCAAAAAATCATTGGAAATTTACCCGTTTTCATTGAATTTTCGTTGAAAATCAAAAAGTGCTATTTGTGACATCATGAATAGAACGCAAGTACGTAAATTTTCAACAAAAAGACATATTTTCTATCTAGTCATTGTATTAGCTATGATTCATTGTGATATTGGTCAATGCATCCTAATTTGAAATTGCAGCTAGAAATAGGGGCCGTTTTAGGGTGTTATCGAACCTACTCCTTTTAAGTGAAATGAGGGAATTCACATTTTTACATTCTGTCATTTTTTTTTTGGCGAATGGAATGTCAATTTAATCTGTTGCCACAAAAGCTTATTTTTTAATTCATGTTCACTTTTGTACACAATCATTGCATGCCTGCATTTTGTGTGACAGTATCTTTATTTACATCCTGTTTTGGGCAAGATTTTTTTGTTTAGGTCTGATAAAATATATTTTTCCAAAATCATCCTGTCCCCCAGAAAATCAAATGGTGATCCTGCAATTCAATATTGATTTGTTAGCGATTTAACATTGACTTATATTACTTAGTATATGAAAATAGCACTTTTCAATTTTGGTGCGTCCTAAGCCATCGTCAAACTAAGCTTATGGTAACTATAGAATTATAGTCGAAAGTATTACCAAGAGGGACGAGTACACAAATGAGTTCTCTTATATTTCAGGTATTACAGAATTTCGATGTACAAATAAAAATTCAAGTGAAGCACAAAAAGTTGCTTTGAAGTGCCCTCCAAATTATTACATCAATGTGAAGGAGGCGCTTTATGGGAGAAACCAGTGGGATGAATGTCGGTATTTTGTCGGAGACTGTACAGAAGTGTTCAATGTTGACGACCAGTGTTGTGGTAGAAACGACTGTGGTTTAGTTGTAAGAAAGATTTACTCAATAAAATGTTTGGCTTATGTATCCTTCTTCAGAATCATTTACGAATGTGAAACAGGTATGATGATTTTATAACAAACATCTTTACTTCTTTATAAACATTGAAATCCTGAATCGTTTTATAAAAAATATGAGTTAATGAGGACTTTATACGTTATGTATGCATTTTAAGATAATTACATTAATTTAATAAAAATTGTAATGAGGGGATAGACACCATTTATCATAACAGTTTTTAAATTATTGCATTCAATTTCAGTAAGATGCAGATATATTGTTCTTTGTTTAATATTTTCTTTGTATATCCAGGAACTTATTCAACTACAGATGCACTTTACAAATAAGGGTGTTATCAGGCTATATAACATATGGTTTGATGTTTCTTGTTTCTCATTGGTCACGTGTTTCCCAATATATATTTTGTATTTTTTCACTATTTTGACATATTAACTCGACGTTACTATTTTAAAAAATTATGTTGACTACATGTTACTAAAAATAGTAACATCGAGTCAATATCATTTCCAAAAATAGTAACATCGAGTCAATATCATTTTCAAACTTACACTATTTGCATATGTTATATATAAATTAAGGACTTTCACTCAGTCAATACGTTATATAGGGACCTGTTAGATTATATTGAACAATATAATCTGAACAGGTCCATATATAACGTATTGACCTCGTCAAAAGTCCATGATTGATAAACATTAATTACTTCTTGATTAATAAACTGATCATGTCTACTTGTAAACAAATCATCAAACACGAAAATAAATATGATATTGTTTTTTTTTTTTTTTTTTTAATATTTGACGTCTGTATATATATATAAAGAGTAACCGTGATGACCCAATATTCTATGAAGCATTGAATCACCATAATAAAGATGAAAAGGAACACCAGGATTACCATATACGGAGAATAGTGCATAAGGAAAATAACATTTTATAAAGTTGGTGCGTTCGAAGCTTTTCTGGATTAACCTTCATAAGGAACACTCAAACTCAAACTCAAACATCTAACAGCCAAGGACAGTGCAAAGCCAAAACAAACCAAAAACATCTGATAGCCAAGGATAGTGCAAAGCCAAAACAAACCAAAAACATCTAACAGCCAAGGATAGTGCAAAGCCAAAACAAACCAAAAACATCTGACAGCCAAGGACAGTGCAAAGCCAAAACAAACCAAAAACATCTGACAGCCAAGGACAGTGCAAAGCCAAAACAAACCAAAAACATATGACAGCCAAGGACAGTGCAAAACCAAAACAAACCATAAACTTCAAAACACTCAAACTCAAACATCCGACAGCCAAGGATAGTGCAAAGCCAAAACAAACCAAAAACATCTGACAGCCAAGGACAGTGCAAAGCCAAAACAAACCAAAAACATCTGACAGCCAAGGACAGTGCAAAGCCAAAACAAACCAAAAACATATGACAGCCAAGGACAGTGCAATGCCAAAGCAAAACAAAAACATCTGACAACCAAGGACAGTGCAAAGCCAAAACAAACCAAAAACATCTGACAGCCAAGGACAGTGCAAAGCCAAAACAAATCAAAAACATATGACAGCCAAGGACAGTGCAAAGCCAAAACAAACCAAAAACATCAAAACATCAAAACAAACAAAAAATGGAGCTCTATACAAAATCTTAATTTCATTCAAACTTCTATTCATAATATTGCATTATGTTTTTTTTTTTTTAAATTGACCATTTAAGGATATAACTAGCTTAGAATCTGAAATTTAAAACTCTATTTTACTTTCGTTAAATCACAGTGTCGATTCCCACTTTAAAGTTATAGTCTTCGCAACTTTTCGTCGACAGTCAATATGTTTTTGGTTTCTTTGGTTTTGTGTCTTGACAAAAGACACCGCAGATTTCAAAATCAAACATACTTATAATGCATTTGAAATGGGCGATGGAAAAATTTCCGCCTGTTTACCAGAAAAAAATCTAAGCTGAAAATGTGAATATACTCCACCTCCTAAACGCATTATACGCATGTCTGGTAAGTCATATAAGTAAACTATAGGTGATATATTTTTCTTTCAAGCTGAAGAATCAACATGTAGTGTAAATGGAAACACTATCAAAGAACCTGGAAAAGACATAATCAGAGAGCAATCGAACGGACTTTCTCCTACGTCCCCTGATTTTGTAAATCCAACATCAAACTCGACAGCTGTATCAAAAGGTAGTTTTCTAAACTTGACCGCATAAGTATGTCATACATACATGTAGTTCTAAAATGTGCAACAACACAAATAAAGAAAAACAATAGATAATGAATATATTAATCAATTCATATTTCGAAAACAAATATGCATGATCAGATATATCAGTATGCATGGAGAACCAAACATATTATTCGCCGCTAGTAATCTTCAACGTTCAATTAGATGATAACTGTTTTCACAAAGATACGTACTTTCACGTTCAGAGTCACAAGAAAAGGTAAGGCCAATATTCCATGAAAATATTTTGCACCAGGGACATTTTTGAAGTGGTTACTGAAATTCACAGTTCGAAATCTTTATACAAGTACAACATTATAGCCATGGTTTTCTTGAAACTCCTTAAAATTGTTGATTCTGAATCTTTGATCGACAATATTCACCTGACAACTGTGGCTACCTCAGCTACCTTTCTACAACTAACTGTAATTTTTTCCTTGCTCGAGTAAGTGGTTAATATCTTGTTTTGTAACTGGATTCCTGGTTTTATTTATTGTGTGTTTTAGAGACACTTGCTCTTTATATCTCAGCCATCGATAGATCCCATCTTCTTTATCGGTGCGAGAGAAGTTCCACGCCAAAATTTGATTGAAAACATATCGCATGTACTTTTATCAATAGAAGACAAAAAGGTTCAACAAATAAATGGAAATCGTTCAAGGTCACTTTACTTATGAAATTACTACAATTTCACTATTCACAATTTGACAATATAAAATGAATGTAGTATTTAAGATTAAACATTTTTTGTAGATGTTTTTATCATTGTCGGTTCTGCAGTCACTGTGGCCTTTCTATTAGCAGCTATTACAGCAGCAATTTTCTTTCTAAGGAAATACCAATGGTATGTATTCACAAATTTACTGTTACCACTGTTACCTTCTAGTGATTGTTTTTCTAATGAAATACTAATGGTATGTTTTCACGAATGTACTGTTATCCTACAGTGATTTTATTTCTGAAGAAATAACAATGGTATGTTTTCACAAATGTACTGTTACGTACAGGGATGTTCTTTCATAGGAAATACCAATGGTATGTATTCATGAATGTATTGTTACCATTTAGTGTTTGTCCTTCTTGGGAAATACCAATGGTATGTATTCACGAATGTGCTGTTACCCTACATATTTATTGTAGCAGTGATTTGATTTTCTTTCTAAGAAAATATCAACGGGATGTACTAACAAATGATACATTTTGTTTGTACATTCGCAATTCATAAAATAAGTATTATTGATGGCAGTTTTGGGATCACACATAATCATTAAAGATGATTATAAGATTATGATTTCTAGCAATAAACACGATTTTAAGTTCATTTTTTAATCATTCATTCATTTTTTTTGTATTAGTTGCAGTCATGTTCGATGACATAAAGGGTCATCTACCACAAGAAAAAAAAAACATGTGCTTCATTAAACTAAAGTCCTTCACACTATTTTTAGCATCATTTTGTATATATTCATGTAATTTTTCTTAAACTAAGGTTGCAACTCCCCCAGACAAAGTTAACCTAATTGATTTGTTTTGGTTGTTCTATTTAGGCCCCTTTCGGTTTTTATGCATTGAAACGTTTGATATATTTTTGGCTTTTCAATCTCCTGGTCACGAATGTACCTGATGAAAATTATTGTAAAACACGGGTTGTGCACGCGACAGTACAAGCCTATTCAAGACAAACATGCAAATGTGATGTTAATGTGAATCCTGTTTTGTGCTAGACCGACAAATCGAGCCGCTTTTTTACGTATTATTTCACAAGGTAACAGTTCATGCCCTCTACCCAGAATAATTTTTATTAACCGATCAATACATGCTGTTTCTCCAAATTGCCACTACGCATGGCATGTATTTAGTGGAAGGGCAGTACATACCAATTTTCAAATGTTTGATATATCATAAGCCTCTCTCATTATTTTTTAACAACTTTTCACGTATTGACATATCCCTTTAACATTTATGATTGAAAGCAAGAGATCCGTGTGATATCAAGAGATTTCGTCCAGCTTCACATGTTTCTTTCTGGCCTAGCAAACAGCACTTCAAAATAGACTAGTAAAATTCAAGAGCCGTTCCCACAACAAATATCGTCATTTAAACACTGTGCTCATTAACTTTAAATTGAGGGATAAAGGACAAATGGTTGAAAAATATGAATCAGAATACACACTATACAACTGAAAATGACTAAATATACTGTTGAAAAAAGTAATATTGTTTTAATTTCTTATCTTAAATGGTTTTTTTTCGGTCACCATCATTACTGTCTTTATGAAAAAGGAAACTACTTAAACAATTTGTTTATTTCAATCAGGCATGGTGAAAAGCAATGTCTTCTGGAACTATTTGTGGGACTTTTTAAGCGTCATCCTCCAGATGGATGTGATTATCCGAAAGAAACAAATGTTAACATGGGAGATAAAAGTCCTTCCAACGAGATCCAACAGGTTGTTACCATAGAAACCATTACAAATGCTGGCACAATAAATATAAACAACAAAATTAAGAGTCAAAGACCAGCCAATCAACTAGATACAATACCGTATAACAGCATAAAAACATGTGAGAAAACAAACCCACACATTGCTGACTGTGTTATTACTGATGATCCTGTATATGGTGAAAAAGTTCAAAATGTTCAGATCAACAATATATGTTATGACAGTCAATCAATCCATGGAATGCATTCTGTGCATTCAACAGCAGAAGGTATTTTTACTGATGTGTAACATCAGATCAACACTAGAATAATCTGAGTACAGCATAATTTGATTCAACAGTATGCTACCTTCAACTTATTGGGTCACGTGTCCGGTTTACTGAAGGTTTCAATATTGAAGTCATGACATTTATTTAGCATTTACATCTTGCCATTTTTAGTGATCATATGTTCCAATGAACCGATGCCTTAATCAAAGACTTGTTGTGAATAGAATCAGGTTGATCTAATGTGAACAAGCAAACTAACAAGCTTACTACATGTTCGGCGTCATTCTCTTTATTTTAAATGTATCTAATTGCTCCTTTTAGATTGTTTTTTATTGCATGTGTAAAGGTGTAAAGGGGGTATTTTTACAACAAGCTTGCCACTTCTTGTGTCATGTTCTCGTGCTTGAAGAATTATTTTTCGTTCAAAATAAATCTTGAACACTATCGTATACTACACAGAATATCAAAGTTAATGTTTGTTTGATTATCAAATAGACATGACTTACTGTTCAGTGGTTGTCGTTTGTTGATGTGGTTCATAAGTGTTTCTCGTTTTTTATATAGATTAGACCGTTGGTTTTCCTGTTTGAATGGTTTTACACAAGTCATTTTTTGGGCCCTTTATAGCTTGCTGTTTGGTGTGAGCCAATGCTCCGTGTTGAAGGCCGTACTTTGACCTATAATGGTTTACTTTTACAAATTGTGACTTGGATGGAGAGTTGTCTCATTGGCACTCATACCACATCTTTTTATATCTATGACTTACTGTCCAATTTGGTATGATTGCAACTAAGACAAATCTCCACCAGAGACCGAATGGCGTAGAAGTTTAAAACAACTGTATGTCACCGTTCGGCCTCCAACAATGAGCAAAGCGCAAACCGCATAGTAAGCTATAAAAGGCCCTAATATGACAAATGTAAAACAATTCAAACGAGAAAACTAACAGTCTGATTTATGTACAAAACAATAAACAAGTATGATATACAGCAACAAACGACAACCAATGAATTACAGGCTCCTTTATAGTTTCTGAGACTACGTAAGCCTTTTTTTTCCTGCTGAAGTCTGCTATTACTTTATTGATTTTTATTGATAAGATATGAGCCTAACTGTAGATATCCTATAAATTAAATGAGTCTCTTATTTCACCAAATCATAAATGTGTAAACTGTTATTGCCCTTTGAGGGGCTCTATTTTGTTTTTTTTTTCATACTTATCACACTGCACAACACATTATGGTATGACTGTTACTATAAACAAATATTTCATGGAGGAAAAAAAACGCATATTATACAATATATATATATATATATATTCATAATAACAATAGCAAACAGTACTTATAATGTAAACATGATTAGATGTGTTATGGTTGCCAATGAGACAACACATAATTGAATGATTATTCAGACCTTGAAATCATCTGCTGTAATGATAACTTTCTTCTGTCATACCGAATAATAACAACTGTTGGCCCTAGAAATGCAAACTGGGATGAAGGTTTTACATTTTTTAGTTGACAATAATATTGTTCATTATGACAAGATATATTATGCTTAAATTATCAAAATACCTATGGATACTAATTATGCACCTCCAATTGCAGATCATTTTCTTTATTGTAAGGAATCTTTTTTCAAGGAAAAAACCATAGAAAGGGAAATTTAAAATTCTGACACTTAAATCGACATTTCAGCAATACATGTATAGTACTTTTTCTTGCCCTTTTGAAACTTTCCGTCCGTTTAACGCTGCGAGTTTGACCAAACCGACGTTGCTCGACTTTATTAACCTTGTTACGATGTTCAGTGGGTTTCTGGTAGATACATGATTTATTACAGAGTCAAGGTCGAGTTCTCTATCATAAATTTTATATTTGATTATTCTTAATTAATTGGACATGAACTACGAATATAACAAAAAAATCAAAATATTATTTTTTTTGTTTTAAGAATTTATAAAAGCAGAATATAGAAATGATATTTCGCTACTATCAGTTAGTTTAATTCAATTTCGTCAAAATAAGCTAAATAAAATAGCTGCTGTATAATTGGCTTGCAAGTCAACTGTTCAAGTCATTTGAATCCGTATTCACACAACCTTTAATTTTGCCTTTAGTGGTGATTGGTTGTGCGTGTGTTCAGCATGTGGTTCGGTCATATTGAAAATAAAAAGAATAGATATAGGAAGATGTGGTATGAGTGCCAATGAGATAACTCTCCATCCAAGTCACAACCCATAAAAGCAAACCATTATAGGTCAAGGTACGGCCTTCAACATTGAAAATTGAAACAAAGGAGCCACCATGAATAACAATTTCGCTGACTGACCCATCTCACAAAAAATAATTCTTATACAGGATTAACGATGGTATACATATACTTTTAATCTAGAACAGGAAACCAAACAGACCTAGAAAAATCTTCATTATACGATTGCGCGTGCTTGATTGTTTCTTTATATTTATGTTTATATCGGGTCGAATGACCGCTGGTAGTCTTCAGAGGTCGTCTCGATGGATAATTAGATGGCGTTTAGTCTAAAATACGGACAAAATGCTGATACATTACAAAGAGTCCATGCATAGTTAATTGTTTAGTATATATCATAAATCAAACATGAGAATTTGGGTCAAATCGGTGAACATGAATTTGACAGCTAATGCACCTTTTTTGGTATTTTTGTACCCACCACCAGAAAGTGTGTATTACTAGTATACTAGTATAACAAGATTAAACAATTATCATTTTGTGAACTCTGCTCACAGTACCTCAGTTTGGAAAAGGTAAGTAATTCTAGAAAATAATTCCATCCTTAAGGGACATTAATAACTTTTTAATATATTTTTACACTAAAAGATAGTGGGATCAAAAATTAGAATAGAAAATGATAACAGAAATATAGTGTTTAATTATTTAAAAGTCAAGCGAGTAAAACACGGATCTGTTAGTATGCACCCCAAAATGAAACTAACACTTTCAGTTGCTGTGGTTAGCACTGTGCGATTTGAACTACACATATTCGTTGATCCCGTCTGGTGTCGACGTTTTAAATTTTCTAATCCAAAATCTTTTCCAAGTGATCTCTCCTTCTTTGTGGTCCATGATGGTAATAGTCACTCGATTTATATCAGCCTTAGTATGGTCAGAGGGTCTGGCATGTCGACTGAGAGGAAGGTATGGCTTAAATTCAGTCACTGCGACGGCCATTCATACGTTTGTAAAATGGTTGTTCTGACTCACTAACATACTGTTTACCACATTTATACTGAAGAGGATACACGGTATGTGTAGTCTTGCAAGTAACAAAAATGTAAAATATTATGTATTACGTACCAGTGGAGTGACTGGGTATGCAGTATTTGCTTGCAAATCGGACATCGTTTGTTTCCACAGCCCTTTCAATAACCTGCTGACGAAGAGCCTGGTTTAGAGGATAAATCAGCCTTCACGAGCAAGGTTTTTGGACCTACGGAAAGCGAGTTCGTGGAAGATCTTAGACGGTTAAGGACGTTTTACTTCTGTTTATTCAACAACAAATATAGGGTTCGACATAAAAAAAAAGATGATTGACTGGTACACAAGTATGAAAAAAGCTTTATCTTAATTGCATGGTTTGGGTTTTTAAAAAATTGCAATAATTCTGAATTTTTTGTAGTGATTATACAACAGAATACTCCTCTACTAAGTATTTATAATAAAATGTGTACAGGTTTAAATTTCTTTCATTTAATATTCCGATAACACTTTAAAGTAAACAAAAAATAAAATCGCGCATTGAATGTGTTGTAATTTATCACTTATTGTTTAAAACTCCCTGAGAAAACATGATTACAACGCCAATCAATAAAAATATATCACATTGGTCTGCGCACCACTAAGCAGGTAGGTCAAACATATTTTCTCTGCATGAAAATTTATCCTGTAAAAAAATATCAGTTGTGTGACACTATTAAGCTGCTAATTTTGAATATGACTGTATGATACCGTTTCGTATGTTATATTTTACTTTATTTTCTTTTAAATCTACTTTCGTTGGTTGAAACACGTCATGTGACTGAAAAAAATATGTATATAATTGATTTTCAAAATGGACGTGAAGATAATATCCCGTCTGGTATTGTTACCCGCAAAACATGACAATCTGAGGGGCAAAACCCTGTACATAAGTATGAATATGACAGTCTGGATGGGGGTTTACAGAATAGAGAATAATGGGCTAATATTATAAAGAATAGAGAAAAATTGACCAAAAACATAAAGAATAGAGAATAATGGGGTGCTAAAATATAAAGAATAGAGAATAATGAGCAAAAATTATAAACAATAAAGAAAAATGGGCAAACAATTTTAAGAATACAGAAATGATGGACCCCCATCCATACCTTCTCATATGACTGTAAACCTTATTCACGAGTTCTGTTGTTCTCGATCCTTTCAGGAATATTTTTGTTTATTGCTTTGCTTTTCTAATTTTTCAATATTATTATAATAGTGGAAAAAAAGTAACTTCGCATAAAAAACATACCTTTTCACAAACCTAAGGTTTTCGGTTATAATGGGTCAAAATCTTGATCAATTAGCTCATGGTCGTGACAAAATCAAGACAGCAAAATCTTACCGGACAGGAAAAGAATTTTGCTTCCGATGGCAAGTTAGAACGAAAATGATATCGCTTAAAATCAATACATCTGTTACATAAACAAGAAAATGAGAAAGAATGTAAAATGGTCCTGAAGTGTTTTTCTAGCGGTAACATGACGCCAAAAGTCACCAAACAGAATGTGTGTTCATGGTTCGAGGTTGAAAACGAGGGACCTCACACCTTCCAAGATTATGTAAAAACATATATTTGTTCAATTACTTAAAATACTTAAATTTCGAACATGTAAAGTTAACGTTTGAAATATTTGCCATGATTATATTGAGAGTTGCACAGTTTCTTTTTTTTCCGGTATCATACACGTGGAGTAGGACTAAGTCGCGTTTGATCAATATAATACTGTTACTGATGCAAGTTCTGAATTAAGTTGAATGTGAAAGAGTTGTTGGTTAAGAACTACTTGTCCTTATACTTTTTGGGGGATGCATACTCAAAACAGGCCAAAATCTATCAAAATTGCAGAAAAAAATAACATATTAATCAATAATTGTTAAACGACTTTAGGGTAAGGACATGTCGATTCATACAACTAATGTTTTTGAAAATAATTTTCAGGGCCATTGATATTTTTATGCTGAATCAAAAATGTCCAAACACATCTAAATAAAGGAAATAAGCTGAAATTATATAGATATATATTGAATATATATATATATATATATATATATATATATATAATATTTTCCTTCGGGTTTATATGATCCGTTCATCCTATTTCGACTCTTTAAAATTCAAGAGTCTATCCTAAATTGAGGTAAATTTTATGGCCTTCCAAATACCGTTTCGATCCCTAACATCACTGAAGAGACATTAATTGTCGAAATCCGGATATGGTGTACAAATTTTTGCACCTCATGTTTGTGGTATACCATCTTTTCCACAAGTTTATTGTTTTCTGTTTGGTAGTAAATTAATATTAAAGATCCACTTCGTTAGATCTGGTGATCAATTTAGTTGGCAATCGCCAATGGCAGTCAGCAGGGTTTAAGAACATCAATTGTTCGACCTGTTAGTCAAATGCGTTTTGTTAAAATAGACTTTTTCACCTTTTTTGGTCTTTTGGAAATTGTTGTTTGTGCTGTATTTAGACCCCTCTACCAAGAAATTTGTTTTACATGCACACGTATAAAAATTGCGGTTTTTATCCAACGCAATCATAGGTTTGAACATTGTTTTCAATTTAGACTTTTATATATATATAAAACATTATCAAATAGGACTACAGGGGTTCATTTCCAAATTGCAAGCGCTTGATTTATAAACACATCTCCCAAAACACGCCTGGTCGATAGTTATTTGAGAACATATATAATCCAAATCACTACTTTACTTCCTTGTATCAGTAAGTGTATTAAGAAATGTAAACTACTAACCCATATCAACTGTACTTCCTAGTGTCTATTAGTTTGCCCTTTAACACTTTTTAAAACACATGTAAAGCAAATCATATAATGAACTGCACGTTGACTCGGTCATAATGTACTTTGAAAAATAGTATTTTAATAGAACACCCATATATATATATATGAGATTATTGTTGTATTTTTGTTTACCACTCTCTCTCTTGATTGATTGAAATTGTCATGTGTCTTACAAAAATTCTATATGATGATATGAATTTCCTTAATAAGATGTTTTTTTTTTTTGGAATTTATAGCTTAAAGCTTAAATGCATCATAACTGTGCTTTGTATTAAAGTTTAAATGCTGAAATACAAGTTGCTTTCTTTAAAAAAAGAAAAGCAACACGTGAACCTAAGACCGCTGACTGGTGAACCAAAAGATTGTTGCTGAATTTTTTGTTTGCTTTTGAATTAAAATAATTGACTGTGAATAGAAGGAGATAATGATGAAGTTAAACTACCTTTACAATATGTAATAGTGTGTACATTCTTGCACAAGTCAGTTGAAAGCAATGTTGGATAGGTGTGAATAGAAAAGTGTATATACAGCTACAGCTACTATTTGAATATACATTTTAAAGCTCGACTATTTCATTTATCACTTGGGATTGTACATCATATTTTTATAATCCTATTGCAAATCCCAGTTTCTACAAACCGGATGTATAATGCAAATTGCACAAACCAATCGCAATATAAATTTAAGCACTCAGTTTGCTTTATAATCTGGATGCATTTATTTTATCGATCACATCTTTATATTTTGTTTCCTGCATGGATGCCTTCAAATTAAAAGTCCATTTCCCATGTAAAGTGAAACCCTGTGGCATGTAACTTATAAGAAGGTTTCGTATATTTTTCTTGAGAGTAACACACCAGCTTCATTTGGACCTCTTATATAGAGACTCATTTTGGTCTCATAAAACATCTCAAATTTTGAGGATTTCCTGATTTTACTTAAATCAATCCAAATATTTTACAGGGAAACTTGGTTTTGAAGAATATCTTATTTTCAGAAGTTTTATGAATACCTGAACATACTCTCAAAAGAACCAATTTATATCAAAAAAGACATGTAGATATACAAAAAAATACCAAGATTAGCATGTTGTACGCCAGACGCGAGTTAAGTCTACAAAGAATCATCAGTGACGCTCGAATAAAAATAGTTAAAAAGGCCAAATAAAGTAAGAAGTTAAGTAATCTATTCCTTGGGTAGAAAATCCTTGGCATTTCGAAAATGTCAAAGTTTATAAAAGGACAGTGACTCAAAAAAGAAAACAAAAGAAAAACAGCTAGAGGTCAGAATACCGTAAGCAATGATGCCCGTGCTTGAAAGTCACATGGCAAGCTCTTATTGTCGTGTCCTGAATTTAGATAAGAAAAGCGAAAATTCGCATTCGCGAGTGAAATTAATATTTATGCATGAACGTGGTATTTTTGCGCAAGAAATAGTAAATAGAAAGCATACGTACTGATACTCTGGATAAGAATACGCATTTACGTCATCACATATATTAATCTAATAGTTGAATTCGGATGTCAAACTACCTACCTCAAGTGTTTTGACTCCGGATTCATTGACAGTTTATCCGGAATTTTTGTGAAGGCAAACCGATAGTGTGCGTGTGAACAGGGTGATGAATCAAGAGGTGTAGGATAGCTGACCAACACAATGAATACAATTTTCAAAACTGTACCATAGTACAAATATTTAGATGCTATAAGGTTGAACTAATAAAAGAAAAAAAATAATTAACTTTATGATAGTAATTAAATTTTGTTATGATTATCATCAGTGTAAAATATTAATTACGTTTTTTGTGAGATGCAAGGATTTAAAATCCTTGTGAATTGAAACCACGCAAGTATTTTTTCATTCACGACCGTTTAAAAATTAGATATTTAGCTAACTTTGGGTACGCAATCCTGCTCATTGGTGCTCATACGTTACATATAATTTTCATAAATGTAATGACTGATCAAACCTGTGAGACATAATGCACGTATACATTACAATTTTAATTATATTCTATCATTATTAGGAATAAATTCAGTCTCAGTTTTACCTTAACAATGAATATTCTCTTAATCTGGTAGTATCTATTAATGAAATTAGATATTTTTTACAGAAAAATCCTTTTGTTTGATTATCTTTCTGCTTTCCGACCACTGTGTTTCCGACCTTAGATAAATATTTTTAACAGAAATATCGTTTTCTTAATTTTCTTCATTCTTTCCGACATTTTCTCATGCTATGATTGAAATACTAAATATCAAATGAAAAACGTTCAGAAATGATCAGTTTATTCTGGTCATTGTATATCAATAAACTATTCCCAGGTTTATTAGATACAACACACTCAACGCGTAGAGGGACCGTCTCAAAGCATGAATTATATAATTGCGTTATCATTATACTTGATATTTAATAAACATTCACATTATTAAAAACATATATGTTTTGTCAAAAGGCAAATAGGTTCTAACATATAAATGATTTTTAGAATGCAACCTAGTCTTTATTGTTTTACTTTCAAATCTACAAATGAACCGTTTGTCGGATTGTTGAAATATACAATATCACGTTGTAGCCTATCCATAGAGGGACCGTATCAAAGACATACATAACTACCTATATAAATGATGGCAAATTTTCGAGACATTCCGAGAATCGTGATTCCGAGGATATCGAGTGGCCCATAGACACTTCCAAAACTCGCCAATATGTAAGCGTGAACACCTCAGGGGGTTCACGCAATAACTAGTAAAATTATCACAAATTTTCTCATTACGACTGCAGGAACAATACTCTAGTTTCGAAAAGAACTGCGCATGTCTAACCTAATTAATCAAGTTATGAAATAACATGATAGGTCCCGCGAATTCAGCAACTGGTAGCCTGGGATCCTGGCTCACTGATCGACGAAGTATTAGATTGGGTCAGGATGCCAGGGTAATCAACTGGGGGCATCACGGTCACCCGATAGCGGTTGATAAGCATGCAGTGGCAAAAATATAATCACTAAATCACGTATTAGCGTTAACATTCACACGAGGAGCATTTGACTGGAAATAATTATTAACGAAACAATGTTGATTACACCATGGAAGTATAATTACACTGACAGATTAAAATAATTAAAACAGACTTCTTTGACTGTTTATGTTGTTAATTGATTCAGGAACATATATATTGACAGTTAGATATACTGTTCCCAGATTGATCTTATTTGCAAAATAAACGGTTTGATATGTCACCTGACTTTGCATGTCTCCTTCACGCAAAAATTGACAGATTCACGCTGTGAAGTACACTAAGCAGATACATTGAATAAGTTACAAATATATGCGGGTGCCATTTCATAACCATATATTAGGTTATAAAATTAAAAGTCAATCAACACCTAGGCCATATATGGAATCATAAAGTTTTACCTTGAACTATTAATCTCACCAGGCGACAGTTGAACAAAATGTACCCTTATTGCCCTTATAATTATTTTCTGACAGTTACCATTAAAACAGATGTTAAAAATGTTAGCCCTGTTTGCATACGTGTATCTAATTTACACTAAGGTGTTGTGTTTAATGCAAATGCATCAGATATTCACAATTTAGAAAAAAAGGGGGAGGGGGTCTGGGTCGCTCAGCAATTTATCTTGTCTTATGGTGAAGCATACAAAATATAGTATGCAGAAAATCTAAGTACTTTAAATGTCATCTATTTGTAAGAACTTAAACAAAATAAAAGATACTTTATAATATTTTTTTATTTCTTCAGAAAGTAAATTTTCACATATCTATATAGTTTGGCATTTGAGTACATACTTTTAATGAACAGTTCTGTTTTAAATATATACATATTTGGTGTCAGAACATTCACGTTAATAGGAAGAAAAATGATAATTAATGTGAAAATAATATTAAAATATTATAATTTATTTAGAAAAGAGTAACCACCCCCTCAAAAGTGTGTCAGGGTACAAATATGTAAACTTCAATTTGTATCTTCCTTCGTAAATAAACTCGTTAGTGCAATGTCTTTTCGGTTCCTGTATCATGCCTTATTCATGCATTAATTACATTGTATCATAGGTCAAATTTATTTGTTCAGTGTATGTTCACTGGTGTTAATATGTCCTTTGATTGAGTTAAGCTATTTCAGTTGATATTCTATAGTGTGTCTTTCTATGTTTTGATGTGACACAATTGATTTAGAAAAAGGGTGATGGTTTGGTACCATTAAAACGTTTAAACCCGCTGCATTTGTTTGCATCTGTCCGAAGTCAGGAATCTGATGTTCAGTAGTTGTCGTTTGTTGATGTGGTTCATAAGTGTTTCTCGTTTCTCGTTTTTTATATAGATTAGACCGTTGGTTTTCTCGTTTGAATGGTTTTAAACAAGTAATTTTTGGGGCCCTTTATAGCGTACTGTTCGGTGTGAGCCAAGGCTCCGTGTTGAAGACCGTACTTTGACCTATAATGGTTTACTTTTATAAATTTTGACTTGGATGGAGAGTTGTCTATGATAATAATAATAATAATAATAATAATAATAATAATAATAATAATAATAATAATAATAATAATAATAATAATAATAATAATATCTTTATTTAGAGAGAGTAACTCATTTGGATTACACCAATTTTCAATAAGGCTCTCTTAATACAATAATAATTACATTAAAAATAAACAATACATATTCAATAATAATGGTAAACAAGAAATGATTGTAACAGGATGCTGTTACGAAGTCTCCCAAACGAAGCTCCCATAATTCGTAATTCCCAGAGTCGCCTGACATTGGGTAACGTCCAGTGAAAATTGGTTTGGTCCAGTAAAGTTATATGCATTAGTGATGCCTGGGGACTAACCTTGTATATCATTCAAATCATCTTGGCATGACAAACCAGAATATATATGTTTAAGGATGGGGATCTCGACCATTTACAAGGTACTAGAACATTGGGGGTGGGGGGGAACCCCTGGGGACTGACCCTATACGTCATTCAAATGTTCGTTACATGACGAACAGGAATATATATGGTTTAGGGGTGGGGATCTCGACCATTTACAAGATATTAGAACTTTCTCAAATGGCAGGGGGTCGGGATGACCCCTGGGGACTAACCCTGTATATCATTCAAACCATCTTCGCATGACAAACCAGAATATATATGGTTTAGGGGTGGGTATCTTGACCACTTACAAGATATTAGAACTTTCTTAAATGGCAGGGGTGGGGGTGACCCCTGGGGACTAACCCTGTATTTCAACTGATGTGCTTTATCATGACAAACCAGAATATATATGGTTTAGGGGTGGGGATCTCGACCATTTACAAGATATTAGAACTTTCTCAAATGGCAGGGGGTCGGGGTGACCCCTGGGGACTAACCCTGTATATCATTCAAACCATCTTCGCATGACAAACCAGAATATATATGGTTTAGGGGTGGGGATCTTGACCACTCACAAGGTATTAGAACTTTCTTAAATGGCAGGGGGTGGGGTGACCCCTGGGGACTAACCCTGTATTTCATTCAAACCATCTTAGCATGACAAACCAGAATATATATGGTTGAGGGGTGGGGATCTTGACCACTTAGAAGATATTAGAACTTTCTTAAATGGCAGGGGGTGGGGGTGACCCCTGGGGACTAACCCTGTATTACATTTGATGTGCTTTATCATGAAAAACCAGAATATATATGGTTTAGGGGTGGGGATCTCGACCATTTACAAGCTATTAGAACTTTCTCAAATGGCAGGGGGTCGGGATGACCCCTGGGGACTAACCCTGTATATCATTCAAACCATCTTCGCATGACAAACCAGAATATATATGGTTTAGGGGTGGGGATCTTGACCACTCACAAGGTATTAGAACTTTCTTAAATGGCAGGGGGTGGGGTGACCCCTGGGGACTAACCCTGTATTTCATTTAATGGGCTTTATCATTTAGAACATTTTCAATTAAAAAGATTGTGTCTATCACAAACGGTTTTCAATTTATAATCATTTGAAAATTTAAAAAAATAAAATCCCATAGGGTTCTATAGTAAAACCCTCTTTTCTTTTTGCCCCTCAAAGTACCCCTTTATAAACCCCATTGCACAAACAAAACCCTGATTGCACCACTAGACATGTTAGTCTAACATATTGTGAAACCCTAAGTTAATCTGACAAGCGGTTTTGGGGAACGGGTGCGGACAAGTTCAAATTTAAAAGCGGCGGAAGAGGAAGAAGAAGAAGAAGAATAATAATAATAATAAGAACTGAGCAAAAACAATAAGTCTTCCTTAATAAAGATGTAATACAATTTAAATACAATAAACAATTATTATATATGGCATTACAGTACAAATATCATGGTAATGTTAAAAGTACATAGATTTGTAGTTATGTTTAAATTCTAATACTGTGTTTGATTTTTTAATTGAATCGGGAAGAGCATTCCACACTTTTGGTCCGTTGTACGAGAAACTAGACTTATACAACTTTGTATTTGGTTTTGAGATTATAAAATTATCTGAGGACGAAAATCTCGTATTGTATTTTTGGTTTGCAGAAGCTGATAAAATAAGACTGGACATATATTCTGGAGCTAAGCCATGTTTTGTCTTATACATTAGTAATGGTTTATGATAATGTATTCTTTGTGTAATCGGCACAATGTTACATTCGTGAAATAATTCGCTTGAAGGTTTGGTGTAATCATGTTCGTCTAAAATTATTCTTGCTGCCCTCTTTTGCAGTTTTAGTAAACTATCTAATAGAAAGTTATTACAGTTTCCCCATATTGAACAACAATAATCTAAGTGAGGTAAAACGTAAGCGTTATAGAACATTTGTCTAGCTTTGTGATTTAAATATTTCTTTATCCTTTTTAGTAAAGCTAAAGAAGAGTTAACCCCTTTTATGATATAATCAATATGAGAAGACCAAGATAGAGATGCATCAACAAAAATACCTAGAACCTTTTCACATGTACTTTCTTTAATTTGTTGTCCATTCATAGCAATATTAATGTTTTCATTTGATGTAGCTTCTGTTTAGAGCCAATACATATAGCCTTCGCTTTAGATACATTTACATCCATTTTATTGTCATCACACCAGCTAAAAATATCTTGTAAAACCGTATTAAGTTTATGACTGATACAACTTTTGTTTTGTCCAACGACTGATATGGTGCTATCATCAGCAAATAGATCGGTGTTATGATTAGGATTAGACAAAGGAAGATCATTTATAAAAATTAAAAACAACACAGGTCCTAAAACGGATCCTTGAGGTACACCCGTTTTTTGTTTTTGTAAGTCTGAAAATGTATTTGAAATAGATACCATCTGATATCTGTCAGCCAAATATGATGTAAACCATCGTAGCGAAGTATAAGCAAATTTGTATTTGTTTAATTTTTGAATAAGCAGTTCATGATTGAGAAGATTAAAGGCTTTTGCTAGATCTAGAAACACTGCGCCAACAAGATCGCCATCATCAATGGCTTTAAGCCATTTATCCAATAAAGCTGTTACCGCAGTTTGACAAGAATGGTTTGCGCGAAAGCCTGACTGCATTCTATACAATAAGTTGTATTTATTAAGATACTTTACTAAGTGTGTTTTCACATGTTTTTCGAGGATTTTAGAAATGAGTGGTAAAATTACAATTGGCCCGAGAACACAGTTATTTCGTAGTGCATTTCTTTTAGACAATAATTTTAAATTAAAAAAATCGCACCTGCTCTATCTCAAAAAGATTTTTACAGTGTAGTGTACTACTATTGATACAAATAATATCAAAATTATAGAAACTTCTACCAGCTCTAACTCAAAATATTGACAATTCTGTGTTAAGGGGGGGGCTAAAATTCAGTTTGACAGCTTCAGACATTCTAATTTTTGACCTTTTTTAACTGGACCAAATCACTACTTAACATAAAGATTCAGCACCCAAATTTTTTAAACATGTAATTTCATCCCCTTTCTTAATATTTCATGCATAAAATATCAAGAAATAAATTGGGAAAGTGTATCAAAAAAAAATGCAAGTTATACACTGTTCACACTAGGGACTATATTCGTAGACAAAGGACGATAACTGTGTCCTTGGACCAATTGGTCTGTAATTAAAAACATCCTGTTTTGAACCTTTGTTCTTATAAACTGGTATGACTTTTGCCAGTTTAAATGAAGATGGAAAAATACATTTTTTAATACTTAAGTTAAAAATGTGACAAAGTGGTAGTTAAATAGCATGAGAAGACATCTTTAAAAACTTTGCACTTATGTTATCAAGACCTGTTGCTTTTGATTCATCTAGTGCTTTTAGTTGTAAACACACAAAATCATTACTCATAAGTGGTATAGAAAAATACACGTTATCTGGTACATGACCCGATATGAAATCATCAAGTTTGTTAAAAGAACTATTGTTGCTGTTTTGATTTATATTAAGATTATCTGTGATATTTGTGAAATAAGCATTAAATACATCAGCAACGCTTTTCGGTTCTAAAATTTCCTTTTTGTTACAATCACTTATGATTTTAATACTGGGACTATTGTCAGTTCCGCTGACAGTATGTAGGTGCTTCCATAATTTACTACTGTTGCCCTTTTTGTGTTCTATGATATTGGTATAATAATTTTGTTTAGAGTTTTCGATGAGATATTTGACTTTGTTTCTCCAGAGTCTATAACTATACATATCTTTTTTCTCATGATAAAAATCACGTTTTCTCATGCTATCTAGAATTTCATCATTCATCCACTCATTTTGATACAAACGTTTTACTCTCTTTTTAATGAGTGGAGCATGAAGTTTTAATACTTCAGTAAAAAATATTTAAAAATGACAACAATGCTTCTTCGAGGTCATCAATTTCTAATACACTATCAAATGAACACTGTGATATGTGATTGATAAAATCATTTTCATTAAAATGTTTACTGAGTAGATCTGAACGTAATATATTCATGAATTTTCTTTTTCGATTTTAACCCTCTTTTGTGAAAAATGCATACTGGATAATGGTCACTGATAGAATACTTTGGAACAGAAAAAAAATGAATATTATCTGGTGCATTACTATAAATATGGTCTACCAAAGTGGAAGATGTTTGTGTGACTCGAGTGGGAACTGAGACTATTTGAGACAAGTTAAAAATCTTTTTCAAATGGGACCATTTAGCTGGAATTTTTCTCGACGCCAAATCAATATTAAAGTCACACAAAATAATTATTTCCTTATCTTCAATATCAACATTTGTTAACATTGATTCAAATTTTGTAATCCAGTCTGCATTACTATTTGGTGGTCTATATATATTACCAAGTAATATAGGTTTTTGATGAACAAAAATAATTTCGACCCAAATTGATTCTATATCATCCTTTTCCAAATCATATCGTCTAATTGTGGTTAACATGTTAGAAATATAAATTAACCCCCCCCCCCCCCCCAGATTTTCCAATTCTGTCTTTTCTGTTCTTTATTTTGGACAGAATTTGACAAAAATGTTTCACTTAAACACAGCACATCTGTGTTAGATTTTGATAGCAAATATTTGATTTCAGAAAACGTTGGCAATATATGATTTATGTTTAAGTGACATATATTAAGTGACTTTTGTGGAAATATAAAAGGGTTTGTAAAAGGAGATGATTTGGAGTTAGATAATAGAATATGTGTTGCAGTACATAAATACAAAAATAACAATACTGACAAGATTTCCCAAAATGAAGTTACATTTTCTAGTAGAAGAAAAGTTATTGTGAAAATCCTTTACCTCCAGTACGCATGACTGAACACATTTTGTTGTTGAGTTGTTGTGTTGAATGGTATAAATCTCCTCCCTGTTGACCTCACCGATTGCAAATTTGATTGAGTTTTTGATGTACAATCCGACAAATTAAGCAACGTGTTCACGCGCGAGATAATGTTATGACCGTTAAAACTTTGGCAACAGCAACATTTGTATGAACATGGTCTGCAAATAAAGTAAGATTGGGCTGGTCTCCATATAGAAAGTCTAAAGTATTGTCTAGAATTTCCACATGTTTTTCCTCATTGCCACTCATACCACATCTTCTTATATCTATTATCTCCTTTTCTCTAAAATAGTGTGCAGATGGCTTTCTCTCAAATTATTCCAAGTAATAACATGCTTTATTCATTTGATATATGGTAGGGCGACCTATATTTTGGGCGAATTTGAATTCGGACAGGTATTACGTTTTCGCGGACAAATGGTATTACGGTTGCGCGAATTTACCTGTAATTTACCCGAGTTTTTATCTGTGTTGTTTTTATCCTTAGAATGACATGAACTTTATGATTCAAGATTCAAGAATGTTAAAAATGATTTATATAGTTAGAGGAGTCTACTCTTTATTCTTTAAACATTAAACAGCAAGTTATACAAATCCTTGATGTCATTCACATAAGATGCATACGATTTGAGCACTAAGTATAACACGTGAGGTATAACAATGAAACGTTATCCCATAAAGTTCATACAAAACCACTATAAAGTTAAACAGTACCGGAATCATCTCATAAGCTAGAATTTAATAAATCATATACCCAAGCACTAAAGTTCTTACTAAGCACAACGTAAAGTTAATATCAGAACACTGACAAAATAAACTCAGGCGGACGGTCAATAAATACAGGCACACTTCTTCACATGTGGCATTCGTGAAATGTCAACAGCCAATGAAATCCGTAATTACAAATATTACCCAGAATGCAAAATTAATGAATAGATATGTTTTTACCACATCAATGAAATATTGCACATAAATTTCTTTTTTTTTTAATATATATATAGAAAAATATTACATATATATTTGAAACTTTTGAACATAATTTTTTATTTTTTGAATAATAGAAAAATATTGGATATATATTTGTAAGTTTTGAACATAAAATATTTTTTTAATATATATATATAGAAAAATATTGCATATATATTTGTAAGTTTTGAACATAATTTTTTTTAATCAATATTTTTTTTTATATTGAAGCATTTGACGTACCATAATTTAATGATTCGTGCAAACGTAGAAACTTTTTTAACCAGTGAATTTCGCGTAAACGTAATGCATTTCTATGATTATGTCGCGCAAAAACGTAGGAAATTTTTGGTGCATACATAACGAGCCGGCAAACTGATATTGCACCATTTGCCTTTGTAAATCGTATGGTGCCTGTTGGTCTACGAATCAACTACTTACTTAATGTACTGTAGAATTTCAAAAGTTGTGATTTTTTTTCTCATACCAGCAGCTTCGATTACAATTAAAGGTATACGATGATATGGTAACGGATCGTGGCAAAGGGGCGAAGACTAACGGGAGAAATTAGCATATCTTCAAGGAAGCTTTTGAACAATTAATTTTCTGTAATTTAATCAACTGTGTGGGGAAAATAATTAAGGATGTGACAAACATTTAGTCAGCCTTTTAACGATAATGTGGTTTTCCAAACATTCCCAAATTACTAGGTGATATTGTGTGAGTCAAAGTTAGAACGATTATTTACTTTGCATGAACAAAAACTAGCTTTCCGTTCAAATTGCGTAACATTATTTGTTACTTTTCCTTTAACACAAGGAAACCTCTTGATTATTAAATGAAGAGTTATCGAATACAAGATAAGCGGTATCAGTTGAAATTACTATTAATCGCGTAATTAGTATAATATACAAGTATAAACAGTGAAGTAATCTGGAGAAAAAGACTGATATATGGTAAGTTTTTCCCCTTATATATGCTAAACAATATAAAAAAGAAGATGTGGTATGAGACAACTCTCCACAAGAGAAAAATGACACAGAAATTAACAACTATTGTTCACCGTGCGGCCTTCAACAATGAGCAAAGCCCATACCGCATAGTCAGCTATAAAAGGCCCCGAAATGACAAATGTAAAACAATTCAAACGAGAAAACTAACGGCCTAATTTATGTACAAAATAATGAACGAAAAACAAGTTTACCTCTAAACAATAACTCATAAAAATACATAATCTATCTTATTCTACATTCCGGCAAGTTGGACCACTGGCAAATTTAAAGAATTTTGATCATGACTTCTTACCCGAATTCAGACGATTAATAAGTAAAAAGTATTGATCATTTTTTTTAACCAGAAAGCAAAGTTGAAGTTAACTCCGAAGAGTACAAAAAAAAAATCAAAGATCATTGATATCTTTTTATCAAAAAAGCATATTTTTCTACTCGTAAAAGCCTGTTACAAGTAGTTGTCATTATTTCCCGTTTGAAAACGCAGTCCTACACATGTGCTATGACAAGAATCCTTTTCATCCAACCCACATAAGATCAGAATGAGTCTATTGAACGCAGCATAAATACTCTTGGGTCACTGGGGAATAACTTGTTGTGTCAATAGAAGCAATACGCCAATTTTAAGTAGAAACAGGAAATTGAGTGTGTCATGTTTGCAGGAGGAACTTCTATTTAAATTTTTTTAGAAATATTGGGTTGTGTTAATTGGAGAATTCCATTTCTCTTTTAAATGTAAAATTAATGAACAATTAAGAAAAGAATTTTTTATTGAAAATAAATCTAATATAAACTTAAACCATATGGTTGAATTAAACAAATTCTTAGTACTGAAACAAAACAGGATACCAACAAATTAGGCTCCTTTTTAAAAAAAGTCACTAAGACTGAGGGCAAAGAGTCCTTGAAAATATTTCAAACTGTTATTATATATATAGAGATAATAAAATCATAATTGTAAGATGTATATTTATTTTTTATTTTCATTGTTTGTTATTTATGTATGTTTGTAAGCCATTGGCCTATATGGGCGTAAAGTGCTTTTCAATAAAGTTATTATATTCAAGTTACAGAATAAGTGCACATAGAGATTATCTCAAAAATCAATACGTCGTATCTCTAAAAATATGAGAGCATATATACACATCACATATGGGGTAAAATTATAAGGCCTCAACATATAGTACTTAAGGCAGCACATGTCTTCGCTTGTAATTGGACTTAGTAATAAAGTAACGATCTTATGTTATTTTAAATTTTTGATGCACGTGATATTTAAAAAAAAACGATTAGTAAATTGTGCCACCCATTGTGTTGCTCATGCTTAAATTGAGCACGAGTAATTTTTAGAATGCAAAACACTATTGTATTTAGTATGATTCTATACTCACAACTAGTTTGAAAGAAGCTTGAATTTACAATAACGTGATTGAGTAGTTTGTAATTTTAAAGTGTTGCTACTAACACATTTCAATATTTGTTTTGGTCGTTACGATGTACGATCAAAGGCTCAATCGTTCGAGAAAAATAAAAGACTATTTATGGTCAATTCGGATTTGAAACGAAGTCAGTTACCCTATGATTATTTTAAATTAATCAAACTGAAATTTTGAAGCATTATTAAAATATAAAAGAATTCAAAGGGAAAATAGAATTTGTAAACATTGTAATATTGATGAGATTGAATCCGTGCGAAAACAAAGAATTTGTACAGCAAGAATCTTACTTTATAAATCCTTGCGAAAACAGCTTGAAATTATCTGAAAAAAAGATATATTACAATGACTTCGATCAGCTTAACCTTCCGGAGTGTTGCTCAGTTTTTAGTTTTCTATGTTGTTTTTTTGTGTTTTGTGCACTGTTGTTTGTGTTTTGTCGTTTTCTTTTTTAACCATGGCGTTGTCAGTTTATTTTCTACTTATGAGTTTGAATGTCCCTGTGGTATCTTTTGCCTCTCTTTTAATTTTATGCAGTTTACTGTTCCGTTCATGTTGAACAGTCATTTGCACTGAGGAAAGTGGACACAACATCTGCATATAAATATTAATACTTTTTATACTATCGGTATATATATGATGTTTTAATATTTTAAAATTGTTGCACTTACCTCCTATACATTTCTAGGAATATGATTGGTTAAAAGCGACCGCGTGGATACCGTGTATATTTCATATTATAAGGTCAGTAGGCGGGGCTTATTTCAATACAAGGTTAGTAGTGGTGTTACATCCCTTTATAAAAACAACACGGTGTTTAGGAAAAATCTGAAAGGTTTAACCAGACGACGAAAATGATGATGAACGATTGAAATAAATTCATAAAACACATTTAAAGCTAGCAAGTTGTTATTTTTGAAATTTTGGTTTTGTATAGACCAATGAAAGTAGGATCTTAATACTAACAGTATTGAAGACTTGATCACGTTGATAGGCCACTAGTCTAGATACCAAATGTTAAGATAGTCGGTAAGATAAATTCGTTACACAGTGTGCTAGTGACCTAATACGATATATATGGGGTCAGTAAATTCGCTCTCACCCCATATGGAATTTACTGACCCCATATATATCGTATTAGGTCACTAGCACACTGTGTAACTAATAGTATTGTTTACATGCCTTTATCCCCTCGGGGTCATGATAAGTGTGCGTTTCATCAATAAATAATAAAGTAATTAATTAAAAAAGTTTCGGAGTTTTTATGATTTTTAGACATTTTAGAAATGTGTATCACACATTTTACGTGCTTTCTGTACACTTCTAATCTATTTTGAAAGAATTCATTCAATAATACTTCAAATAATATAATTTGAACGTTACAGAGGGGGGCAAGGGGTTTAACTGTTATGCTGTTTTGGGGCAATTTAATTCTTTGTTATCTGTTATTCTGAAAATATATTTGCTGGTAGCTGTTATTGTCTTATTCCTTGTTAGCTGTTATTGGACTATTAGTTTTTTTTTGTTATCTGTTATTGTGAGAATGTATTTGCTGTTAAGTGTTATTTAAAATTGAAATGTTAGCATTTTGACAGCCAATCTTCAGTAGAAATTGAATTGGGATCTTTCCACTAGGCCTAGTAACCTGGTGGTCCCGTATTCGGAGAAGGATTCAATTAACATACAGACATTTGAATGGGTTTACAGTACACTAGTCGTTTTTGGGGCCCTTTATATGGCTTGCTGTTCGGTGTGAGCCAAGGCTCCGTGTTGAAGACCGTACTTTGACCTATATTAATGGTTTACTTTTACAAATTGTGACTTGGATGGATAGTTGTCTCATTGGCACTCATACCACATCTTCTTATATTTAATCACAGATCATCACATAAACATTTTAATATTAGTTGGGTCCAGGACCATTACAGTATATATTATTATTATCCTTTGTAATAAATTCCCTTTTCTATGAACATGTATTTAGAATTATCTTGATTTTTACGTATAGGGATAACGATCCTTGTTTCCCTGTATGTGCATATTAAATTCGAACAATTCTTTTAAAATATTACAAACATTCGTAAGGGTTCCGCAGAACCCAGTACTATAGTGTCTCGCCTACTTTTGATGTTAGTCGCAGGCTCAACAAAATGGGTAAAAAGTTATTAAATAAATGGGTAATGTGTCCATGGGACACAGATAATGCCCACGCTTGCATATCATATACAGTTAAAAAGGGACATAACTGAAGAACAGTAAAGGTGACCCTACCCAAATTTGTACTTGATCTGAGTTTTGTGGGAATCCGTATTGTGTATAAGTTTCATAAAATATGGTTGATGCAAACTTAATTTACTCGGAGAACGGAAACGAAAAATTCAGCAATTTTTCCATTTGTAAAAGGGCATAACTCTAGAAAATTTAGTGACAACCCCAAAATTCAAACTTGATCTGTATTTTGTGGTAATAAGCATTGTGTACAAGTTTCATAGCATTTGGTTGAGGCAAACTAAAGTTAGAGAACGGAAATAAAAAAAATCAGCATTTTTTCCATTTGTAAAGGGGCATAACTCTAGAAAATTTAGTGACAACCCCAAAATTCAAACTTGATCTGTATTTTGTGGTAATAAGCATTGTGTACAAGTTTCATAGCATTTGGTTGAGGCAAACTAAAGTTAGAGAACGGAAATAAAAAAACTCAGCATTTTTTTTCATTTGTGAAGGGGCATAAGTTAACTCTAGAACGGTTAAAGTGACGCCCCCAATATTCAAACTTGAACAGAAACGAAAAATTCAGCAATATTTTCGTTTGTAAAGGGGCATAACTTTAGAACGGTAACAGTGACACCACCAAAATTCAAACTTGATCTGTGTTATGTGGTAATAAGCATTGTGTATAAGTTTCATAACATTTGGTTGAGGCAAACTGAAGTTAGAGAACGGAAACCAACTTTTGGACGGACGTATGTACATACGGACAAGGGTAAAACTTAATGCCCCCTCCGCTATGGCGGGGGCATACAAATTTCCTCTAGACACTATCTTTTGATTGTAAGAAGATTCTGTCCAAGTTTGGTAAAAATCCAGGATGGTTTATGAATCTAATAAATGTTTTAAAAACTTTAACTGCAGACTGTATGTAATGTTAACTGAGAGAAAAACTTATTAAAGTCCATTTAAACAATCATGTTATAAGTAAAATATGGAAATACAAGAAATACATTTTTACAAAATATCCTTCTAGATACAAGCTTTTGACCCTAAACAAGCTTTGGTCCAAGTTTGGCAAAAATATAGGATAGTTTAATAAAGTTATTAAAACTTTTAAAACTTTAACCACAGAGTGAATGCAATGTAAACTGGCAGAAAAACTAAGTCCATTTATAAGTAAAATACGGATAAATAGGATTTTTTTTTTTTTTACAAAATTTACTTCTGGATACTATTTTATGATCATAAACATGCTTCTGTTCAAGTTTGGTAGAAATCCAGGATATTTTAAGAAAGTTTTTCTAATTTTAAAAACATTAACCACAGAGTGAATATTTGTGGATGCCCCTGACGACGACGCTGACGGAATGTGTGATCACTATGTCTCGCTTTTGCGACAAAAGTCGCAGACTCGACAAAAAGGAAAACATATGGCCAGGGATACCTGATGAGGATGGCAATTAAGTCCTAGTTCCATACGACCAGTTAACCTAAACACCTTTTTTATAATAAGGAACACAGACTCAGCTCTTTGATTCTTTTCTAAGAATACACTCACTATTTGAATTACAAGCATGTTTGAGCTTTTTTAAAAGTACAAAAATAAATGCTGAAAAAAGTATTCCGTAACAAAAAAATATTATCATACATTGAGTAAACCAATTCTAGATATATAACTCTAAAAACATGTTCATAGAAAATGGAATTCATTACAAAGGATTATGATAAGATATATACTGGATTTGTCCTGGACCCGACTGATTTTAATTATTCATTTACTGTTATCTGTTTTTATCCCTTTTCAATTCCTTGTTATCAGTTATAAGCCAAATCAATTTGCTGTTTTGCTGTTATTGGAACCCCCCTTGTCCCCCCTCGTTACACAGAGGACGCATTGTAAAATCACGATGTTATCAAGACATTGAAAAAATAATTTTAAATAGTTTTCTCCTGGTACTATCTTTTTGGTTTCTGTATTTATGTCTTGAAAAGGTTCCAATGTGGTAATGGTCAGTAACACATATTTATTCATAACAAAATCCTACTGTTATTTAGTTGACACTTACTCACGAGACAGGCAATAACTTAAAAACTAATACACATTACAGTTGGAAATAACTCCTAGGAAACGTCCGTTGTCGTCAACAATATTTAATTTTTACATTACCATGACAATAATTTGTATCTGATATTGGCAGTTTCTAGTTTAAAACAGTGAATGTTCGGTGTTTTTGCTTCGCATCACGGTGCGGAGCTTTTAGTTTCAGTCGATATACACGCCATCTTGAAATAATTACTAATCACACATAGATTATGATTGGCTGCGTTATGATGCGGCTGAGATACAGCAACAGCAATTGGCTTAATGAGATAAAGAATTACAGACTTTGGATAAGACATCAAATGCCGGAATATTAACTATGTGTATTTCAGTTCCGATTGACTGTCATTAATTCATGTTCGTTTTATTATGCATATATTGCACACTGGAATTCAATATTGAAATATCAATTATTAATACGTGTTTATTTGCTTTGTTAATCTGCAATATATGCACGATTTGTTTTGCTAAACAATGTTCCTATGTATACAATTTTTACAAAAATGCATTATCTGTATTTTATAACTTCTGCCAATCTAGGCACACATCCAGAGAGGCACACCTCCAGAATACTAATTCAACAACCACATGCACACATATTACCTTAAATTAGGATAGAGCGAAGCGTCCAAAGCTTTTTAGAAAGCTCAAACTTGTATATACTGTTGTTTGTTTTTCTTTTTTGCCATGGCATAACTACCAGTTGCCATTGTCAGTTTTTTTTTCGACTTATGACTTTGAATATCCCTTTGGTATCATTCGCCTTTCTTCTTTATATCGTACCTGTTTCCAACGTACTTAAAATGACTGATTTCATTAGAGAAATGAAAAACTAAGTCTTGTTAAAAAATATTGTTTTTCACAATTTCATACGATAACTACCATAAATCCCGTCTTGACCCCCTACACAAATAGACACGAAATATGTGTCACAAGGTGATATATTATGCATAGCGAAAATTTACACATCGAAAAAGTGAAACAAAGTAAAGATCATGGTTGTTTCGTCTTAGAAAACTTCTTTCCTACTGGCAACAAATCTTATAATCTAATGATAGTATATATTGCTGGACAAAAACACAAGAAATGTGGCGACAGAAAAAAATAATACATAGTTTGCAATGGAAAGTCTGAAAAAAAAATCATACCAAAGGCAAAGAAGAAAGGAAGGTCAGTAAAATATACTTATAAATGAAAAACATTACTTATTGGATATATCTCTTCATTAAATAAGTTACAGACACGTCTTTTTTAATGATTTAAAAACTCAATACAAAGATTTTTCTGATAATAAAATGAAATATATACTAAATCCAACCACTATATAGTCAGCAAGTGAAATCTTTAGGCTCCTTTATTAAACAGTCTATGGAACTGAGGACAGGGGGCACTTGAGGTCATTTGTTGTGTTTAATGTTTTGGTTTTTATTTTAAAATTTTATGTAAATTTTAATGTCATCATTATATTGTTGTTATTACATGTAATTGTCATGCCTTTGGCCCTCTTATCGGTGTAATTCGTGCTTTAATAAAGTAATAAGTGCAAAAAAACTTTCTTATCAAGCCAAACAAGAAATTTAATTAAAAAAGATATTTTCTGACAAAACTGATGGGAGTGGACAGGAAGGTCCTGCTTCCCACTTCTCTACCCCAAACTTCAACTTCCCTCTCCTTACTCCCGAACGAAAAAAAATTCCAGCATATCCCAATTTTTACTCCTCTTATTCCGGTTCCCGCTTCCCTCCCCTGAATCCTATTTCCTGCCCCCTAACAAATGACAACGGATATGTTCCAATTGTCGTGACTACAATCCCATCCCCTTTTCACCGAATGTGACCTACCGAATTAGACTAATCACCGGGTTTATACTAACATGAGCAACACGACGAGTGCCACATCTGGCGCAGGATCTGCTTACCCTTCCGGAGCACCTGAGATCACTTCAAGTTTTTGGTGGGGTTCGTGTTGCTCAGTCTTTGGTTTTCTATGTTGTGTATTGTGTACTGTTGTTTGTTGTCTTTTTCTTTTTTAGCCATGGCGTTGTCGGTTTATTTTTGACTTGTGAGTATGATTGTCCCTTTGGTATCCTTCGCCTCTCTTCTTCTCATTCCCATGGTCCCTTACCCCTGTCCACCTCTCAAAACTAAACTACCCACATGGTACATTCTTGTCAGATTTTACAATTATTAAGTAAAATGTACAAGATTTGTCACATCAACTCACTATTATATGTCAAATGGTGCTCTGGTAATTTGTGATAAAAATATCCATCATTAAGATAAAAGTAACGTTATACATTCAATATATATTTTGTTTATAAAAATTCATATCTGAGCTGACAGAGCAACTTCAAGAGTGGAAGCCTCATATTATTTGAATTTGACGAAAGGATTACTTTTATAATTTATAAAATACCCTGGGAAATTTGACAAGGGCAACTGTGCTAGCTGATTTTTAATTATAATTTTAAAATTAAAAATTAAATGTCACTTATTATACTATTATTAGAGTATCAATTTTAACATAATTTTTTTTTTTTCAGCAACAATAAGTTATTCTAAAAAAAAATTTCTGTAGTATATTTTCCAGTCCAAGGCAGTACTGTACTGTTCAACTAAGAAACATAGAAGGCTCTAAAGGGCTTTTATGCTATTAAGAAACTATTTTGACTCTGAGTCACACTTTTCAGAATGTAAAATTTATATGATCGGAAGTATTTCAGAACGATTTTTTACATTGTACAAAATATGTTTTATTGCATTAAACATTGTTAAAATTATGAACAACAAATTTTGGTGATCCTATATTCAATTATAAAAATTACATCAGCCAGAGCTAATTTATTTCAATTCAGCAAGTTTTCTAGGAGACTGACATAAATTTTCTGAATTTTTACAAATTTATTTCTTTTATCTCGACCTCTAATGTTTGTATGAAAAGGAGGGAAGGTATATCTCTTGTTAATATTATGAAGACATTGGTGGCCTTCGGCTGTTTTCTGCTCTTTGGTCGGGTTGTTGTCTCTTTGACACATTCCCCATTTCCATTCTCAGTTTTATTTGTAATTGTAAATCGAATTCGCTTCTTTTTCTCCTTGATTTTTGGTATGTAGACTCCTCTTAATTGATTTTTGTTACGTTTACATTTTTGTCTGGTGATATCAGGGGAGATATAAGCTACCTAAGAACTTACATGGCTGCTCCGCGTGACTATATATTCCGCAAGTACCTTTGCATGTCCCCCTCTTTCGTCTTCCTTGGAAACCACTACTTTCTTTCCGGAAACAACGGCCAAGTTCCCAACACGCACGAAAGTCCTGGTTCCTCCTGTATTAAAGGCGGGGAAAGTGACCGAGCTGACGTCTCCTCCTTTGGTGTTCTCATTTGCAGTGGGGTCCTGACGAAGCAGTCTCTAAACCATAACTACTTGCTCTCCATTAGTAGCATATTTTGGTGCCATGGGAAACGTACCCATTGCCTGATTTAAGATGCCGATTCTTTGCACCTTTTCTCTGTGCCCCACCTCCCTCCTTAACAATAAAATGTTCAATCCCACTACCCCCTCCCCCTTTGGTAGCAGGCAAGGAAGTACTAATGTCCATAGCTTCGTCCAGGGCGGCTGGCCGCGATAGCCTCAAGTAACGAATTTCTGAGATGTCCTCTAACTCAAAGATCCCTATAGTCCAAATAATGATGACGTCTTGAAAGTCTATTTTAATCTCTGACGCCTTCCTACGACGTCGATGTGTTCTAGTAGTCTTAGACTGAAATGACCAAATTTATGTTTAGTTTCCTCGAAAATATCTAGACTTTTTGATATGAAGACTATACAATTTTCATACAAAACTTCATGTTTGGGGATACAATCAAGAGGGTGACTTTTAATCAATCGAAGGGGTTCTAGGATCTTTTCACATAAACCAGTTTAAAAAAAAGATCAAAGTGGTGACTGTTCTGGGTTGCAGCACAAAAAAATATATGGTTAATTGAACCATTGTACCATACTCTTAACAATGTTGAAGAATACAATAAATCGTTTCTGAGAATTGTAATTCTGATTATTTAAAGACGCTTAATATATGCACAGTTTTGAAACAAAAACATGTCCTACTATATATAGTTAAAACAGTTGTATTAATCTAAATCGTCACAATGACACTTAACAGGACATAAGTTAGAATATGGACAAGTCTACTAGTACCAGTACTGATTTTCATCCTGTATGATTAGTTCTGAAATCCGACCTTAAATATGTATATATAATGGTTGCACAAAACACAAGATAGGGCTTACATATATGATTAAACATAATTGCTTTTGCCCTCCAGCTGTTTTGATTCGAGCTCTATAGCTACTGTTGAGTTTACGTGCGTCTGGCGTACTCAAGTACAGACCTGTTTTCTATCATATTTCCTGTTTGTCCACTATTTTGATGCTCAGTGCACATTTAAGAATACATATACACACCATAAAGTGGAGTACACTAGTACAAATGCACCTCATTAATTTTGTTGTGTCATTAAATAATTTTGTAATCAGCTGACAGTGACCCTTCATTATCAGCTTCACATGAAGGGTTATACAGATAAACTACTTTATTTAAAATGTTTTTATTTGAACATTATCTCCTTCTTAGCTATCGATAAAAAGGTATTGTAGTTATTACCATACTTGGTTATACTTCGGTGGAATTAGATTACTGTCTTGTTGCTGATGTGAATATTGTGAAGGTAATACTAAAGCAAATTCAGTAATGATACTAGTAAGTCTGTTAGAAATTGTTAATATAAAACAAGTGGTATGATTGCCAATGAGACAAACCTCCGGCAGAGACCAAATGACGTAGAAGTTAGTAACTATAGGTCACCGTACGGCCTTCAACAATGGGTAAAAACCATAATGCATAGCAAGCTATAATGGCCTGATTTATGTTGAAAACAATAAACGAAAATTAACTATGGCATATAGCAAAAAAAAAAAAAAAATTACTGAGTTACAGACTCTTGACATGTTAGTGGGCGCCCAACCCTCCCATAGACCTGGGACATTGGAGCAACATAACAACACAAAAATTAACTGCACAAAATGAATATGTTAAACAGCAACAAATGACCACCACTCAATAAGAGACTCCTGACTTTGGACAGACACATATATATAGAATGTACTGGGGTTATAAACATGTTTGCGGGCGGCCAACTCTTCCCCTAACGTGGGACAGTAGTGTTACAGCACAACATAAGAACACATTATAAAAATCATTTAAAAAAGGCTGAACTCATCAGTTCGATACAAATCCCAAAATACTAACGAAAACACAAAATACACAAAGTACACATCTGAGAGTACTCGTCGTACTGAAAGCAACTTCAAAGCCAAAAACAACTGATAAAAAATTGCACAAATTAAGCTTACAGTGTTTTACTAGCAAACTTTTGACTTTGTATTTGCGTTATCTAAACTCACTTTTTGTAAGTATATGATTGTTTTGTTGCGTATAGTGTTGTATCAACAAACTTAATGAAGGAAGTAAGTCAAATAATAACATCAACGAATCGTCTTGCTCTGAAACTATAAGTAGTTGTAGGTACGGATATTTGAAAATTTATCTGTGAAAAGATAATGGAAATATGTAACCCTGTCAACGTAAAAATTAGTGAGTACCTTTTGTAAACATTAATAATCAACTGTTACTAAACTCGAGCTTAGCACGTTTGAAATCACAATCAATAATTTGATTCATAAAGATAACAATAAACAACAAACAAGTAATGTCTCGTGACGAAACCTGACCTGTGATAAATTAAGATTGGCTCTGTATGTTAGGTAAGCTGATATTTATTGTTTCATTAATTTTGCCCTAGTTAAATATACCGAACATAACGCCGGGTTACTCATGAAATTTTTGGAGTATCCAAGTAAATTTTAAAATTAACTTCGGTTTGGCTTGAGTGACAGTTTATGATCTCTTTTTGCTCTAGTGTTCAGAAACCAAATCCTCTGTTTATTGTTCAAAGATGAATTTTATCAAACAGTCTATGGAAATGAGGACAGGGGGCTTAAGGTCATTTGTTGTGTTGTGTGTTTAATATCATATTTTATTTTCATGTGCATGTAAATGTCATCATTATATTGTTGTTTATACATGTAACTGTTATTATGCCTTTGACATTCTTATGGGCTTAACTTGTGCTCAATAAAGTTTTTATTATATGAAAAGGTCACTTTCCACGGTTTTTGTTTCATTCACAATTTAAATCGGGGAGTTATTTTATTTGACAAATAATAGACCAGAAACTAATTTCATCAATTATGCTTGTATACATAAAATCATAATGGTATACTATTAGTTACATAGTGTGCTTGTGACCTAATACGATATATATGGGGTCAGTAAATTCCATATGGGATGAGAGCGAAGCTCGAATCCCCATATGGAATTTACTGACCCCATATATATCGTATTTGCATGGTCACTAGCACACTATGTAACGAATTTATCTTACCGACTATCTTAACATATGGTATTTAGACTAGTGGCCTATCAAAGTGATCAAGTCTTCAATACCGTTGGCGTTAGTATTAAGAACCTACTTCCATTAGTCTATACAAAAACAAATGCCAGCAATAACAACTTGTAAGCTTTAAATGTTTTTTATGAATTTATTTCAATCGTTCATCATCAATTTCTTCGTCTGTTGAAACCTTTAAGATTTTTCATCAACACCGTGTTGTTTTTATAAAGGGACGTAACACCACTACTAACCGTGTATTGAAATAAGCCCCGCCTACTAACCCAATATGGAATATACACGGTCTCCACGCGGTTGCTTTTAACCAATCATAGTCCTAGAAATGTATAGGAGGTAAGATCAAACACTATACACTGCTACTGCTAAAAACCAATTTGATACAATATTGGGAAATGTACATGTATGAAAAATTCTGCATTGAAGGGAATCGTAAACCAAAATGAATTGAATTTGTATTTGAAAGGTAATAAATAGCATTGATTCCAAAATAATTTTGTTTTTTACTCTGAATTCCATTAATTTTGCACATATTTTGATAATTATGCAAAACTTGCTAGAACCTTCAACATTGCAGTTTTTATCTATCTTTATGCATAGAACTTATACTGTGGCTTAAGTAAAAGAAAAAAATGGCCCTCCATATTAAGTAAAGATATATTGTCATTTCGTATAAATAAATAAAATAAGGTGACACACACACTGCTTGATAATACAACGTTGACTAATAGTACTCCGCAGTAATTTTTTCGTCTATTGCCATCATGGAGCAGCAGTGATAACTTATAAAAACAAGGAGATATGGTATGATTGCCAATGAGACAACTATATCCGCCAAAGTCCATAGTAGTTAAGGTCAAAATATAGTCTATGACCTTGATTCTTAGTCTATGAACTCAATTTCAATGCCATAAAATAAAAATATCAAACTAAAAGGTCCGAGTCACTTACAGCTTATTGTTACACACGTCTTACGTAAAACTTCTCTCGGAAGTCACCGAATCACCTGAATAAAATATATTGGAAAATATCGCAGTGATTAATTCAGACCATCCTTTTGGTATTTAGTGACTGGTCACAAAAAAAAATTATGTTCGGGGACAACACTTTTCAAATGAAATGATACATGTTATATTTTTGGTAAGAAATGTCATCTTCGAAAGTTGTGTGCGATTTAAAAAAGGAGATGTAGGTTTTAAGATCGCATGATAATAATAGAATTATCAGACAGAATGCAGAAACATTTTCCTAGGGAAGGGGAGACATCATGGTGCAAATTGTAACCGAGGGAAATCAGAATTGAAATATTATTCTATTTTAGATAAAAAATTGTTATGGAAATATTTGTTTGTTTTGTTTACGTTTTTGTTGGATTTTTTTATTTTTTTTTGACAAGTTTACAAGTCATGGCAACCCTTGTAAATTGAGACCCAATAATTATGAAATAATTATATGAATCCTTGTAAAAGAAATTGACTGTGTGGACTTTACCTAAAACTGAAACAATGAAAGAATGACAGAACTTGTCATTATTAGTTTGGTGTCAAATGCAGTGTTAGTGAAATTCGGATTATGGTGATGTGAAGGTCAAGTGAAAATTTCTAATCTTCATAATGAATAAAAAACCGCATTGACAGTTTTCAACAACCGAGTTTGACACAGCAGATTTATATGTATAAATACCGATACCAATAAATGGATGTTAGCAAGACATGTTACGTAATTTGAATTTTTAAAGTTCATTTTCATCTCTCCATTTTTCATTGTAACCTGCATACTTTTCGTTCCTTTTCCATTGTAAATTGGCTACTTTGTATCGAGGGAAATCTTTAATGATAATAATTTTATTTGCAAATTACACCCATATGGGTCAAGCAAAAACACAAAATATTACACAGTATTAACACATCAGTCAAGAATTACAAGTTTAATCCGGCTGTTTTGTGCTCTTTAGTCGGGTTTTGTTGTCTCTTTGACATACTCCCCATTTCCATTTTCAATTTTATTAATGGTATTATGTAACGTTCAATGGCATAATTTGAACTGTTGATTGCAATATTGAAGTGTAAATTGGCCCGAGAACACAGTTATTTCGTGATGCATTTCTTTTGGACAGTAAATTCAAATGAAAAAGATCGCACCTGTTCTATCTGATTTTTTTAACAGTATATTGTACTACTTTTGGGACAATTTACATCAAACTTATAGAAAAGTCTACCAGCTCTAACTAAAAATATGGACAATTCTATGTTAATGGGGTCTTTATTTAGTTTATTTAGACATACTAATTGTTGACCTTTTAAACTGGACCAGATCAATACTTAACCTAAAAATTCATCACCGAAATTTTTCTAACATGTTATTTGATCCCCCTTCTTAATATTTTATGCATTAAATATAAATAAATAAATTTGGAACGTGTATGAAACAAAATTCCAAGTTATACACTGTCCACACTATGAACTATATTTGTATTACCTATCAAATAACTTATAAGAACATAAGTCTTCAATAGAAGACATGAGGATATACCATGCATGTGTCAATCACTAAACTACCCGAATTTCATGATACAAAAATAGATTCAACAAAAACTGAAAAGACAAACATAAGTTAATTGCAAGTAGATGAAGATTGCTGTCACGTTTGACGGCCTCAGCAAGTCCTCTAAAAGCAGGGCCGGCATTTAGATCTCTTTTCTTGAACAAGTTCGACCGTCAGAGAGTTTTGGTTTCCCAGGACACTGTGTATCATCGCCACCGGAAATTGGGTACTAACGAAGCGGAGAGAAATGGAAAAAAAAGTAAACAAGGTAGGAATTCATTCATTTTTTAAAGCATTTCTACTGATTTGACGAGGGTACCGCTTAAGGAATGATTTTCTGATATATAATTCTTTAAACTATTAAGCCGTTAAGTACAAAATTATGACAAGATTTTGTGTTATACTCCAAAAACTTGCCACGTAGTACCGGAAAATTTCGAGGTTGATCGTCCTCTGTCGCCCCATTGGCAAGATATTCAACTGTTTTTCATTTTTTTCCAGACACGTTTTTAGATTATGATAATGTGACATCATATTTACTGAGATTTGTTGTCATAAAGATGTTTTTTTAAAGAATATTGATCAAAACAGTGTTTGTTTATTGTACGGCGAATTGCAAAATAACAACTTTTGTCTGTACGGCGTCTTGCAATATATTGTAATTTAAAGATGAAATTAATCACTGTTTAGATAATATCAAGTGACGATATTTTGTCCATATCAAAGCTTTACCGGCTTCCAAATATACAAAATAAACTACATATTAAATATTATAAAATATATGCCGTTAATTTCGTTCAGAAGTCGTCGTTGCGTACCTCTATTCGACTTTTTGTTTTTAAAGACAAAAAGGTTTTTTCAACCATATTATCCTAAATACATTCATATATCGTTATACTACTAACGAATGTTGTCTTATTTGTTGTCAGGGAAAAATTTTGTAAGTTCAATAAAAAACCGACCATTCATCTTTCCTTGGTGCTGGAAAGAATGTTTTTTTTTAATATAAACAGTGGAGATGTGGTATGATTGCAAATAAGATAACTATTCACCAGTGTCAAATAAAGTGTATGTAAGCAATTATATGCTATCATACGGCCTTCAACAACGAAAACTCGTACCTTATAGTCGGCTATAAAAAGCTCCGAAATGAAAAATGTGGAAGGATTCAACAAGAAAACTATCGGCTTAACTCATAAACAAACAATGTACGAAAAACAACAAATATGATAGAGATGAACCAACGACAACCACATAACTACAGGCTCATGACTTCGGACAGACACTTTTAAAAGAATGTGCTGGGTTAAATACATTGTTTATTTTTATAATTTCTGAAACTAATAATTTGTTAAAAAAAAGTGAAGAAAGTACCCTTTTTCATTGAAATTTAGGAGAAATAATTCATGAATTGTGTTATCGAAAATAAGATTATTTTTTTTTTTTTAGTTTAAGTAAATTCAATCAATCTTTTTATTTACAAGGAAAAAATAATAAAAGACTGTTGCTAAGGCTGTTTGGCCTAAACTTAAAGGAGCAGACGGAGGGGTAGTGAAAAGGAGTGTATTCGTCCGAATTCCCATTGTAGTACATTTTCATGATTACTATGTATAATATTTCTCAGTAAATTTTAATGTGATATTGTGCCAATTAAAATTATATAATTAATACAAGTAAGACTTGTATTTGCTTTAAAATATATACATGTAGCAGCACGTGATTATTTATTTGTTTTCAAACACACCTTCTCTGTTTTGAAACTTATAAATGTATGGATCTCTGCCTCTCTGTTTGGTTGAATATAAATGTGAAGTCATAGTGTTTCAAAATCAACAGTTAGCCGTATTTTTGTGTGTGTGTAAATAATCTAATCTTTAGATAGATGCTAAAATTAAAATCATTTTTCTTAATAAGAAGAAAAAAGTGCAACTAAAGCACGCCTGAATGTAAAAAAGTGTACCCGACTTATTATTTACCGATTTCGGTATTTTAACAAAACTGTTTACGAGGGCAAATAAATAAAAGAACCGCTATCAAATCAACATTTAAATTTTCGAAGAATTTATGAGTATGCATCATCAGGAATTAAAAAATATTTCAACCTGTCCTTATTAGATGTTATTTGATTATATTTCTTTAACTTACAAGTCAAAGTTGCTAGCTTTTGTGTATTGTATTAATAAGTATATAGCATTAAAATGACAACCAAAAAAAACTTCATACAAGGTCATCTTTATTCTCAAGTAGAAAGTTTATATAAATAGTTTATGCTGTAGCCACAGCAAGATTTGTATCCCTTGTATCGGGTTCTTCTTTCATTCTTTCCAAAAATGATTTGTATAAGGTTAATATTTTTAAAAATTCAAACAGTGTTAGCCACCGAGCTTGTTCATTTCTAGAAAATTAAAGTTCTTTATTCTAATATATTGGCTGTATCTGCCTTTTACAAATAAGACAATAACATGAATTGAATAAGGAGATGTGGAATGATTTTCAATGAGAGGACTATCCAACAAAGTCCAAATGAAATGGATTTGACCAACTATTGGTCATTATACACTTCACAATGAACAAAACCCATATACCGTATCAAAATTGCCTGATTTATGACAAAATCATGAACAAATGTCAGACAGCAACCTACGACAGCCGCTATATTACATGTTCCTGACCAGTGACAGACACATATAACGTCAGGGGCATAAAAACAGGTCAGTGAAACAGTGACATGCCTTTCCGAAAGTTGAAACATTTGCCAGCTTTTGTATATGCCGTATTCATATTGTATACACCGGGTATGTAAAAGATGTAATAGGACTGTGTTCAAGCCTTATATTGTGTATACATCTTAAATGCTGTCAAGCGAATTGTATTTTTATCAAATGCATAATTAGATATTTGAACTAAATACTTTATTTTCTTTAAAAGGACGGCAAATAAATACGTTTTAAAATTAGCAAGTTGCCATACAGTTGAAAACAAGTTGCCATACAGTAAATTTGTCAACACGAGCAAGTTGCCGTACCCTAGACTTTATTTTTTATGGTCTATATTCTTTTAAAAACATCTTTTTGACAACAAATTTCAGTAAATATGATGCCACACTATAATAATCTAAAAGTGTGTCTGGAAAAATAATAAAAAAAAAGTTGAATATCTTGCCAATGGGGCCGACAAAGGACGATCGACCTCGAAATTTTCGGGTACTAAGTGGCAAGTTTTGGAGTATAACACAAAATCTTGTCTTAATTTTGTACTTATCGGCCTAATAATTTAAAGAATTATATATCAGAAAATCATTTCTTAAGCGGTACCCTCGTCAAATCAGTAGAAATGCTTTAAATTGAATGAATTCTTACCTTGTTTACTTTTTTTCCCCTTTTCTCTCCGCTTCGTTAGTACCCAATTTCCGGTGGCGATGATACACAGTGCAGGAGAAGCTACTATTGTCATTACTGGTCGGTTCTTGCTCATGTGAGAGATCTTTTTCTGTCCTTTGACGTTTAAAGACATGCAGGGCCGTAAATTAGAACTAGTTTAATAGGAGGAATATTAGAATAGGAGTGGATCTTGGTGTCGCCTAAACCACCTGAAGTTGGGCAGTAATTCGTGCATCTACCTGCTTGTTTGCCTTTTCCCGTGATATTTATTTTGGCTTTAGAACAATTTTTTCAAACCTCAAAACTAAAAGGCCATTCTTACATTACTGATCATTTTGATTATTAATATCAAATTATCCTTTTATTATTTGTCTGACAACTGCTAACACTGCTAACACTGACAAAATTTAGGTAGTATGCCCGATAATTCACAAAAATAATGCTTCGCATTTGGAAGGTCTTGTCTCACGTGTCATGTTTCACGTCCATCGTACGGACAATGTTCGGCAAGTGAACGCAGAAGCTGCTCTCAAACGATGGGATCTTAGTGGCACAAGAAAGGTCGAACTAGCATTCACATACAGTTGACTATCAAGACTATAGGTTCCACTCTTTGGGCTTTATTAAAGTGTTATTAAAATGTGTGTTACTTTTAATGAAGCGTTGACCACACACACTTGCCCCGCTTTTTTCTACTATCAAACAAGTATCCTACTGTAAATGCATACATGTTTGATGGTACAAAATTCGAGGCAAGTATCTGTCAGTCGGCTCTGATAGCCCAATGCAGTTCTTCATACGGTAAATATGAAACAAAAACGGATGTAACAAGTTTTATTTCGAACCTTATATTACAATTTTCGGCCGGGGGGCTTCGCCCCCCTGGACCCCATATTTGCCTGGGAGCCTCAAACGGCGGCCCCCAAACCCCTGCTGCTCGTCTGTTTCCGATGCCTAGTAACGGCCCTGAAAAGTCCGTCGGACATCAGAGCAATCTCGGACTACGTTAAAAGAAAAACAATACTATATAGTACCATATCAAATAATGCAAAGAACTGAATCTTTCAATTTGTAAATCATGCCGTCATACACTCTAATATTGACCACTGTACTTCAGACTGGAATTCGAACACGGTCTAGTTCAATGCCGAACATAAAGTATACGGATTTTAGGGGAATAGAAATTGATAAAGTTTTTCACCGCGATTGTTTATATGTCATGATAAACGGTACCAATTTTTCTGCACAAGATGCGCATTACGACAATAAATGTCTCCTTAAAGATGATCGAGACCAAACTATTAGAAAATTCAAAACTTAGCTAATTCACAAATGCAAAATCTTTGAAGCTTGAAGCAAAGACGGGATTGAAATTAATACATTATTATATATTTCTGAAGGATCATAGTCTTGGATTTTGGTAGATTTTAAATACTTTACGTTTTATCAGGGTAAAAATTGTCAAAAGGTTTCCTCTTTCTTTTATTTATTTCTAAGCAGAATGAGCACTGTGTGAAAGAAAGTGTTGACATTTTACCTTAATCTGTTTTACTCGCGGGATCTATAAACCCGAAAATAGATGAAACCTCTTAATAGCATTTGAATATGATATATTTAAAGAATTTTGCAACATTTTCCATATTCATAAATAACTTGTAATAAAAAAAATATCAGAATGTCATTCGGCCCTTTGATTGCAAGAGAATTTTGGTTTGGTTAAGGATGTTCATTTTTTATAAATTTAAAATTTGTCTAAATCTTCAAAATTGAGCTATCTTAAAGAATTTTTAATGAGGCTATATATATCCTGAAACACACTATAATGTTGTTAAAACCCAAAAACATATGAGGCTGTGAAACTGTAAATTTAAATAAAGATTGAAAGAATTTTTGAAATCTGCAACTTCTTTACTTCCGAAAACTATGCCGCAGATTTTTTACAATTGTTGGGTATAGAGCGTTCCTGGTGGGAAAGATTATTCTAGAACAGCACTTCGGACGCACCACATTTATAAATTCTGACACTGGGTCGATATCGCTGCTATAGTTGGGTGTTAGTCTGAGGGTGAGGGTATCATTAGCTCAGTATAGTTGGTTCTTCGTTACTAATATGATTTATCTCATACTTTTTTTTTTTTATTTCCGGTTATACATTTTGAAATTATTAAGAAAATAAATTTTCAACTCCCTCAGGTAAAATTGTTACCCAAGATAAATTATGCTATTCCTTTTAGGTTACCTTTGGTCATATAGCTGCTTACGTAATCAGGTATTCATATATCCCTTTCTTTTTGCTTCGCATCACGGTGCGAAGCTATTAGCGTGATGCGAAGCGATTAGTTTCATCATACGGTATTCACGCCATCTTGAAACTATTACGTAACAAATATCGATCCTCATTGGTTGCCATGATAGGGAAGGATTCCATTGACTGACTAGAATGAGATATAGAATTGGGAACATTTTCCGGACAAGAGAAGATATTAAATGCGTAAAAATTACAGTATAGGTATTCAAGATCCGATCCGATACCCGATCAATGAATTATTTTGCCATTACTTGTTTACTTCACTATATAACTTGTATATGATGTCGCGTCAAATTCATATTGATGAATAAGAGGAGGGGCAGAGATGAACACTTTTCTGAGTGCTCATCTCATCATGTTATATACGCATATGTACCAACACTGAAAATGCATAATATTGCCAATAATCTTCAAGAATGTTGTCAGAATACATGTTTTCCAATTTTATAAAGCCAAAATGATATATATAAAAATAGCTACGTAGGAAAACTTTAATGAGGATATTATATGCAAATAAATATTGCGTCAAAAATGTCTGTTGTAAGTCCTATAACTGTGATTAATAAACCATAAAATTTTCTAAATTCACAGAAAGTCGATCTAGATTCAACAATATTTAATCAAAGGATACTAGGTCTAGTGCATGGCATGTAGAATATTACCTGAGTTTGTTAATCTGACTGTCAAAGTCTCATAACTGTAGAATGACAAATCATAAATTTTCAAAATCAAACCGTATCTCTGGAATGACAACACCAAAGAATTTCAAAATTGAAAGGAAGTTTTCTTCCATCAATTCTTATGTTTCGTTAAAATTTTGTGGGAATTTGTTAAAGAAAATTTGATTAAGTATTCATGGACAAACTACTGTATACAATAATACATCCCATCTCAGACAGGAGACGGACTTATGATACCACATTTACGGGTTTATGCACAAAGGAGATAAATAACATCTTTCCCCCATACTTCAACAACCACATAAACCACATCTTACTTAAAAGTATGATACAGCGAAGCCTTCGAAAGCTTTTAAGAAAGCTAAAACTTGTAAATTTTAGGTTTAGAGCGTTCCTGCAGAAGGTAAGTCTATAAAAGCGCCTCGGACGCACTTTTATGAAATGTTATATTTTCATTTATTCACATGATACATCTGTACATGCTATTTGTTCATAATCACTTTGATCTAATACATCGATCCAGTATTACCTATCTACAGATCATTATATCATTTTGATTGAAGTTCCTTACCTCATAAATCTACAGATGACTCAGCTAAACGTTGAATCAATATTTGAAAATTAAATTTCAATATTCATTTAACCTCCTTGGTTTTATCTGTTATACAACACATTCCTTTGATTATTTTTTTAGTCATGTCCTACACATGCATTGAGCAAAGGTCTGAAAATTCTTATTTTGTTATGTTCAATACATTGTGTGAAAGTCTGAAATTCCTATTTTGTTATATTCAACACATTGTGCGAAGGTCTGGAAATTCCAATCATTTTATATTTTCAAACTGTAGAATACATATAGAAATAAAAAGACAGCCATAGGTCAACATTGACAATAACCAAAGGGCACAATAAAATCCAACTAAAGGTCAACATTGAAAATATCCAAACAGCAAAATACTATCTACAATCAACATTGGCAATAACCATACCAGCACAATTTTAATTAAAAAGAGACACACATCTATAGGACAAAATTGACAATAACCATACCAGCACAATTATAATTAAAAAGAAACACACATCTATAGGTCAAAATTGACAATAACCATACCAGCACAATTATAATTAAAAAGAAACACACATCTACAGGTCAACATTGACAATAACCATACCAGCACAATTATAATTAAAAAGAAACACACATCTACAGGTCAAAATTGACATTAACCATACCAGCACAATTATAATTAAAAAAGAAACACACATCTACAGGTCAAAATTGACAATAACCATACCAGCACAATTATAATTAAAAAAGAAACACACATCTACAGGTCAAAATTGACAATAACCATACCAGCACAATTATAATTAAAAAGAAACACACATCTACAAGTCAACATTAACAATGACCATACCAGCACAATTATAATTAAAAAGAAACACACATCTACAGATCAAAATCGACCACAACTTAACAACTAAACTGTACAACTTAAATTTGAAATAAACAAACATGTACAGGTCAACATTGACTTTAATCAAAAAGAGTTAAATACAAATAACTAAAACTTTCTACGGGTCAACATTGACAACAACCAAACAGCACAATGAAAGGTGGGGGAAATCCAAATACAGGTCTACATTGAAAAAAAAACAATCATAGGCGGATCCAGGGGGGGGGGGGGGGGGGGGGGTTTGGTTGGTTATATATGGAATCACTGAAGCATGACTGGAGCCCCCCCGGTCAGTCAGCGGGCCCCCCTTATGAAAAGTCTGGATCCGCCACTGCCAATTGTTAAAAAGATGTTCATGTTCCAACTCAGTTATTGTCTTATGTCATACCTGCTATGTGGTTACTCTGTAGAAATATTTTACAAATCGTGTTTGTCATTTTCTGTCTTTATAAGATGTTGTTTCTGCTTTGTGGCTATTTAAGATCCGGATATATATTGTACCCACGGTGTGGTTATTCTAAATCTGGAGATGTGTTATACCTAGTGTGGGGTTGTTTTAAATATGGAGAGATTGTGTACATGCTGTGTGTGTGTGTTTTTTTTTTTTTTTTAAATCTTTAGAGATGTTGTTCGTATTGTTTGGTTATTTAAACCCTGCATTTTGGTTATTTTAATTCTGTAAAGGTTTTATAACTTATCAAGTTGTTTGGTTATTTAAGATTGGGAAAGAACGTAATGTTTAGTTATTTTATATTTGGAGAGATGTTATATGTATTGTTTGGTTATTTCAGACCTGGAGAGATGTTATACGTATTGTTTGGTTATTTCAGACCTGGAGAGATGTTGTACTTTATTGTTTGGTTATTTCAGACCTGGAGAGATGTTGTACGCATTGTTTGGTTATTTAGATCTGGAAAGATGTTGTACGTATTGTTTGGTTATTTTAGATCTGGAGAGATGTTGTACGTATTGTTTGGTTATTTCAGACCTGGAGAGATGTTGTACGTATTGTTTGGTTATTTTAGATCTGGAAAGATGTTGTACGTATTGTTTGGTTATTTTAGATCTGGAGAGATGTTGTACGCATTGTTTGGTTATTTGGATCTGGAGAGATGTTGTATGCATTGTTTGGTTATTTTAGATCTGGAGAGATGTTGTACGTATTGTTTGGTTATTTTAGATCTGGAGAGATGTTGTACGCATTGTTTGGTTATTTAGATCTGGAGAGATGTTGTACGCATTGTTTGGTTATTTAGATCTGGAAAGATGTTGTACGTATTGTTTGGTTATTTTAGATCTGGAGAGATGTTGTACGTAATGATTGGTTATTTTAGATCTGGAAAGATGTTGTACGTATTGTTTGGTTATTTTAGATCTGGAGAGATGTTGTACGCATTGTTTGGTTATTTAGATCTGGAGAGATGTTGTACGCATTGTTTGGTTATTTTAGATCTGGAGAGATGTTGTACGTATTGTTTGGTTATTTTAGATCTGGAGAGATGTTGTACGTCATATTTAATGATTTTAGACCTGGAGATATGTTGTACGTAATGATTGGTTATTTTAAATGTGGAGAGATGTTGTACGTAATGTTTGCTAGATTTGGAGAGATGTTGTATGTATTGTTTGGTTATTTTAGATCTGGAGGGATGTTGTTCGTAATATTTAATTATTTTAGATCCGGAGATATGTTGTACATAATGTTTTGTTATTTTAGATCTGGAGAGATGTTGTATGTAATGTTTGGCTATTTTAGATCTGTAGAGATGTTGTATGCAATGTTTGGTTATTTTAGATCTGGAGAGATGTTGTACGTAATGTTTGATTATTTTAGATCTGGAGAGATGTTGTACGTATTGTTTGGTTATTTTATAACTGGAGAGATGTTGTACGTAATGTTTTGTTATTTTAGACCTGGAAAGATGTTGTACGTAATGGTTGTTTTTTTTCTGTCAATCTAGAGAGATGTTGTACGTATTGTTTTGTTATTCAAGATGCACAGAAGTGTTGTAAGTAAAGTTTTGTTGTTTTAGATCTCGAGAGATGTTGTCCTTACTATGGGGTTATTTTTAAATCTATAGAGGAGTTTTACGAATATTGTTTGGTTATTTCATATCTAGATATGTTGTCCCTTAATTGTCACTACGTGGTTATTCTAAATCTGGAGAGACGTTGTACCTACTGTGGGTTATTTTTAAATCTATAAAGACGTTGTACGAATATTGTTTGGTAATTTTATATCAAGATATGGTTTCCCTACATAGTCACTATGTGGTTATTTTAAATCTGTAAAGATTTTATAAGTATTGTTTGGTTATTTTAGATCTGAGGAGATGTGGTACCTGTTGATTACTGTTGTCGCTTTATGTCATGGTTTTCCTTATAATGAACATCATGAATTCTCGTGCAAAGAAAACATAGAACATACTGAAGTTGGGCCTCAGGGGTCGAAGTCTCCATATGTTTTATCAACTGAGAAAGGAAATACTCATGGTTTATTAGGTAAGAACAACAACAGCAATTTGTTTAACAAGATAGTTGATTTATTTAACTTGCTATTCTTTTTTTGCATCGCATAATGCTAGTTTGATATTCAAAGAGTTATAGTTCAATAAAAATAGTTATACTGAAATTGTATTACATGTATTCGAAACAAAACATTTTCTTCTTTCTTTGTGATAAAAGTTTTTCCTTGGTAATTTGTTTCGCTTTAAAAGAGAAAGTCTGAATACCCCAAAAATGTGTGTAATTGTTGTTCAATCAGTGAACAAAAACAGACAAATTATGAATGTATTATTTACAACACTATATTTGCTTTCAGTGACGATACATTCACTATCAGATCTTCCTTTTACGTGGTTTACCATAAAATCCAGTTCGAAGTCTAACTTACATAATTATTCCCACTTTACTTTTCTTGATGATAGTGGAGCCCAGCATCAACATTGCAAAGGGGTAAGTATATCATGACATTTCACAGTCAGTGCATGGTGAAAAGAAAGATAATAATCGGTTTTAAGTAAAACGGTGCATTTCAGAGAAAGAAATACAAATAGGAGAAAAGGTCTCATAAAAAATCAATCTGTAAAATTGATAAAACTTTGAACTGAAAGCAATAGATAAATCTTTCATCAATGTGTGTGACCTATTTTATCATTTGGAAGATATTTACCGAGTACAAGTTCAATATATAGGATACATGATACAGGAATGTATTTTCAGTGGGAAAACTAGTATCCAAACTAAGCGATTTCTTATAATTTCTGAAATACCTTCAGTAAAATATACTTCCTGCATCCAAACTCATAAGTTTCATTTTTATCTGCCTTTATTGACATTTTGACCTCTTTCACTCCCAAAACCACAATGTAGTCACTTCCCAAAACACACATGTAGCTTTTCTTATAATCAATTAAGGGTTTACTTATACTCATGCTAAAATTCGTAATTAAGTCTCCCAAACGAAGTTTGGGAAGACTTATTGGTTTTGCTCAGTTCTTATTCTTCTTCTTCTTCTTCTTCTTCCGCCGCTTTTAAATTTGAACTTGTCCGCACCCGTTCTCCAAAACCGCTTGTCAGATTAACTTAGGGTTTCACAATATGCTAGACTAACATGTCTAGTGGTGCAATCAAGGTTTTGTTTGTGCATTGGGGTTTATAAAGGGGTACTTTGAGGGGCAAAAAGAAAGGAGGGTTTTACTATAGAACCCTATGGGATTTTATTTTTTTAAATTTTCAAATGATTATAAATTGAAAACCGTTTGTGATAGACACAATCTTTTTAATTGAAAATGTTCTAAATGATAAAGCACATTAAATGAAATACAGAGTTAGTCCCCAGGGGTCACCCCCACCCCCTGCCATTTAAGAAAGTTCTAATATCTTTTAAATGGTTGAGATCCCCACCCCTAAACCATATATATTCTGGTTTGTCATGCTAAGATGGTTTGAATGATATACAGGGTTAGTCCCCAGGGGTCATCCCGACCCCCTACCATTTGAGAAAGTTCTAATATCTTGTAAATGGTCAAGATCCCTACCCCTAAACCATATATATTCTGGTTTGTCATGCTAAGATGGTTTGAATGATATACAGGGTTAGTCCCCAGGGGTCATCCCGACCCCCTGCCATTTGAGAAAGTTCTAATATCTTGTAAATGGTCGAGATCCCCGCCCCTAAACCATATATATTCTGGTTTGTCATGATAAAGCACATCAAATGAAACACAGGGTTAGTCCCCAGGGGTCACCCCACCCCCTGCCATTTAAGAAAGTTCTAAAATCTTGTAAGTGGTCAAGATCCCCACCCCTAAACCATATATATTCTGGTTTGTCATGCTATGATGGTTTGAATGATATACAAGGTTAGTCCCCACGGGTCATCCCGACCCCCTGCCATTTGAGAAAGTTCTAATATCTTGTAAATGGTCGAGATCCCCACCCCTAAACCATATATATTCTGGTTTGTCATGATAAAGCACATCAAATGAAATGCAGGGTTAGTCCCCAGGGGTCACCCCCACCCCCTGCCATTTAAGAAAGTTCTAATATATTGTAAGTGGTCAAGATCCCCACCCCTAAACCATATATATTCTGGTTTGTCATGCGAAGATGGTTTTAATGATATACAGGGCTAGTCCCCAGGGGTCACCCCCACCCCCTGCTATTTAAGAAAGTTCTAATATCTTGTAAGTGGTCAAGATCCCCACCCCTAAACCATATATATTCTGGTTTGTCATACCAAGATGGTTTGAATGATATACAGGGTTAGTCCCCAGGGGTCATCCCGACCCCCTGCCATTTGAGAAAGTTCTAATATCTTGTAAATGGTCGAGATCTCCACCCCTAAACCATATATATTCCTGTTCATCATGTCTCGAACATATGAATGACGTATACGGTCAGTCCCCAGGGGTTCCCCCCACCCCCAATGTTCTAATATCTTGTAAATTGTCGAGATCCCCACCCCTTAACCATATATATTCCTGTTCGTCGTGTCTCGAACATTTGAATGATGTATAGGGTCAGTCCCCAGGGGTTCCCCCACCCCCAATGTTCTAGTATCTTGTAAATGGTCGAGATCCCCACCCCTAAACCATATATTTTCTGGTTTGTCATGCCAAGATGATTTGAATGATATACAGGGTTAGTCCCCAGGCATCACTAATGCATATACTTTACTGGACCAAACCAATTTTCACTGGACTTTGTCCAATGTCAGGCGACACTGGGAATTTCGAATTATGGGAGCTTCGTTTGGAAGACTTCGTAACAGCATCCTGTTACAATCATTTCTTGTTGGTGTAAGTGTATGCTCAATTTAATGTAATATTGAGAACATATTTTATACAGGAGAAAACTTCATAAGTTGGTAAAAACAAATAAGTCAATATGGCAGAAATCGACAAAAAAAATCATCAGCAATACAAGATCAACAAAAAAGAGATTTGTCATGAATCAGCTTCCATTTTTAAAGATGCATTAGACCTAAGTGAGCAACACATGCTCTTTAAAGCCTTAAGTTGCTTTGCGCCAAGTCAAATTTAAAAATCCACCAGCCAGCAAGAGAAAATCAAAGTACTGACGTGCTGTTTACTCGGATGAACTCAAGATCTGATGACTGTCGAATAAATAAAAAAATGTTCTATCTCCATGTAGACTACTAGAAATTGCTTTTTCAAGTCAAACATCAAATATTTCAGCCACATTTAAGACGTTAACATACTAGTATTTAACATGTAATCAATTGTCTAGGTTCTGTGGGCATAGAGGATCAAAAGGGATAACAACAAAGTTTTGCATTGTCTGAAGACTGGATAATTCATTTAATGAATGCATTTCGATCACAAGTGATTGTGTTTAAAACAGACACCCTTCCCCAATACAAGACTGGAGAAGTTTAAGTGACTTTAATTCTATACACATGTGATTCTTGCTGGTATAAACAGTATGAGTTTCGAATTAACCTTCTTAAAGCGTTTATTTATCAACATTTATCCCCGCCACATTCTGTATGTGCCTTTATTGGCATCGTTTTTTTCGATCTCTCATTAGCGTATTTAAACTTTGGGCTTCAAAAGTCAACAAAATTATTGACTTTATACTTTTTTCGGGTTTAATGCACTTTTTCCCTGATCAGACAATACTGGGAATTCACCCTGAACTCGTTACGATTTTAATAGAAAATCAATAATCAGCTGATTGCATTTTATAGCTACCGGCAACAATGATCAATGTTTCAATGGATTATAATTAATAAAGGTGTTGATAGTATTGCTTAGTATATGTAAGAGAATGATAATCCCTTTCTTCAAGATTAAGTACGAGCGTTAGCGAGTACTTATCATAATGAAAGGGATTATCATTCTCTTACAAACTTAGAATATTGTAAAGTGCTCAAGACTCAAATGATCTCAGGATTGCTTTTATTCAAGAATTTGTTTCGTTGTCAGTTCAAAGTTTGTAATAAATGGATGACTTCCCTTTTAGGCATTGCATTTATATATTGGTCTTACTTTTATTTTTGGGAAATTTTAATAATTTGTGTTTAAGACGTTGGATGACACAACGTTACAATGAAATGATAGAAATTGTATAGGTTTCCTAATTGTGAGTATGGGTGTAAATTATGTAATATTTTAGTTAGGAATTATCTTTTTGTTTATTTACAGTTCAATTCAATAAATTCAAAGTCAAATTGTATTGCACAGCCAATTTTATTCCAGCTCTTTACATCAAATACTACTTAATTAACTAGTCAGAGTTTAACTGTTCAATGGAAATGCTTTTATGGTAAATTCAAAAGTTGATTCAATTTATTTAATCTGAAAAGTTTTTATTCTTTTTCTTCTCTTTAGCATTGCTTATTTTTTTTTGTAATTTGAAAGTTACAAATATTCGCATAATAACACAATTGTACTGCACAAGTAAACTTATTTTATTTTTTGTTTGTTTGTTTCAAAATTCAACCTTCAATCAATAATCCCCCTCTGCAATAATCCTAATAAATGTGCTTCGGGCAGTTATAACTCAGTTATAGAAATTCTTTGTTTTGAACTGTAAATAGGCCTAAACAAAAGGATAATCTCCTACTAAGAACATGATTTACATTCATTCTTCACAATTAAGGAACACCAAATTCTACACTTTTATTGGTCGAGAACACTTTGCTATATTCTAAATGAGGGGAGCTTCTCAAACCTCTTTCCCAACTTAGTTTATTTTGGCACCTTCTGCAGGAATGAAAACAAATGAATAGCAAAATCCAGTTAAGTTTTTAATATTCTGAAACTTAAAATGCATTTAAATTTTATATATCTTAATTACTCTTCAATCTTTTAACTCTATCTGGCAAATTTCAAACAAAAGAAAAGTATGTAAAAACATTTATTAGGCTTGGATCAGCATCTCAAAAACTTACAGGTCTACATAACATAAACTATACACTCAATACAAAAACAAATGACAGTCACAATACAAGTACATGTAACTTACTCAAACAGAAGGTACAAAAACCTATCTTTCAAAAAACCCGCTAAACACACGGGAGAAAAAAAAATTAGAATAAAACTAGGGCTGGGTGGGCGGGTATTTCAAGAATTATAAATTTAAGTCGATCGACGCGTCAACTTAATAAAAATTATGACCTGTTCAGAGAAAACTGATTAGAATAATGACCATACGAATATAGTGATTTGAAAGGAAAACTTTACTTAGTAGAAATTACCAGTAGGACCAATTGAACTGGACAAGCCGGGTAAAAAAAAGAATTCACTGAACCAATGAGAAAACATGTATCATTCTAATCGTGCATGCGGAACCAGCACTAAGGAAAAGTAAATGCTAATAGTTAAAGAAAACAAATAAAGATAATTGAATTTTAATTATGCATTTTTAGAATAAAAATTTTACAATTACTCTTCAATCTTTTAACTCTATCTGGCAAATTTCAAACAAAAGAAAAGTATGTAAAAACATTTATTAGGCTTGGATCAGCATCTCAAAAACTTACAGGTCTACATAACATAAACTATACACACAATACAAAAACAAATGACAGTCACAATACAAGTACATGTAACTTACTCAAACAGAAGGTACAAAAACCTATCTTTCAAAAAACCCGCCAAACCGCAAGTCCGCCAAACAATCGTGTAAAATTAACGAATTGGGAGTCAGCTGCCTTAAACCTCTCCAGTGTAGAAAGGAGATAAGCTTTAGGTAACCCTCCCGTCTGTTAAAATCCAACATAAAATGGTCAAGGATAAGCACTTAACTCTCCCCCGATATATATAGGGGTTAGAGAAAATATGCCTCCCTGTCGAACCTTAAAATTCTTACTTACTGTCTATAAATGAGCTAAAGTATTAGCAATAAAATGAACCATTTTATTAATGCCTGCATGATTCAAATGAAGCCGGTCAATTTGATCAAATAAAGGAAATTTTGGTCTTCCAAACTTATCGTAAAAAGTTCTATTACAAGACGTGAATTGAATTCTACATCTTTGAATACTAAGATCATTGTGATTTAACGCCAAATCCCTTAATTCTGCATTAAAACTACCTAATATAACCTCTGAAAATCTGTAATCAACCGGTCTAGGTAAAATAGACGACAATAAAATGCAACAATTACTGTTAACAGAAACAATGAGATTAATGATAGAAATAACATTAGATCTAAATTGACCACTAGTTAAATGAAAAATATCATTTGTACCAACATGAATAATTATATTACAAAAATCTTGTACATTTAAATCAGATCTGCTCAGCTTACGGACAAGTCGCTCTGAGGTTAGTCCTCCAAAAGCTTGAATTGTAGTATTCTTTAACTCTGGGAAATATTTGACTATAGAATCCCCTATAATCAAAGTCGACCTGTTCCACGCTTTCCGTCCTAAAATGACACAAAACAGATCAGCAGTGAGCAGACATACAGTTAGCAACAATAAGTTTATCTGATAACCCATATTTTAAATAACGTTTATAAGCTGAGCTTTTCCAATCTCCTTGTAACTGTATTAAATTGGAGGGAACACCACATTTAAAAGCCCACGTCGCTCCACCTCTTCTGAAACTATGTGTGGAGTAGTGTTCCGAATTTAAATCAATATTATTTATGCATGTTTTCAAGAAATGATTAAATACTCTATAGCGTACGGGCTTAACTTCGCCTTTACGGGATCCTCGCATTAAAAAGGCCGAAGAACTTAAAGGTGCTTGAAAATGTTTGCACATAGCCATGTAGGCAGAATATGGACATAATTTAGATTCCGGATTTTTTATCAATGGGATCTCTAATTGTCTTTCCCCAAACTGTATAGTTTTAGTCCACTTGAAAGTAACTATCAACATGTTCTCTTTTACCACTATGTCTTCCCTTTTTAAACTTTTATGTGGTTCTCCATCTGGACCGACTAAATTAGATTTTCGGCACATAAGAAAAAAGGAGAATAAAAACAAACACCAAAAAGTTATATTATTAATGTCTGAAAAATTCAGCACGGATCGGATTTTTAGAAGAATTTCCGGAGTAATAGGTAATGCTGGTTTGATCTCATACGGATTCACCCTTTTTAAACCTTTAAAAAATAATTTAAAATAAAACGTTTCAAAATGCGGAAACGAAACATCTAAAAATAAATGCAAACTTTTAACACCATAAACGTAATTCTTAATGGATTCTGTGCTAGCAAAAGACCGACTTAAAAATTGACAATATAAACAAGTGGTCTCCAACGAACACGGCAAAGCCACCAACTTGTAAAAATTACAAAATAATAAAAAAGACTTCCACTGAATCTTCAAATTTTTCCGTGTCCCAATAGCATACGCATTTTTAATGGAATTCTTTGATTCTGCTCTTAAATGATCTAAATCACCAGTCATGCTGAAACCTAAAAAGAGAAGGATCAGCATTAACTTCAACACGAGAACTGTATTCTAAACAGTTTTTAAATTCCTCTTGAAAGGACGGAGATAAATTCCATCTAGAAAGCAAATCTGCGACCCGGTTGTCCTTTGAACTTAAATGTATCGCCTTAATTTCACATTGATGCACTGCACAGACAAAGACAAGCTCTCTTAAACAACTCTGCAAAATTCTACTCCTAGTTCGTCCCTTATTTATAACCTGCACTGAAACATTATTGTCACAATAAATACAAATTTTCTTCCCTTTAATAGCCCATACTTTCAAACAAACAATCACTGTTAAGAGCTCTAAAGCATTGATATGAAAATTGTGTTCACTTATGAATTCAGGGAACTCGCAATGAAAATACTCAGAACCCGACATACCACCACATCCAGTCAAACAAGCGTCACAAGAGAAAAATAAATCTGGTTCAGTCCATTCTTCCAGACTAATGATGGAAATCCCATTATAAGTCAGTAAAAATTTTGACCACCAGAGCATATCCCTTTTCAACTCATTCGAAACGTCTAACACTTGTTCATTATTTGAAAATTCCCTTAAGAAATTTAAAACTCTAGAGATGAAAATCCGACCTGGTTTAACACAACTAGAGACAAAATTTAATTTCCCCAACAACGACTGCACTTCTTTCTTTCTGGCCTTTTCTTTATTCAACCACATTACAACTAACTCTGAAATTTCAATTAAACGATCTGGAGTAACTTCTAAAGTCATTTTCTCTGTATCAAACCACACACCAAGAAAAGACATTCTTAAACAAGGTTCACAAGCCTTTTCCGCAGATTCTTCCAATCCACACTGATCCAAAACACTCTTCAACTTTTCAAAAGAGACTTGAGCTTTATTAGGACAGTCTGCCCCAGCAAAATCATCAAGATAATTAATGACATCCACACCAAATGTTCCCGCGATAAAAGTCACTGCATTCGTGATACGTTGACAAATAAAGGCTGATGATCTCAAACCCATTGGTAAAACACGATCAACAAAGATGTGATTACGCCAAGAAAAACCAACAAAACTATAGTCCCTTGGGTCTAATGGAATTTGTCTATAAGCACGACGAAGGTCCCTCTTGAAAATTAAGCAGTTTTGACCCTTACTCTTAATAATGTCAACTAGTTTATCAACATTAGGATAATGAAGATCAACTCTATCTCCCAAATATTCATTCTTTTCAATACAGTCATTCACAGAATGACCCTTCGGGTGACTAAGATCCATAATGACCCTTCTTTCGGAAGAACCAGATTTCGGAACAGAATTAAGCGGAGATATAACCAACTTATCAGAAAAGGGGTTAACTTTGAATGGGCCCAACACCGCACAGTACGTTTTCTCTTTCTTGATATACTTCTCTATGTCTTTTGGATAAAACCGAGCCCCAGTGTGATTTCTACATTTCTTTTCTACAACATCAATTTTTCTAGATATTTTATTCCAATTGACCAACCAAACTCTAAAAATTCACAAATTGCTTTATCAAAATAAAACTCTAACTGAGAACGCCAAAATCGTATATTCAACTTAGAATAAATAGGAATCTTTAAACACTCAAAATTGTATGAATCAGTAAAAACTAACTGATTATGTAATTCTATAAGATCAGAAGTGTGACCAACTTCTAAAAGTAAAACATCTTTACACATAGCACAGTGATCACCATCAAACATAAAATTTTTATTCCCGGAATTACATAGTCATTTACGTTTATGTGGACACAAATCAGCACATTCCGGATGATTCCGTTGTGTACCATCTTTTTGTAAACATGTTGCACAAATATGTAACACGGATCGAACTACCCTCCTAATCGTATCATTATGAGGTGTTGTCTTTTCCTCACATCTGTTTCTCTGATACTTATAACAAAAACCAAACCGTAGATTTTGAAGAAAGGGTTTTGTTAAACTTTGAGTCGGTTTTATCAAAACTAAGCACTTTACCAGTCAAAATTGCACTCTCCAAAACTTGTGGATCGTCACTCCAACATTTTTTGCCTATTTCTATCTGACGTAACCAAGCAGCGTAAAAGTCCAAAATAGCTGACCATTGATAAATGGCAGAAAAATATGAAATTTTCTGCAGTAATTTTAACCTGCCTTCTTTTTCATATTTATCATGACAAAAATTAAATATTATCTCCAATTCCCCCGCTACAAATTGTTTAAAATTTAACTGCTTGAATTTCAAATCTTTATTTACATATTCAAACTGTAAATAATTGTGAGGAAAATACTGAGGATTTTTCACTTTGTCTGATGATTTTAAAACAATCCCTGATTTGTTTTTGCTAGATTTGGAACTATGACCACGCCGATCATATTTACCGTAATCAGAAGAGTCAGAAGAATCAGAAGAGTCAAACTCAGAATCTAAATCGCTACTCGAAAATTCAGAATCAGAATCTGATTTAATCTTCAGATTCCTCCTAGATTTGATTTTATGCTTTGATAACTTCTTCTTGCTTTTCAATTATGAGCAGTCAAGACCCTCTTTTTTTAATTTTGAACACAATTTACGCTTCGAACGTTTTTCAAATTCAGAATCTGCATCGCAATTCGATAATTCAGAATCAGAACTTGGACTATATTTTGATTTAGCATTTGTTTTCGTGTTCCGCTTTATCTTTTCTTTAGGTTCCAATTTTTGTTTGTTCGTACCAACTTCGACAGCTTCTTTTTGAGACTTAGACTTAGCTTTTTTACCAGTATGATCATGTTCACTATCTAACTCAAGCCCTAAGGCATTCATTTGAGATTTCACAGTTGAACATAACTTTTTTGATTTTCTCAGATCATTAATGGTAACATTAGAATTAATGACCTCACCTGATTTTTTCTTCGGTTTCGCTGCCTTAGTCTTCGATTCTTTAGCAAGTATCTCCACCTCCTGCTCTAATTTGCGAATGTCATTCTTCAGCTTCTCCTTCTTGAGGGAATCTCGCTTTTCCTTTAACAATTGAAGACGAAGCTCCAAATCCTCTTCGCCACTTTCTTCCTCGGACATGGCCGGTCGTTCCTCGGTCTTCTCAACAACCAAAGCACCTTCCACCTGCTTATCCCTAACCAAAGACGAGTCTCCTGCCGTTGGATCTTCTTCTAGATCCAGACCATCAAAGTCGTCATCAGCTGTGATTGAAAGGTTCAAATCTTCATCCATAACGTTATTCTGAAAAATACTTTCAAACGTAGTATCTGAACGACCAAGAAAATTCAATTTCTTATAATTAAGTCGAGGAAGATTTCTTCGCGGGCGTGAATTCATCTCAAAAATTAAAAATAACTAAACCGAAAATACTCCGCGTGAACTCATTACAAAGTTTAAAAAACTAGTACCGAAATACTCTACTAAACATAAATAAAATAAAAGAAAAACAAAAAACTTAAAAATATTTCAAGAATTATAAATTTAAGTCGATCGACGCGTCAACTTAATAAAAATTATGACCTGTTCAGAGAAAACTGATTAGAATAATGACCATACGAATATAGTGATTTGAAAGGAAAACTTTACTGAGTAGAAATTACCAGTAGGACCAATTGAACTGGACAAGCCGGATAAAAAAAAGAATTCACTGAACCAATGAGAAAACATGTATCATTCTAATCGTGCATGCGGAACCAGCACTAAGGAAAAGTAAATGCTAATAGTTAAAGAAAACAGGTCCAGCCATGCTCCAAAACTTTTCCTGGTGCACAGGTTTGTCTGTACTCAGAGTGAAAATTGTGTTGTAAATACGACCATATTTGCGAAAAGGTTATAATGAACATTAAACCAGAGACATATAATACAATTGTATTATATGTCTCTGATTAAACTATGAAAAAAACAGTATTTTATTATGTTATCTTATCTATTTCACGTATTTTAGTAAAAAGTTTAACAAATAAAAGGGAAACGAGACCAATTATTAACTCCCAAAAGAGTAAAAGAGTCTTCAACACTGCAAAACACCGCAGAACACCCATAATTACCTATACCTTTTCATCAATTTTCGTTATTAGTTTTACCTTTATTGTAGTTTTATTAAGTAAAAAGTTTAACAAATAAATGGAAATCATCGTAAAGAATAGATCATAGGAGAGTCACCCATCACACTGAACGCTGTATAACACCGCAGAACACAATAACAAATATATGGTTTTGCTATTTATTTTATCTATTTATAATAACAATGGATTATAATTAATAAAGGTGACTAGATTTATATATTTCATTCAGATAAAATAATTTCGATCGTTTCATTCCCCGGTCTTTTTGAAGCCTTAAATTTGCTCAGCCAAATTTTCAAGAAGTGATCTGCAAATAATACCAATGTGTTTTGAATTGCGACTCTCGAAGTGCCTTTTGGCTCAACTGGACGGAGAAGTCTCTATTTAATAATATATATAAACCCCGAATTTGAGGTTACCCTTTCATGAATCGCATTTGGTTAGTGATCTACACCATTTCTCTGTCTACACTAAGATGACTATAACTAGACATATACTACGATTTCGTCATGCGATGTTGTTGTTAACTTTTTCAAAGATCTACTCCTCCGAAACTTCTAAACCAATTTCAGCCAAACTTTAGGTGATGAGTCTTAGGGTATCTATTATAAAGTGAGTTATTTCCCCCCTGTGAGTCAACAAATATGGCCACCATGGCTAAAAATAGAACACATACTAACTTTTCAAGGATTTATATAGTGATAAACAAATCCTTGTTAATAAAAGCACAAGAGGACCCAATTCTCCTTTTATATTGTCATATATGTTTTTAATCTACTGCTATATTGTTGGAATGAGTATGTACAGGTATATGTGTTTAAATACCATTTTAACTTATTTGAATGCCTGTTTTGATCTACAGGATATAATGAAGTACAATTAGGTAGAGATGTTCAGCAATGGTATTTAATGTCGATTGTGCAGCAATTATAAAAAGCATGTTTTGTTTATTTTATTTTGTTTTGAATGATTATTCTGCTGTGATCAGGGCACCATAATTGTGATCTACTACAAATTAAGGCTGCTCACACAGTTATTAATTTTATTCAGAATTACTGAAAAATGAAATAAACAGCTTGAACGAAAATAACAAACTTTTTTTTTGGAAAAGCATTAAAGTCAAGCCAGACCAAGAATTTTATTCTAGGTATCCAGATTTTAAAACTAGACTTTTATCTACAAAATTTCAGTGACCATAATTTACTTATAGAAAAGGGCAGATATCTGGATAAACATCGAAACCAAAGAACATGTCTAACCTGTAAAACCATAGAAGATGAAAACCGCTTTCTCCTCTACTGTCAAAATAATGAAATAACGTATAAAACTTTTTGATGACATTGCAATAGATACATGTAATCCTTACATTTCTAAATCTTTCTAATACTGAAAAACTAGTAGTCCTGCTATATAATCCTTTAGATATAAACCAAGTAAAAAAACAGGTTCCTTTATAAAACATAAAATATATTTTATATATATATCTGTATTCAAATCGAATTATTTTTTGTTTTAGTTTATTATTAGTACTTGCCATAAGTATCATGTTTTACATATATGACAAGTAAGAATTAATATTAGTTAGTGAGATATCGTAAATTTGTCAATTTACGTTCTACCTTTAAAACTAATTCTTAACACTAAATGTTCTGACTATTATCCTATTTCAGTCAAAACAAGGATTAGTATTATGTCCTTATTGTAAGCATAGTTTGACAGACTATCCTTTTTTTATATAGATGTGTTAGTATGTAAATAAAAAAAACATTCTTTTTTCCCTTTGATTTTTCCTTTTAAAAACTGTTGGTTATTTACAAAGCAATTTATTCTCAAAAAATATGTTTCATCATTCCTTATTGGATAATCATATATCTTAAACAAATCTATACAAATGATCAAATATTCAACATATAATATCAGTTGACTGAATGTCACTGCATATCATTAAATTGACTTTCAATATTAAGTTTAACATATTATATACCAGGTAAAACAAGGATTTGGTTTCTTGAGTTGTCCATAACTAATTTCACTGTGGAATTTTTAATTTGAAAAGAAACATTTTTTACCCCCTACCTACACCATAGGGTGCCTTTGTTTCACGTCTTACTCTTTATCATGCATTCAACCCCATTATGGTTCATTGTAAAACTTATAATCAGATATGTTAGAGGACTTTCACCTCCATTGTAAATAAAACATTAAAGAATAAGTATGGGGGTTTTTAAAATGAAATTTAGAAATAATATGGCATCTATATTGGAAAGGAAGGGAAAGGTGTATTAAATCATTTGACATAAAATCTATATACCTACTTGTCAAAACACAAAGAAAATAAGGGAGCTACCATTTGATTTTTATGGGGGAGACTAGGATGAAATTTGAAAAAAAAGGCAGGAGTCTGGGACAGAAGTTTTGAGTAAAAAAAAAGGCAGGATGAGCAACTTGGCAAAAAAAAAAAGGCAGGATGACAAATTATGTATAAAAAGTCAGCATAAACTAATAAAAAAAAAATGCAGGACCGAATAAAGTGAAAAATAAAAAGGCAGGACTGAGATTACAACTTAAAAAAAATGCAGGACACAATTTTTCATCCTAGCCCCCTCTCCTCCCCCCCCTATAAAAATCAAATGGTAGCTCCCTAAGGAACAGTCCATTGAAATTACACCATTTTGAGTTTATAACTATATAACTCTAATAACACAAATGACGTACATCACTTCTCAATACCTGATTCTGACTAGACACATGAATGCTCCACCAACTGATAGCTTGCTCTGCCCACTGATTGTGTTACCTGATATCAATTTTCAAAGTAGCAAATAGTTTGATGTACAAACAGTAATTTGTATTATCAATACTTTGAAACATAACTAAATATTTTTGCAATACAGCTATGAACATTAACTTTCCTACATTCTGTTGATACTAACATTTTGGGATCGCTCAAGATCTTATTTTGCTTCCTTGAAAGGGAATGAGTTAATATTTTGTCTGCAGCTAGATGATGTTGAGTTGTAGCAAGTGAGCAATTTTTACATCCACCATGCAGCCACTTCCTGTTTGCCATTAGTGTGAAATTTTACAGTACTAATTGTACAAGGAAAATTTTTGTCACACATTGCTTGGCTTGTGATAAAGGGAATAATTTTATTTTTGTCAGCAGCTTGATTAAGTAAGTAAGGAATTTTAATATCTGCCACACAGCCACTTACTGATTGCTGATATTTTGAAATTGAAACACTCATTGTGCAAGGAAACTTTTTGTCACATTTCTTTTTTCATTAATCAAAGGGAATGATCAGTTTTATATGCTTCAGTATACATGTTACCTCAATCAATTGCATGCAGAGGTATGGTCTTGTTATAGTTTGTTCTAATGTTGTGCCTTACACCATTGTCCATGGCTAGGTTGAGGATTGGACTCCCACATGTGTCTGTCCAAAGTCAGGAGCCTTAATTCAGTGGTTGATATATTGCTAATTTTGTTTTGCTCTCTTATTCTTAGGGGACAGCAGAATACAAAAGAACTCTTCGTTGGACAACACAAGATGAAATTAAGGAAGATATCATTTTTACGTAAGTCTCCTTGTGTTGAGTCACATTTTTAGCTCACCTGGCCCGAAGGGCCAAGTGAGCTTTTCCCATCACTTGGCGTCCGTCGTCCGTCATCGTTAATTTTTTACAAAAATCTTCTCCTCTGAAACCAACTTGGCCACAATCATCATTAGGGTATCTAGTTTAAAAAATGTGTCCGATGACCCCGCCAACCAACCAAGATGGCCACCATGGCTAAAAATAGAACATAGGGGTTAAATGTAGATTTTGGCTTATATCTCTGAAACCAAAGCATTTAGAGTAAATCTGACATAGGATAAAACTGATTATCTGGTCAAGATCTATCTGCCCTGAAATTTTCAGACACATCTGACATTCTGTTGTTGGGTTGCTGTCCCTGAATTGGTAATTTAAAGGAAATTTTGCAGTTTTTGGTTATTATCTTGAAAATTATTATAGATAGAGATAAACTGTAAACAGCAATAATGTTCAGCAAAGTCAGATCTACAAATAAGATGTCATGACCAAAATTGTCAGTCAACCCCTTTAGGAGTTATTGCTCTTAATAGTCAATTTTTAACAATTTTTCGTAAATTTTTGTAATCTTTTACAAAAATCTTCTTCTCTGAAACTACTGAGACAAATTTAACCATACTTGGCCACAATCATCATTAGGGTATCTAGTTTAAAAAATGTGTCCGATGACCCTGCCAACCAACCAAGATGGCCACCATGGCTAAAAATAGAACATGGGGTAAAATGTAGATTTTGGTTTATATCTCTGAAACCAAAGCATTTAGAGTAAATCTGACAAGGGTAAAACTGATTATCAGGTCAAGATCTATCTGCCCTGAAATTTTCAGACAAATCTGACATTCTGTTGTTGGGTTGCTGCCCCTGAATTGGTAATTTTAAGGAAATTTTGCAGTTTTTGGTTATTATCTTGAATATTATTATAGATAGAGATAAACTGTAAACAGCAATAATGTTCAGCAAAGTAAGATCTACAAATAAGTTGTCATGACCAAAATTGTCAGTCGACCCCTTTAGAGTTATTGCCCTTAATAGTCAATTTTAAACAATTTTTCATAAATTTTTGTAATCTTTTACAAAAATCTTCTTCTCTGAAACTACTGAGACAAATTTAACCATACTTGGCTATAACCATTATTAGGGTATCTAGTTTAAAAAATTTGTCCGATGACCCCGCCTTTCAACCATCATGGCCAACTTGGTTGAAAATAGAACATAGGGGTAAAATGCAGTTTTTGGTTTATATCTCTGAAACTAAAGCATTTAGAGCAAATCTGACAGGTGGCAAAAATGTTCATCAGATTTAGATTTATCTGCCCTGAAATTTTCAGACGAATCCGACAACCCGTTGTTCGGTTGCTGCCCCTGAGTTAGTAATTTTACAAAAATTTTGCAGTTTTTTGTTATTATCTTAGAATATTAATATCTAATACTATTAATTATGATTTTAACCTTATTTTACATGATTTCCAAAGCATCAGTAAATACAGGTGAGCGACACAGGCTCTTGAGAGCCTCTAGTTTCTAAAGTATTCTTCGTTTAGTGTACTTTCTGAAAGAGTGACTCTGTTGAATATTTTTTATCTCACTGGCCGAAAGGCTAAGTAAGCTTTTGACTTGGTGTTCGTCGTCTTTTGTCCTTAACGTCGTTGTCTGTTAACTTTTACAAAAATCTTCTCCTCTGAAACAGCTGAGCCAAATTTAACCAAACTTGGCCACAATCATCATTGGGGTATTTAGTTTAAAAAATGTGTCTGATGACCCCACCTACCAACCAAGATGGCAGACATAGCTAAAAATAGAACATAGGGGTAAAATGCAATTATTTTGAAACCGCTATAAATAGAGAAATTCTGACAGAGCAAAAATGTTTCAAATGTTGAGCTTTAACTATTTTCAATTTAAGTCACACGACTACTTATAGGATTTATTGCCCTTAAATGAAGAATTTTACCATTTTTAAATTTTTTTCCTTATTATCTCGAAAATTATGTTGTATTGACAGAAACTTTAAATAGCAAATATGATCAGCAAGACAAGCTTTACTAATAAGTCAACATGACTAAGATTGTCAGACAACTCTTTATTAGAGTTACTGCCCTTTAATGATGAATTTTACCAAATTTTTGCATTTTTGCCTAATATCTTAAAAGCTATAATAGATAGATAGAAATTTAAACAGCAAAAATGGTCAAGAAGACAAAATCTAAAAATGAGTCAACATGACCAAAATCATCATACAATTCCAAATTAGAGTTATTGTCCTTTAATGACGATTTTTACGAAATATTTGCATTTTTGCCTAATATCTTAAAAACTTTAATAGATAGATAGAAACTTTAAAAATGATCAGGAAGACAAGATCTACAAATAAGTCAAACATGAATAAAATCGTAAGTTGACTCCTTATTGAAGTTATTGTCCTTAAATGACAATTTTTCCCATTTTTTCATATTATTTTGAAAACTGTAATAGATAGATAGAAACTTTGAATAGCACAAATAATTATTATTGTTATTGGAGTTATTGCCCTTTAATGATAATTTTTTTATATTTTTTTTTCATTTTTTGCCTATTACATTGTATCTTGAAAACTATAACAGATAGGTGGAATCTTCAGAAAGGAAAAATTATCAGCAGTATAAGATCTACATATTTGTCTACATGACTGAAATTGTCAGTTAACTCTTAATAGAGTTGTTCCCCTTTAATGATGATTTTGCAGCCATTGTTGAAGATGCAGGTGAGTGACACAGGGCCTTAAGAGCCTCTAGTTGTATTTCATCTGTGATTCATTTGTTATTTGTACCTGACATTTAAAGAAATAAAAACTGTTTTATTTCCTAAGACTATACCCATGTTTATCATTTGCACATTTAAATTAGGTTTAGAATTGAGGACCATCAACAATAGTATGTACATGTTAAAGTCAATTGAGGAACTTCAGGTTATAGTTTTTACATGTTTCATAGAAAAGATATATAATTTGTTTATTTTACCATGTTCGATCATGCAAGACACCTTAACAATTAAATATTCTGAGACCATTTATTTTCAGTTTGTACTTTGACACAACGGTTACAATGTTAAATAAAACCAACAAAATTAGAAAATCATGAAAATATATTGCCATAAAATTGCATAAAAAATGCTAAAAAGTATTCACAAAAATAATTTGATTTACAATATTTGTTTTATTTACAGTGCATCTGTGTGGTATAATTCTACAAGTTATTGGTCAGACATCACCACTGTATTCCAGGTAATATTTTAGTTAAAATGAAGTCAGGAAACTTTTAAATTCAAAGAGCTTGACAGGCATGCATAATCAAGTATAAAAAGAGAAATGACAATTTAAGAAAAATGGTATAACAATATACATGCTGACCTGCAATGTGTTATGTAGTAGAGAATTGATAAGAAGTAGTGGATTCGTAAACGATAATCAACGAGCGACTTTAGTCGCAAGTTGATTATCGTTTACGAATCCACTACTTCTTATCAATTCTCTAGCTTAACCCATTTCTAGTAAAAAGACTGTCTGTTTTATGTTTTGACAATGAATCAACGGAATTTCATAAAAATGATTTCGTATATTGTCTTTTTTATTCTATAATAGCTGGAAATGATTATATCCACACGGTTCACGTCTATATTTAAGTTAACATAAGTTTGATATAACTTAAATGGGTTCTTAGCTCCCCTTTTTATTACCAGATTTAATACTTGTATATTTATATTTCATTTAATGTTTTATCATTACAAAGTATTTAAATTATATAGATTTTGGTATTTATGATTTATTCAAAAAGACATATGTAAATATACAGAATTTTTTAATCTTTTTTTGAATAGTTAAAAAAATCTAATTACCAAAATTTAGAAACCTTTCAAAAATGTCTTTACCGACCGTGCAAGGGCTGTTTAGCCAGTCAAGGTCGTTAAAAACTTCCATTTGTTGTTGATTCTTTACAGCTGATTAAGGATTGCCTTCAATTTAACCGTATTGAGTCAAATACATGTATTTAGCGTAGTTGCCATAATACTACAATTTTATGATGCTCCAGTAAATGATGCCTTCCGAAATAAATAAAATAATTGCTGAAAGTCTTTTTTGAAAATTATACATGTATTTTGTTTAAACTGTTTCCTTTTCATTAAGTTTAGATTATTTTAACGTTATTACATTTGACATCCATCGTAAACCAGTCAATAAACTAGTATTTTCTGTGGTACGCATTCTAAATCTCCAGCAGAATTGCTCGTGCTACAGATGTACAATGTATAATTATGTCAATTTTTTACTATTACATTCAAGCTGGTCATAGCCGTGATCGTCTAGTCGTTGGTATCAAAAGATACAACTGTGATATTAGTAGTGCCAAGTTCAAACCTTGTACCCGAATTGAAATTTTTCATTGCAATTTTTTTCTCGACAAAAATATTGTTTTAATCTTAGAGGTATTATATACTTCATATTCATTTCAAGGCGATGATTTTGTTTCTGGTTTTACAGTCAAGGAAGTAGTTTTACGGTCGTAGCTTATATATCACACTTTATTCAAATTAGAGTACATTCAATGTTGACGTGATGTATATTTGGACCATTTATAATCAATTCTAATATGACGTCCTTCTTTCGCTTTGGAAACAAAGCCATGTTCTAATTACAACAAAACATGGGCTGCACGTGATTGACGTCACAATTGAAATTGCAACGTCAGTTGTATTTTGAACAACGCCGAAGGTCGAAATGGATAGTTTTGTCGGTGTTGCTCGCTAGGAAATTAAATAAAATCATTCTAAAAGTAAGTTTACGTTTATATATTAATTTTTTGATCGTTCAACTGTTGATTTTCTATAACGTTTTTGGTTCATCAAATCAAAATGGCTGCCTTTTCGATGTGTATTATAGGTCCGCTTCGAAGTACAAAAGTTCTAAATATTCCTATCAGAATCGAAATAATTCTATCATGCCATGCTTTATGCTCATTTTAACATGGGTAGGCATTATATTTGTCAATATTTTACACCTCGCTAACGCTCTGTATAAAGATATTTACAAATATAATGCCTACCCATGTTAAAATGAGCATAAAGCATGGCATGAAAGAATTATTTCTTAAACAAAGAAGAAAATATTGATAGTTCGATATCATTATAAGACTAAAACCTTAAGTAAGCATTTGCTATGATGAAAAGGAAAAGTCCTTGTACGTTAAAAGTGACATGTGTAATGGGCATATGGTTGTTTATTTTATCAAGGAACTGTACTAATATATACAATTCCTCTATTCTCTAGTGTTTAGAATTAGTGTGTAATAGCCAAAATCGTATAAAGACCCATCGGTTCATTATAACGATGTTGAAAATCGACCAATGTTCAAACCTGACATCGTGAATAAACTCTTTTTTAAGATATTTCCATACTGCTATATAACTTTACTCAGGAACGTTCAAACGTAGAACATAATCTTCCTTAAAAAATAACGCATAAAACAATTTACATAAATTTGAAAAAAACATGAACAAATCCAGACATAGTATAAATATTTTATTAGATAACAAAAGCGAATTATCTCTGAGATAGAAATACAGTTTATTGACATGTATTGACAGTTGTGCGCTTTAAGAGTGTTATTTCAATATTGATGTATGACAGCACTCGTGGTATAGTGGTATCATGCATAGACTGAAGACTCTACTGATTATGAAGAAAATACGCGCGAGTTCGAACCCTTCATATGCCTCTCGTTTTTGAAAGGATAAAAAATCGTAAGTTAAAAGTTTAAAGTTATAAAATAAGTTATCTTAATTTAACGAAGTGGTCAGTGGATTCTTGAAAAATAATCTACTGTAAGAACAATAGACTGACGTCAGAGAAATGGGTTAAATGCTTTTGAACAAACTTTTTCTAAATTCTCAGTTGATATATAGATTCTTACATTGGTACATTGGTACCAGTGGATTATCAGATTTATCCAATCGAGATAGTTAAATTAATGAATTTTAAAATACAAGGCTTGTGGAGGACTTTTAAGTTCGATAAATCCAATAATTCACAAGTAACTGTAATGATCTGTTTCTCTAATGATTATCAAATAATTATTATTTCTGATTAATGAAAATCCCTTCTGAGTACCTTCCACATTCCTGATTTCTACATCATACAGTTAAAGTTGTCAATTTCTCTAACACCTGTTAGCACATTTCGATTCATCCATAGAGCTGATAAAGGATATGACCTTTAAACTTAGCCAATCAACTACTGAGGTCATCAGCAACCACACATTAATTAAATTTTTATGCCCCCGCCGTAGCAGAGGGGGCATTAAGTTTTACCCTTGTCCGTCTGTCTGTACGTACGTCCGTCCGTACGTACATCCCAAAATTAGTTTCTGTTCTCTAACTTGAGTTTGCCTCAACCAAATGTTATGAAACTTATACACAATGCTTATTACCACAAAACACAGATCAAGTTTGAATTTTGATGGTGTCAATTAAACCGTTCTAGAGTTATGCCCCTTTATAAATGGAAAAATTGCAAAATTTTTAGTTTCCGTTCTCTAACTTAAGTTTACCTCAACTAAATGTTATGAAACTTATACACAATGCTTATTACTACTAAATACAGATCAAGTTTGAATTTTGGTAGCGTCACTCTAACTATTCTAGAGTTACGCCCTTTATAAATTGAAAAATTGCAAAATATTTAGTGTCTGTTCTCTAACTTAAGTTTGCCTCAACCAAATGTTATGAGACTTACCCACAATGCTTATTTCCACAAAACACAGATCAAGTTTGAATTTTGGTGGCGTCACTTAAATGGTTCTAGAGTTATGCCCCTTTATAATGGAAAAATTGCTAAATTTTTAGTTTCCATTCTCTAACTTAAGTTTGCCTCAACCAAATGTTGTGAAACTTATACACAATGCTTATTACCACAAAATACAGATCAAGTGTGAATTTTTGTGGCGTCACTCAAACCGTTCTAGAGTAATGCCCCTTTATAAATGGAAAAATTGCAAAATTTTTAGTTTCCATTCTCTAACTTAAGTTTGCCTCAACCAAATATTATGAGACTTACACACAATGCTTATTGCCATAAAACTCAGATCAAGTTCTAATTTGGGTCGTGTGACTTTTACCTTTCTTTAGTTATGCCCCTTTATAACTATATAATATGCAGGCGGGGGCATCATTTGTGTCCACGAGTGGACACAATCCACATTTATTTTAACCATGGGTCCAGAAAGGGTTTAATTGCCAAAGAATTAGAGAAACATGTAATAAGAATTTAGAAAGAAACTAAGGTTCCAACTCCCTCAGGCAAAGTTACCCTTAGATGAATTTGGCTATTTCTTTTAGGTTCTTTTGGTCATGTAGTTGTTGATGTGTTTATATTTTATTAAATCTAATACATCCTTGGCTTTCATATGATTAGCATTCCTAATGAAGGTAAAACCAGAAAGTGCTCCTGACACATGAAATTAATAAAGTGTTATTTTCTTTTGTGGTCTCGTGGTAGTATGTTCTCCGCCAGTGTGGGAGGTTGTTGGTTCGAACCACGGCTGGGTCAAACCAAAGACTTTAAAATTGATATTTGCTGCTTCTCTGCTAATCACACTGCATTAAGGAGTAAGAGCAAAGACTGGTCAGCTTGCAGTCAGAATAATGTGTCTGGGTAAGGTGACATGTCTTCCTGCGGACTAGCTGTTACCTTGTGAACTAGCACGTTAAAAATCCGGCTCAGAGTGTCGGTCTAGTACAAAGCAGGGTAATTATTTCATATTGCATTAACATGTTCTCGTCCTGAATATGCATATTAGTTTGCTGCTGGACTTAAAGCAGCCATCCATCATCATCATCATTTACAAAACACAAATTTTTAAAAATTGCCATGGAGTTGTCAGTTTGACTTTGTTTTTATTATGAGTTTGAATATCTCTTTGGTATCTAACATCTCTTTTGTGTCTAAATTAAACAGACAATAGTAATGATCTGCTATCAACTCAAAATGCATAAGTAGCAACTTAAACTTGTCCCATAGGTCACTTAGCATTTATTTAATAAAAAACGAAAACAAAAGTTGTGTAAAGGTGTGTAGGAATGCTTTGCTTTCAATTATCATTTTATCATAATTATGTGATTATTTCTCTCTCTTTTTTGCCTTTTATAGGCTAAAGCTGTACTTCCACCAAATCCTTTTTGTGGAAGAGTCCTTGGATGTTTATCTAACTGTTCAGCGGTAGATTGTGACTACATTGTCAGCTGGTTACAACAAGACAATGAGACAGTAACCTACAAAATACAAACCAAGGTCACACCAGGAACAATAATCAATTCCTATGCAGCAATTGGTCTGTCAACAAATCAGTCAATGGTAAATAGATTGTTCTTGAATATTTATAATATTGAGAATTCATTTTACTACTTGCAATTTTTAATGTAGAGCATTACTTATAACAAATTGTTTTAATTTGTAGATTTTGGGGTACAATTGCATTAATAAGAACTATTTTGTTAATGATGATGTTAGACAATATGTAATATAACATTACAATTAAGCAGCCTTTACTTATGTGTTGTTGGAAATATCTCTGCATGATACTTAACCCTTCAGTATGATATATACTGGCATTCATCAGCTTCATAATTCTAACAAACTTTATAACACAGATACATTAAAATATATGATTGTGTGTATGTTTTTTGTTAAATGAATGCATGCCTATTTAAATCATTTAAGCTCTATTTGCTTTTATTTGCAGCCTGGATCCAGTGTCATAATGTGCCTCAATACAAATGGGAAGATGTCAGCTGAATTAGGATACACAACTGGTCATAAATACTCCAAAATAAGTGATGTATGAGCATTTTCAGTGATGTTTTACATTTTGAGGGAAAACAATTGCCAAAGTTGGTTTCAAAAGGGCCCAGTCGACTATAGCAATCACTCTGTCTCTCTCTTCGTCCGTCTGTCCATCCTGCAGCACTTCTATTTTGTACCACATGTCAAGATTGCCACCACAGATTTCAAAAATGTGTATGGATAGTATTAATACCTTTAAAAGGAAGGTCCATTACAGTTTGTCTGTCTGTCTGTCTGTCTGTCAGAAATTCTATGTCCTACGATGTATATATTATCAGCTCAGTAGTCAGTGCCTCAGATCTTACAGAAACTTTTCTTAAACTCTCTGTTGATTAATAAAGAAACTTAGTTTCAACTCCTTTAGGCAGAGTTGACCTTAGATGAATTGGACTATACTTTTATGTCCCCTTTGGTCACTTTTTAAAAATACCTGTCAAAATACATAACATTTGGATTTTAACAAAACTTTGTATTTCTCATGAACACATCCTGAATTAATTTCTGGTGTCAAAATTTAGGAAAATTGACACCCCCATGAATTTGAATTGCTGTGTATGCATCAGTATTAATTATTTGTTTCTGTGTCTCACACAAAAATGTACCAGGGTTGCCCATGCTAACTTACATGTCAGTTTTCTAGTTTTCTTTTTTTAGTGATTTATTCACAACGATTTATGACTGTTTAATTTCCAGTTTTAAATTTTGCATGCTTATTCAAGATAAGAAAATATTGTTATGATATGTGTAAAACCCTTTAAGGTGGCTGGGGTTTCTTCTTCCATCTTGGATTTTGAAATGGCAGATGACAATCGGTCTAGATCTATAATAAAATGTGCAAATTTCGAGAGTAGTATGTAATTCATGTGTAAGACTTTTCATGTTAATATAGAAAAGTAAGTGTTTTACCATATTTTACGTTTGTGTTTTACAAAAAACAGAAACTTTTTGTTTGATTCAATTTATTTCAACTTTGCAACATAGGGGGAGATAACTCAGATAAAGTAACTTTTATAATAGAATGTGTTATGAATTTACCTATTTAAGGTAGCAGTGTAGCACGGTAGTATTTGCATTCTGGAATTTAGGTTGCTCTGTTGTGTACCCTACTTAAGTCAATGTATTGAACATTATGATTGGACAAAAAATACAGTATCAACTGAACATACTTTCCCAAACTGAGGGATGAATCAGGTGTAGAAAAATATGAAATAATTTTACATACAGGTGAAAATGAATTTTTTTTAATTTTGTATTCACTGCATGATAAAAGACCTAAAAGCACTAGTGGCCTTAGGTTTTTAAAGATAGCAAAAAAAGTAAACGGTCATGATACATATTTAAATTCATTTCTGAAAATTATAATGAAAGTTCTTCAGTAAACTGTGTACGTAGAATTTTGGGCAGTACTAGAAAGTGGTGAATAGTCTAAAAAGGCTATCATTATCCCTTATGGGCCAGGAAATACTACCGTGCCACCTTTATAATGTAGTAAGAAAACTAGTCTGGTTACCCCATTTTTTCTTCTTCTTATCTGAAAACATATTATAAGAGCTATCTTCTCATATTTTATCTTAAAATTCTATGGTTTAGTTTTCTTGTTATCACACAAAATTGGATTTTCTATGCATAATCTATACAAAATCTGATAATTTTGCACAACCTGTAGCGTGAAAAAAAACCTGGCGGCCCATACTTTATATAATATTTTTGAAAAAATCATAATATTGACTTCATTTTGACAAATTATTAAAAAGTTCTATGGATTTGAATTTAGACCCCCCATCTACCTTAAGGCTTACATGTTGGGTCTGACTTATATTGCTAGCTGACAGTTTTCCTCTATTTGTGACATCACCAAATAAACCTTAACATCCAATTTGTACTTACCATGAGTAACACAATGGGTGCTACATGTGGAGCAGCATATATGCTTTCCCTTCCAGAGCACCTGATATTATCCCGTTTTTGTCGAGCCTGCGGCTTTTGTCGCAGAAAGCTCAACATAGGGATAGTGATCTGGCGGCAGCGGCGGTATTAGCTATCTTCTTAAAAGCTTTACATTTTAGAAGGTGGAAGACCTGGATGCTACATACTTTGTATATAGATGCCTCATGTTACGAAGTTTCCGTCAGTCACATGTCCAATGTCCTTGACCTCATTTTCATGGTTCAGTGACTACTTCAAAAAAAAGTTCAGATTTTTTGGAATGTTAAATTCTCTCTTATTATAAGTAATAGGATAACTATATTTGGTTTGTGCGTACCTTGCAAGGTCCTCATGCCCGTCGGACAGTGTTCACTTGACCTCGACCTCATTTCATGGATCAGTGAACAAGGTAAAGTTTTCGTGGTCAAGTCCATATCTGAGATACTATAAGCAATAGGTCTACTATATTTGGTGTATGTAATGATAGTAAGGTGTACATGTCCAACTGGCAGGTGTCATCTGACCTTGACCTCATTTTCATGGTTCAGTGGTCATAGTTTAGTTTGTGTTTTGGTCTGTTTTTCTAATACTGTATGCAATAGGTCAACTGTATTTGGTGTATGGAAATATTTTACGATGTACATGTCAGTCTGGCATGTTTTATTTGACCTTGACCTCATTTTCAAGGTTCATTGCTAAATGTTAAGTTTTTGTGTTTTGGTCTGTTTTCCTAATACTGTATGCAGTAGGTCAACTTTATTTGGTGTATGGAAATATTTAATGATGTACATGTCAGTCTGGCAGGTTTTATTTGACCTTGACCTCATTTTCATGGTTCATTCCTTATGTTAAGTTTTTGTGTTTGGTCTGTTTTTCTTACACTTTCAGCAATAGGTCAACTATATTTGGTGTATGGAATGATTGTAAGGTGTATATGTCTGTGGCAGGTATCATCTGACCTTCGCCTCATTTTCATGGTTGATTGGTCAATGTTCAGTTTTCCTGGTTAACTTTTTTTCTTAGATACCTTAAGCAATAGGTCAACTATATTTGGAATGATTTTAATGTGTACATGTCTGTCTGGCAGGGTTCAAATGACCTTGACTTCATTTTCATGGTTCATTGGTCAATATAGAATTTCCATGGTTTGGTCTGTTTCTTTTATACTATAAGCAATAGATCATCTATATTCCGTGTATGGAGGGATTGTATTAAAGGTGTACATGTATTTCTTGCTTGGTTTATCTGACCTTGACCTCATTTTCTTGGATCATAAGTGTAAATGTTATACTTATAGTAAAACTTTATATGTAGGACTATCAACATAAAATCAATGGTCAGTATAGTAGGCGAGACATTTCAGCGTGTGCACTCTTGTTTTGGTGGGGTTAGTGTTGCTCAGTAGAATTTTTTTTGCAGTTTTTTTATAGACTTGTTTGCCTTCTTGTCTTTTTTGCCATCATTTTGTCTTGTTTCTCTTCCATTCATGAATTAGGATTCTCACTTTGGTATCATCTGCCTCTTTTTTAACAAGTAATAATGTGCAGAAAGACATGGGAATATTCTTATTCTGAGCCAACCAGTCTTTTCTCTTACTCTTAAATACCACAGATGGACAGAGAAGTAGCTAATACAAATTTGTCTGGTTTCACAGGTTTAACCCAATACCTCCCATACTCATGTTAAGCATGATTACAAGACAAGGCAGTTTCTGTTTTTGTAGTACAAAGTTTAGTTTATGGATAGGTTCTCAATCAATCCTCAAAGTTTCCATTATATATAATAAGAATAGATAAATGGAAAAAGGAATACAATATAGACAAAAAATGAGACAATGCCATGAATACAGGGAAGTAGCTATTGATCATAGAAACAGTACTTTGCATGCAATATTTTATCTGGACAATACTTGTATGGTCTCCAGCAATGAGGTAGTTCATTTCAGTCATTTATTCAATATTGGATGTAAAGAAATAACTTATAAGGGCAGAACTAAACTATTGTATTGTATGCAAATATTATAAAATAAGCCCGCTACTTGTTTCAGACAAAAGGAATGCTTCAGTATGTGTCCGGAGAAACAAATGGAAATATCTTTCAGTGTGAAATAAAGAGAAAAGTAGTATCCACAGATGACATGATATTTGATCTAAGGAAGAAGTGGTACCTTCTGTTTGCTCATGGAAATGTTAGTAATGGTAAGTAAAGGTTCTCTGCTGTAATATCAATTTGTATACATGGTATACTGTGCAGGTAAAGTTAATAGTGATTATTAGAACATGTGAATGTATTCTTCAGTAATTAGAATTAGGTATCAAACAGTAAATGTCAACAAGCTACCGGTAAATATACTGTCAACAAGCTACCAGTTAATATACTGTCAACAAGCTACAGTAAATATACTGTCAACAAGCTACCAGTAAATATACTGTCAACAAGCTACCAGTAAATATACTGTCAACAAGCTACCAGTAAATTTACTGTCAACAAGCTACCTGTTAATATACTGTCAACAAGCTACAGTAAATATACTGTCAACAAGCTACAGTAAATATACTGTCAACAAGCTACAGTAAATATACTGTCAACAAGCTACCAGTAAATATACTGTCAACAAGCTACCAGTAAATATACTGTCAACAAGCTACAGTAAATATACTGTAAACAAGCTACAGTAAATATACTGTCAACAAGCTACCAGTAAATATACTGTCAACAAGCTACATTAAATATATTGTCAACAAGCTACAGTAAATGTACTGTCAACAAGCTACAGTTAATATACTGTCAACAAGCTACAGTAAATATACTGTCAACAAGCTACAGTGAATATACTGTCAACAAGCTACAGTAAATATACTGTCAACAAGCTACAGTAAATATACTGTCAACAAGCTATGGGTAATGTTTTTTTTTTGCATCTTTCCCTGTGTAGAAAGATAATGTAAATATAAATTGTCACAAATATGTAAAACCTAGATCCACCCTTATATGAATACATCATGAAAATTAGAACATCGTCTCTAAGTCAGCTAGAATATGCTCAATGTTAAATAAATTATCAGCAAAATAAGTTGGTTTACAGTAGTAACATGTATTATCATGGCATCAGGGTAATGATTGTATATAAGGTAGTTGTTCTGATAACACCAATATGTCATTAGGTAGAATGGCATGACATGTGATCATTGTCTGTCTGTTTTTATATTCCAATTCTGGTTTCCATTTAGCAACACAAGTAAGCCTCTTGACTTGAAGAAATGATTTTGGGATCATCAAACACAGATTCAGTTTTATTTTGATTTTGACATTTGACATTTTTAGTTTCAGAGTTATCCCCCTTGATTAAGTAACATAAAGCAAATTACAATTAAAAACTTAAGCTTTGTTTAACCAATCTTTCACATTTTATTTGAAATTTTAATAAGAGCAGTATTAGTCACTACTAAACACAGGTTAAGATGATAATGATGATCATGTGACTAGTAAGAATAATAGTTTAAACAGGGTTACACAGTTAGCTATAGAATTAATATTTCCTGAGGCCCTTATGAAATACATTGAAAAATAACAAACAAATAATCAAACTGACCAATAACAAGATGCATGCTGGGAACACAACATATGTACCTACTGTCTATATTTATTTCCACAAGATTTAAATCCTGTTAGATATATAAATACTTGGCATGGTTTATTGTCTTTTTAAAAAAAACTTTCATGTTAAGATTAATGTGACTTGAATGGAGAGTTGTCTCATTGGCACTCATACCACATCTTCTTATATCTATGACACAGAATTTGAAAAATTTTGCATACAACTCGTTGAACTATAACTGAAAATTGAAAAAATAATGCATTTATCTCATTTATTTATTGAAATATTATTGATCAAATTCTTTCAAAAAAGGTGAATATTTGTAAAGAAAGCACATGCAATTGGTGAAAATTTTCTTAAATTTGTCTTTAATTTGTCTTTTAATTATCATATCTCCAATTTGGAGTCCATAGATTTTTTTATTCCCCATGCGACGCGTTGCAGTGAACATAGAAATACAGGGCATCCTGTCTTGTTAGCGCTTTCATGTGTACAATTCTTGCCAGATTTTATAAAACTTATATTATAGGTTTATATCAAAAATGTCTCGGACAAGTTGGAAAATTAGTCTCGATCAATTATTAGTCCCCTACCGACGAAGTGGAAGGGGACTTTAGGTTTGCACTCTGTCCCTCTGTCTGTCTGTCTGTCTGTACAGCAAATCAGTTTTCCAGACTTTTTTTCTTTATGCTTGAAGATATTGATTTGATATTTGGTTTATTGATTTATCATGACAAGTTACAGGTCAAGTTCAATTTTAACGATTTTAGCTTTTTTCTTTGTTCAGTTAATCCCTTGAATTAAATTTTTGTTGAAATACTTATTAATTAGTAGATTTCTGTTCAAAGGGAAATAACTCATTTTTTAAAAGATTTTTAAAAGACAAAATGACATTTTGGATTTTTTTCCTTGTCTTTGGTAAATTGTTTGAAGAATTTAGTGGTAGGTTTGTTTGTCATTCTAGAAGATATTGATTTGATAATTAGTATGTAGTTTTATCATGACAAGTTACAGATCAAGTTGGAATTTTGTTCCAGTCTGATAATTTTGTGCTGAGTTATGGTCTTTAGACATAGAAAATTCACTTAAATAATCAGTTTTCAACAGTTTTTTTCGTCATGCTTGAAGATTTTGACTTGATATTTTTATGTAGTTTACACCATGACAAGTTATAGATCAAGTTAGAATTTCGTTCCATTACAATGAATTTGTAACTGATAGGGGACTATGTATTGCCATGCATTACTAGAATGCTTGTCTTTAAAAGAGTTATGCCCTTGGAAATATTAATGATATGGAAAATTGCATTCTTAGCGTTCTCATTTGTAAAATTCTTGCCAGATTTTTATCAGATTTATATTAAAGGTTTATATCAGCAATGTCTCCGATAAGTTCGAAAATCAGTGCTAATCTAATATTTTTTAAAGAGTTGTGCCCTTTGAAATATTATATAATATAAATTATTATATAATTGCATTGTAAGCACTCTCATGTGTACAATTTTTGCCATATTTTTATCAAATTTATATCAAATGTTTATATAAGCAATGACGTTACACACATACGCTTATTTCAAAGTTTTTTTAGTATTTTTTCTCCCAGAACACCACTTTGAATGATGTGTACTGTTTGAAAGACAGTTGGTGACCCTATAATTTTTTAACATCATTAAAACGGAAATTTATGTATCAACAACATATAATTTTTTTATGAAAAATCTATGGACTTGAAATTGGATTTTATGTGCTTTCTATGCAAATGTTTCCCTTTTTTTGGAAGAATTCAATCAGACAAAAAAAGAGATAAATGCATTATTTTTAGATTTTCATTTATAGTTCAACGAGTCAGAGTTGTTTGCAAAATTTTACTAAAATCTGTGACATAAGCTCATTTACTGTACATTGATCTTAATTCAACTTTGTAAAGTCGTAAATTTTCATAGTCTATTGTAAAGTTAGACAAAGTTTTTCTTTAAGTCTGATGTATAATTAGATGCAGCTTTAGACAAAATCAGTAGGTAAAGTGTCTATTTGTCATCACCCCTTATATTGTGACATCATATGAAATCAAAGTACTGAAGTACTGAACATCGGATGACCGCAGGTTCTTGTGGATGGTCAAAAGCACATGTCACAGAAACAGATCACATCTCTATACCTGAAACTGAGGTTAATTTACAGAGATTTTTTTTTCTTATACAAGTTCGTGCTTGGATGATGAATAAATGACAGGAAATTCAACCTCACCGTAATAACTATTATATTGTAGTGATACAAATCAGTATACCTTAGACTATTATACTAATATAATAATAGTTCCAGAGAATACACTGGTTTGTTGTTATATATTATATTAATATTACGGTTGCATGTATATATAATTTTCATCTATTTGTATATCATACTATTCTACTATTATTATAGTGTAATGCAAGTGCATGGTGGACACTCTTCTGTAAAAAAAAAGTCAAAGTCTTAAAGGCTGTTAAAGCAATTGCTGCCATGTTAATGTTTTGTGGACTTTTATTTTTCATCCATATATATAAGAATTAAACCTGACAGGACAGGAGTGTTGACTAGTGAGAAGCAAGACGGTTTTAACTTTATATTAATATAAGACTTTAGCAGGAAATCATTTTAAATATGTTTTATATTTTACAAGGAGACAACAAGTTTACCAGGCTAAAGTTGGGGTTAATTATACATGTGCTGAAACATATAACTGAAAAAAAAATCATTATGGATTATCCCCTGGTAGTGTTTGTAACTGGGCAGTAATTTCCTTTATTGATTTAATTTTAACCATTTTCATAATTAATTTAAATTAACCATTCAGTTAAAACATTTCAACTTTCCAGACGCAAATGTTGAAAAACGGGACAGAAATAAAATATCTTACAAGACATAAACATGTAAAAAATAAATATATATTTCAGCTTACTAAAAATATTTTCATAATGTTACTTTGACATCATTTCTTAAAACTAAGTCCCAAACATAATTGCTCAGTTGACATGTGTCATCCTCATGCGATACGAGATAACTATAATTCTGATGCAATCCCGAAAAGGGGGGTCATCACAAACAAACATGACATTAAATTGTCATTATACGAACTAGAACAAACAGCTCTATGTTGCTTTGATATTTATCAATTTTCAGGAAACATGTGAAATAAATTTCAGGTCCATTTCATTATAGTGCCTAACAAGATTGTGTGAGGTAGACGAAATTGACCTTAAAACGATCGTATTGTCTTTTGATGTCCAAAAATAGGCAGATCGGACATATAAGGACTTTATCTAATGGCTACATAAATTTGGGATTTATTATTATTATAATATTCTAATGAAACTGAAAATTGTATTTTTTTTTAGGATAAACAACAATTTTACCTGGCGTAGCCGTTCATAAATGTTTTTCTGCATTTATCTTCGAAAAATGGCGTATTTAATGGAATAGAACGTTAATACAGTAAACTTTCTCTTTTTTCTCCGCAATAGGCTATCAAAAATAATTTATCTAATGTGTATGTGGAAAATTATGTGAAAAGATAAAAAGTGGCAATTGTTACCTTTCATACCTTAAGTTTCGTTCATCTGATTCTGACCAATGCTTATATACTAAATATCTATTTATATGCCGCTATTATTGTTGTTGTTACCAATTATGTAAATCAATTGTATCTGATTTTATGCCCTTTATGGGCCCTGTAATTTGGGAAATAAAAAAAAAATCTATTCATTGATGAAACGTAATATGGACTGGTCCAGTGTCCAGTTTGCAGGTCATTTAATTTTCTGTACACATTCATGCACGCTCTGATTTAATCAATATACTCGTACGAAAAAGCATGAACAATTTGAAGGTAATCTAATAATAACTTAATCCAATCAAATTGCATAAGATTCAATAACAATGTCAAGTCCACATCATAATGAGTAATAGAGGTAAACTGGGTAGGGAGAAAATGACAGATATTTCAAGTTTATATTTACCGTAGAAAGGCTTGTATAGTCCGCGGTTTTATTCTCCAAAATTGGACCTTCCAGACGGGGTGCGGACTATAGAGTACAATAAGCAAGAAATAAGAGAAAAATTTCAATTTCGCGGTCGAGGTGGTTTGTTTACGTTCCGCCATCTTTGTTATTTCTATTGTAGAGGGCGCTCTTATCCTTTTTCAAACTAATAATTTTAACTCATCCATATTAATAAGTTATTTCTATTCAATATCAAATTAATACTGATAAATATAAAAACTAAACCTTTCATTACAAATTTCTCGTTTCTTTTCAATGCATTGGTTGAAATAAACTGGTATCTGCTTGATTGAAACGATACAAACATAGTGAAAAAGACAACCGTAAACCAGCTTAGAATTTGTAAACGACAAAACGTAATCGGTTATTGTTCGTTCCGTTTTGGTGTTTCATACTGACTAATATGGTTTGTATTAGCTTAAGACCCTTCAAACATTAATGTGATAGATATATTAAAGACTGTTTTACAAAAGGATGGAACTGTTTTACTTTCAAAGTCGTATTATAGTGATATCTGTTATGTACGGATTTCGACTATCACCGGTTTATTTCTTCTTTTACACGTGCTTTATAAACTTCCTGTTTAAACATGCACAAGTTTCTAAATTGTTTTTTAAGTGAATTAAACTTATTTTAACAATCATGAAGCGTTCTAGAATCATTTACAAGCAGTTTCAGCTTCTGTTTGATGATGGAAAACAGGTTTTTCCAAGAAAATACCGCAAACGACCGCACAGGATTTGAAATTACCGGAGTTTCATTAGACTTTTTCTAACAGTTACAAAAAGTTTTTTTACCTAAAATTTCGTGGGGAGAAGGGGGTGCGGACTATGTACCACTGCGAACTATACAAGCCTTTCTACGGTATGCAATAAAATTTGTCAACCAAAAGTTTTGCTACAATTTCAAAAACATGTCGTTCTGTATGGGTATAGTTTTCGGATCTTTCATTAGCGTATTTAAGGCTATAAAAAGTTTGGGCTTCAAAAGTTCACACAATTATTGACTTTATACAGAAAATTCGTCCTTGTAAAACATTTAATAGTTCACATGATACACGATTTTAAAGTAAAATTATTTCTTAAAACACTGCAAAAAATTTCATTCATATTGATAAAGTGGTATCGTCATAAAGTGCGTTGAAATGAACAGTGGTATAGCAAACATCGAATTCCCTCACAAAATGTTATCACACACTACAGTAAGGGGAGTCAGTTAAGTTTGTCTATTTTTAGATACTATACAGGTAATCTTTTGACACTACGTATACAACCTGTGTGACCTGTGTAGTGATTTTGATTTTACGATAAATTCATGAATGAACGATAATTTTATGAATGAACATGAGCACCTGACCTCTTTCTTAAACACCTATTAAACATATAAAACCGTATTTAATAAGGAGATAATTCAGTCAAATTTTCAGTACTAAATCAACAACTGAAATGATTCCATTTTTTGATGAAACATCGTACGAACGGAGAACGGAATCGCAGGTATAAAAATGCACTTTTTTCCCTTGTAATGACCGCGGATCTATAATTTTTATAGATCGGTTGAAATCTCAAAACTAATTTGCATAATGGAAATTTAGGCGATAGCAATACATCGGAATGACCTCAAGGTCATCTTCTGTAAAAACTGTGTAGTTCATTACATATAAAAGACTTATCAGATTATAAAAGATAATGATACTGATATAAACCTTATTTTTCACTTTGTTGATACATGTACAAGTTTAATGGAACAATTATATTTTACCAGTGGTATCAACTACTGGAGTCTTCAGTTTAAAAATGTGGTCATAATTTGTACATGTTTTTAACTAATATATCAAATTATTTAAGCTACCATTTCTTTATTCTAGGTATCCCAGTTCACCATGATTTTAGGACAGCTAGTAATACTACAGTTGAATTTATTGGACCATTAGAGGTAAATTGTAAACTTTCATTTATCTCTGAGGTCAGTCTATGTCTAGCAATTGACATACCTGTCATCTGACCCGGTATTTAAAAAAAAAAAAAATAGAGCTCACCCAAGATTTTGCTATAGTTGCCTGGGTGATCACATTACCCGTTATTTCATCATTTGGAACGTTTTTACCCATTTTTCTTGTGCCTTGAGATCTTTTCAGTAAGAAATTAGACAGAAATGTTGAAACCATGTGGCAAGCATTCAAAAAAACAATCCAAAACACCATAGATAAGAGAGTACCAACAAAAATGAGCCAAGGAAAACACACACATCCATGGATGAACACCACCATTAGAAGGAAGATAAATAAAAAAATAAAGCCCACAAGAAGGCCAGGAAAACGAAAAAGAAAAGAGACATGGATAGATATAAGAGACTCAAACAGGAAACACAATGGGAAGTCAGGCAAGCCAACAAAAAATATATGGAAGAAGTAAGCACCAATTATAAAGACAACTTGAAGAAATTCTGGTCATATATAAAGAGCAAAGGTCAAGAATGGACAGGTGTAGCACCATTAAAGAACAAATTGGGATTTCTTCAAAGCGACAATAAAAGCAAAGCTGAGATACTCAATGATCAATTCCAGTCAGTATTCACAAAGGAAAACCTAAATAACTCTCCTAACAAAGGAAAGAGTCCATATTCCACCATGGATGATATCAAAATCAGCACTAAGGGAGTACACAAACTACTCAAAAACCTTAAACCACACAAAGCTACTGGTCCAGACTCAATTCCATCCTTCATCCTGAAAACAGCGGCAGACCAACTCGCTCCTTTTCTAACAGATCTGTACCAAACATCCCTTAACACCGGAGAAGTCCCACAAGATTGGAGAGATGCTAACGTGGTACCCCTATTCAAGAAAGATGAAAGACATTTAGCTTCCAACTATAGACCTGTTTCATTAACTTCCATCACATAGTCCACAGCAGTATTATGGACCATTTTGACAAACACAACATACTTACCAACGCACAGCATGGATTTCGCAAAAAACGATCATGCGAATCACAACTTATAATAACAATCAACGACATTGCAAAAAAACTGGAAAAAGGATCCCAAGTTGACATCATCCTTCTTGACTTTGCAAAGGCATTCGACAAAGTTCCGCACCACGGCCTTTTACACAAACCAGAATTTTATGGAGTAAACCCTAAAGCTACAAAATGGATTCAATCATTCCTTGAAAACAGAATGCAAAGCGTAATATTAGAAGGAGCTGTCTCCTCTCAAGGCCCAGTACTATCAGGCGTCCCCCAAGGCACAGTTCTTGGACCTCTATTGTTTCTGACCTACATAAATGACATGCCAGAAACATCAACGTCATCTGAAACAAAACTTTTTGCAGACGATAGCCTACTTTTTAGAACAATAAACAACCAGGCAGACAGCAACCTTTTGCAAAAAGACTTAACATCATTGGAAGAATGGGAGAATAAATGGCAAATAAGTTTTAACGCCAAAAAATGCATAGTTATCACAATAACGCAGAAAAACAAAGAAGTGAGAGATACATCATATAAACTCCACGGACATACACTAGACAATGTTGATGCAAGCAAATACTTAGGCGTAACTATCAACAACAACCTATCCTGGGATAGACACATTGATGATATTGTAGGCAAAGGAAATAAAACATTGGGATTTATCCGAAGAAATCTGAAAGACTGCACAAAACCAGTAAAAGCAGCAGCATATACAGCCCAGCCATAGTAAGACCTTCAGTGGAATATGCCTGCACAGTTTGGGATCCATCGAGCCAAAAAAAGATCAAATCATTAGAACAAGTTCAAAAAAGAGCAGCAAGATTTGTTCATAATAACTACTCAGACCGAACACCTGGCTGTGTAACACACATGGTTAAACAATTACAGTGGGAAAGCCTGGAAGAATGTAGGAAAACCAACAGACTATGTATGCTATTTAAAATCCAGCACACAACAATATCTAATACCCAACGACAGCCGGACCAGAGGTATAGGCCGCTTTTACCAAGAAAGAACAAAAACTGACACCTATGGACAGCCATTCTTCCCAAAGACCATCAGGGATTGGAATCAACTTCCAGCTAAAACAACATCGGCTGACTCGATAGAGGGATTCAGAGCTGCTCTGAAAGCAGGCTCTGGAAGGAAGTAAACAGTATAGCGTGTATATAATTTTAATTGTAAAGTGGCGAACGTTTTAAATGTAAATAACTTTGAGAAGACTTGCTGCCTTGCCCGGCACTGCGCTAAGTTTTCGCGGGACCATACACATTCAATATGAATTCGGTTCCTTACTTGGAAGAAGAAGAAGAAGAAATGCTGTGTTTACTGTCAAATTAAGTGACTCATTTAGTGCATGGCTTCACTTGACAGCTTTGGTGTCAAACACACTGTTAATTTACACTAATCTTAGTCAGTTTACTCCTGGTTTGCCCACTTTTAATTATACCAATTATCCATAAGTAAAGAAAACAAAAAAGACAAAAGGTTTAATGAGCATACAATTGTATAGTCTGTTCCAACTTAGGTATATAGTTTATCAATGTTTTCTATATATTCAGGTAATTTTAATTTTGTAATTCCATTTTCATTCGTAAAGGAAAATAATAAATAAATCGTATATTTTTTCTCACAATAATCTAATATCAATTCAATCGATTATTTAACATTCATGTGAATGAATGAATCTTTTATTTTCATAAACTAAATACAAAGTTACAGAGAATGGTACATATATACATGTTTACACAAATAGACTTACTACATGCATGTGTGAAATACTACAAGTCAGTTACATATTTTAACTTGGAGGACATACTTTCACAATCATAATCTGAATAAATTTACACAATTTTTCTAATTGTACAATATTTGTAGAATTGAAAAAAACATTTAATTTGTATGTGTTTGGATTTTTCCAAAAATAATTAAATAACAAGTTTGTTCTATCTGTTTAAATGCTTCTCAAGTCATAATGTAGTGGTATTCGTCACCAATGTCAGTTGAGTTACAAAGAAGGCATACTCAATATTCTCTTGCAAGACCCTGCCACCTTCCCATCTCAACTGGCAATCGGTGACTACCACACCTAAAAAGTCACAAAACATTATATTCACAAAGTCACAAATTGTAAATTAAATTCTGTTGATGTTTTTAATTGTGTCATTAGCAAAGCTTGGTTACTGAACAGTTGCATTTATATTATATCATGACTATTTGTTAGAATTAATTGGATATTTTTATTTAATTTCAGAACAATGTATTTATTAAAATATAATAAAAATAGTTTAATAAATAAAAAGATATTTAAATTTAAATGGCTATTTATTCTAAGCTTTGGTTTCATTATTTTATTTTTTCCAGAATGTACCAATAATTAAAACTATTTGTTGATAAATTGTAAAATAATAAACATTTTTATACACATTTTTACGATTTTTTTTTATATTTGTCAAATTCATTACTTTTTCCTGCTTAAAACTACAATGTATATCAAATATAATTTTTTTTTGCACATTTTCTTTGATTTAATAGCAGAATATAGTATCTTTTATAAAATTTAAAGGTAATATAAAAGGTAAAAAAATATGACTATAATTTAGAAATAAACTATAATTGTTAAAACAACAATCTCCCCTATGTTTACATATGCATGTAATTAAAAGTGGGCAAACCAGGATGACACCTCTTAGTCTAAGGTCAAAAATAATTTGTGTATTTCAAAGATGTTTGACAAAATATTCAAGTTACTCCCTCTTTTTTGCCACTTTTCACAGTATACGCCCTAAATTGATGTTTCTCAGTAAAAAGATTAAATTTAAGGCAAATTGAATCCAAAGATATATTAGAATAATACTTCACTGATTTTTACTTTCTTAGGACAACTAGAAAATTAATATTTTGAAAATTATTTTTTTCATCTCTACTTCCTTTAAATGCTCAAATTTTAAATTGTATCATCTATTAATAATTATATATGAAGTAAAGCTGCTTACGGATGTTAAGTTATAATAATTCAAGTATCATATGGTTTATAGGTTGATGTAATACAATGTGAATAATACAAATAAATGGGGGATGGCTTGAATTTATATAGTATTATAAATTAATATTTCAATGGTTAATAAATGCAATGAAAAAATTAATTTAAGTTTTGAATTATTTTCAGTAAATACTTAAGCATTTTTTGGAAACTGTTCGATGTAAAATATAAAAAATATCCCCTAAATACAGCTGAAAAAAGTTTGTACGTGTTACGACCTGAGATTTTCTTCTTCAATGCAGGTCATAACCTGCATTTTCATATTCAGAGGTTGACAGGTATGTATTGAATCAAACCCATATTTTGATATTATATACATAAAAAAATGAATAGAAGATATGGTACACAAAATATACATCAGTTGATGATTAAAATATGGACCTCCTGTGAAAAGTAAAATGGAATAAAAAAAAAAAGACAGATATCTATAAACAATGATGTATTTTTCAGGTCAGGGATTTCATTAAACCAGATCCATGGTGTGGTAAAACCAAGGGTTGCTTTATGAATTGTACAGAAACTGAATGTGATTACATCATCAGCTGGACTCATGATTCACAAACTATAACATATGAAATACAAACAAAAGTAAAGATGGGTACTTCTGTCAACTCTTGGGCTGCCATTGGATTATCAACTGATCAAAAAATGGTAAGCCTTCATAATAAGTAATCGGAAAGGGTCAGACTATGGTGTATATTTTATAGAGTTAAAGCGGTATTTTGAAGGTCGTAATTACAGTTGAAGGATGTAAGTAGCAGTCTTTAGTATAACATCTTTCTAACATGGAAATATGATGTTTAGTCTGACATTGTCATTATATTTTCAGTTATGAGATAGTTGCACGTGGTGTATGTATAACATTTTGAAGATGGAAGCTGTATTATGTCGTGTATATTGCATTATGTTGTATATTTATTCAGGAGGAAAGTAGTATTTCAATTGTGTATATTAGACTATAGGTAGTACCTTTATTGGATGGAAGTTGTATAATGTAGTGTAATTTATTCTATGTTATATCTTTTTTGGGATGAAAGTAGTATTCTGATGTGTATGTCAGACAACATGATAACTTTTTAAGGATTGATGTAGCATAATGATTTTTACATGTGATTACTTTCTAAACTTTTTCAGGATGGAAGTTGTTTAACAATATGTGTATCTCACAATGTTGTATGTTTTGCAGGATGGAAGTTGTTTTACAATGTGTGTATTACACAATGTTGTAGGTTTTTGCAGGATGGAAGTAGTATTATGATGTGTGTATTACACTATGTTGTATGTTTTGCAGGATGGAAGTTGTTTTATTGATGTGTGTTTTTCACAATGTTGTATGTTTTTCAGGATGGACATAGTATTATGATGTATGTATTGCACTATTTTGTATGTTTTTCAGGATGGAAGTAGTATTATGATGTGTATGTCAGACTTTGGATTGATGAGAACAGAACTTGGATTTACAACTGGTCATGCTTATTCAAAGATCGATGATGTATGTTATTTGTATAATCTATTTACATTGTATATTTTCATGACTCAAAATGTACTGGCAGATTTATTGTCTTGCCTAAAGAAGTTCCAGCCATGTGGTATGCATCTACAATTTGTAAAAATTTGTGCTTAGGTCAGTTAAAAGGGAACCACTAATTGTATGTCAATGATATTTGGTATGCAGTTGTATAAACATAGGCACATCTTATTTCCATGGAGATTTTTTAGCCCTGTCTCCTCAGTTATGCTTTATTGACTTTGAAACTTTTTGCATAGTTTACATGTTAAAGCTTGTGATTTTAGTTTAGTTTAAGATTAGCCACTTATGGTAAATTCTTGTGTAGAAATTCCAAAAGATAACATATTTTACATTATAGTAGTAAATAAACCAATTATAAGATGTTTTGGCCACTGGCCTTCTTTAGTTTCTCTACTATCTTGTTAAACTACGTGGAAGACCAAGTTACTTTTCACTGTGTTCAGTTCCTTTAAAGTGTTCTACTTTCTTTTTGCAAAAAAAAAATATTTTGAAAGGAGTAAAGGCAATAAGGCCCTTATTTGGCCCAAATATTAGCGCAAATTTAAAAGTTATCATACATATTCTTAAATTTATCTTAACTAGACTACGGTAAAAGTTTTTCGAAAATAAAAACAAATTTCATATTTAACGAGTTACCATGGCAACAAACTATGACTAAATTTGTATATTTTGTAAAATCTGTTGATTTTCCTTGTTTTCGTCTAATTTTAAGTATATTTTAGATTGGCAAAGTATGTGAGCACCCAAGAAACAACTTCATATTTGGTGAGATTATGGCAATAGTTATAACAAAACTTCTCTTAAATTATTTTGTTGTTTCTTGGCTGCGCACGATGTTTCCACAATGGAAATGAAGATGGAAAACTGCATAAATTCTGTGTTTTTCATCTTTTCATGAAAACAGAACTTATTATGACGTAATTGTGACATCATCAGATAATAAATGTTATGTTTTTCATTTATATTTCTTGACTTTATGCATATCCAAACATTATGTGCAAATTTGAATTAGTTGTCAAACATTTTATTTTCTTGGGCCAAAACCGGGCCTTTATGCCCCTACTCCTTTCCTATAAATTTTCATATCTAAGTCATCTACATTGAAGAAGTATAATTAGTGATCAAAAGTTCACTGGGAAAAACTGACCTGCATACTTGTGAGGATTTGTACTTCTGTGTGGTTGTGGTTTCTTAATGATAAAGTTACATAAGCATTTTTACAAAACTGTTTTTTTTTTCTTTGAAATATCATTTGAAAAAAAACTTTCTATGTTCTATGTTGTATAGTAAGTTTATCAAAATCTATTTGAGCAATGATCTATTTATCAGTCTATTCTTTCGTTTATCTAGTTGAAATATTCCCTAACTTTCCTCAATGGAAGTACAGATGGCAATATTTTTCGATGCAGAATGAAGAGGGACATTCCATCAACAGATGACAAAATCTTTGATTTAAGAGATAATTGGTACCTCCTGTTTGCCCATGGAACTCTTAGTAAAGGTAAAAAAAACTTTAATAATGAATTTTAAATTTCTTATATTAGCAACTACAAGTTTTCTATTTTAAGAACAGAGGATGTTTTAAAAAGATATTATGAATATGTCAATGAAACAGTAACTTACCACCTGAGAAAAAACTTATCAAGCAATGTTAGACATTGTGGTCTGTTCCTAAATTTTCTATTCCTGGAAATTAATTTCAACCGAAATCTCAAATTAGCTTCAATATTAAAAACCATAAAAATCATCTTTACCATCTTTGAAATAACAAAAATTTTAGAAAGGAATTTTGAAATTTTTATTTGCAATTCCAGATTATTTCACGCATGTAATGTATTTTTTTTTTTTTATCATACTTCATGCACTATGACAAATTAAAAGTCTTCCTTTTTGTCTTGCATTTGGACTTAATAGTTGCATTATACTATCAAAATTACAAAAAGGTGAGACATATCTCTGTGTCAACAGTTTATGAATTTATGAAAAAAACATTAGCAGTGTTAATATTATTTTTATTTTAAACCATGAATTTACAGTAGTTTACCTATGTTCAAATATTGTTAATCTTTTCAAAATATACAAAAGCAAGATAAAAACTAAACCTGAATGAATTGTATAAATTCTAAAAGGAGCAAGACTGGGTGCATTTACAGCCAAAGTGTCTCCTGCTATGCATGCATACTAAAATATATCATTATCTTTTTAATACATGATATCACTATTTTATTAATGTCAAAATATGTTTTATTTAAAGGTTTTCCCCAACATCATGAATTTAAGACTACAACGATGAGACCAATGAACTTTCTCGCACCACTTTCAGGAAAACACTTGACATCTAAACAGTATGTAAGTGTAACATTCTATGGAAACCTAAATAAAGACTTTATTTAAGAAAGTTTATAATGTATAAAAAAGCTGTTTCTGTTCAATATTCTTTTTGTATTGTTTTGACTTATTTTTTTGTTATACAAAAATGGTATTTACTGTATATTATTAACATTCAGCAGCAACTTCTTTGAACTGATAGGATTGATTTTAATACCGTACATATGGCATTTTTTCTGCTACATTATTTTCATGATTTATCTTGAAGATCTGATTAACAGTTAAATGTCGTGATTTTTGTATTGGTTGTCATGTGTTTGATAGTTAAATCTATTTTCACATATGAGTTGTCATTTCTAGAAATGAAATCTGAGGAATGTTTTACAGTTTACTGTGAAACTTAAGGAATAGGTGTTTTTTAATGTCATATCATAAAGGATTACAGCATACAGGTTGCATTGAATTGTAAACTTAGTTTTATGCATCAATAGGATAATACTCACATATTTTATAGATAACATAGACTTAAAACCTGATATAAAGCAATGTTTGAATGATAATCATGGTATAATTCAGGATACAGATATGATTCCACCAGATCCTGAGTGTGGTAAGACAAAGGGATGTCTAACCAACTGTACAAACACAGATTGTCAATATATTGTCAGCTGGACACATGATCATCAAACAGCCACTTTTGAAATACAGACTAAAGTAGCGCCAGGGACTATAATGAACTCGTATGCTGCCATTGGACTATCATCAAATCAATCAATGGTTTGTATGATAGTGAACTTAACATGTCCTTGTCCATAATATAACATACTATAATGGTTATAATTCTTTTTATATATTTTAGAAAGTGCTGAAAAATGTACTAAACTCTTACGGTTTAAAAAATAAAATCAATGGACATATATTCTGATCACTAACTCACTGCTTTATGAATTAAGTGTCAGTGCTTTCATGAAGCCAAAAAACTATAAATGTAGTTGTACCTCAGTCAAGGTTCCTAGCAGGTGTTAATGCTGTTGCTGCATCAGTAGTAAATCCTGTTACATCATTGGTGCAACAGTATTGAAGTAAGTTTTGCTATAATTAACTTTTTTGATGTAACTGGGACCTTGGCAAAAATGAGAAGATTACATTCTCATACAGCAGCCTTATTGTATATTGTCCTATCAATAGACGGGAACAGATTACATTCTCATACAGCAGCCTCATTGTATATTGTCCTATCAATAGACGGGAACAGATTACATTCTCATACAGCAGCCTCATTGTATATTGTCCTATCAATAGACGGGAACAGATTACATTCTCATACAGCAGCCTCATTGTATATTGTCCTATCAATAGACGGGAACAGGTTACATTCTCATACAGCAGCCTCATTGTATATTGTCCTATCAATAGACTGGAACAGGTTACATTCTCATACAGCAGCCTCATTGTATATTGTCCTGTCAATAGACTGGAACAGGTTACATTCTCATACAGCAGCCTCATTGTATATTGTCCTATCAATAGACTGGAACAGATTACATTCTCATTCAGCAGCCTCATTGTATATTGTCCTATCAATAAACTGGAACAGATAACATTCTCATACAGCAGCCTCATTGTATATTGTCCTATCAATAGACGGGAACAGATTACATTCTCATACAGCAGCCTCATTGTATTTTGTCCTATCAATAGAAGGGAACAGATTAAGGTAAATCCAGAAAAGCGCTTCGGACGCATGAAATTATTAAACGTGTTGTTTTCAATTTTTTACATATTCATACAGCAGCCTCATTGTATATTGTCCTATCAATAGACTGGAACAGGTTACATTCTCATACAGAAGCCTCATTGTATATTGTCCTATCAATAGACTGGAACAGGTTACATTCTCATACAGCAGCCTCATTGTATATTGTCCTATCAATAGTCGGGAACAGATTACATTCTCATACAGCAGCCTCATTGTATATTGTCCTATCAATAGACGGGAACAGATTACATTCTCATACAGCAGCCTTATTGTATATTGTCCTATCAATAGACTGGAACAGGTTACATTCTCATACAGCAGCCTCATTGTATATTGTCCTATCAATAGTTGGGAACAGATTACATTCTCATACAGCAGCCTCATTGTATATTGTCCTATCAATAGACTGGAACAGATTATATTCTCATACAGCAGCCTCATTGCATATTGTCCTATCAATAGACTGGAACAGATTATATTCTCATACAGCAGCCTCATTGTATATTGTCCTATCAATAGACTACAGAAATCATAACATATGCTCTATGCTTACTTTTTTCTAATCAAATAGACCTCATTGCTTTATAATATTTTTTGATCTCAGACTTATCAGTATGTCAGATTAAGGATTTTATGCAGGACAACTAATTCTTGTGTTTCAAATGGCTTACCCTCCTTAATTGGGTTAGTTTTCATAATAGTAATACATTTCTTATCAATTTTCCAGAATTTAGAATATACCAGATTCAAATAATTCCTTGTTTTGAGTTTAATTATATTTTCAATCAATTTTAGTCTAATGATTTTATTATAATAAGAAAAGGTCAGGATAATATAGCTTTTATTGGTCATGGAAATGGTAATAACTTTAAACAATAGCCTTCCCCCCACAAAAAAAAAACAGAAAAAGATAACAGAACAACAATTGAAATTAAAATTAATTTGAGGTCATACTCATAACAGTAAATGGATCTAAAAATGTAAAAAAATCTAACATTGAATTTTTATCATGATAAAACATAAGAAGGTAAATGATTATACTATCTTAATATTACCAATTGGAATCTGTGTAAGTTAGGTACATCTTTCCATACTAACTTTTAGTATATTTCAACCTTTTTAGGCAGGTTCTAGTATAATGATGTGTTTAGTCAATAATGGAGGAAAGATGACAGCTGAATATGGATATACAACTGGTCACAAATATGCAAAACTTGATGATGTAAGTATTGAAATACCTACTCATGAACATTTGAAATATAATGTCTATTACTGTGAAAGTACTTTTATTGGTGGATATCAACTTTCGTGGTTTGAGTAAAAGTTGTATGTTCATGGGTTCTTAGATTTGTGGATTTTAGTTTTCTGAAAAAAAAAAAAAAATAGTGAAGAATTTGAAGCCATCAGAAACGAAAATTCTGAAAAAATTATCATGTGTTATTTTATAATGATTTGTTGGACATTGCAAAATATGGTGTTCATTTTCACTTACTTGTTTGTCTTTCATTACTAATAACATTCATCAATTTTTATACGACCGCAAAAAAATTTTTGTGGATGTATATTGGTATGACGTTGGCGTCGTCGTCGTCGACGTCATCGTTGTCGTCCGAAGACACATTGGTTTTCGCACTCTAACTTTAGTTTAAGTGAATGGATCTCTATGAAATTTTACCACAAGGTTCAATACCACAAAAGGAAGGTTGGGATTGATTTTGGGGGTTATGGTACCAACAATAAAGGAATTAGGGGCCAAAAAGGGGCCAAAAATAAGCATTTTTGTAACTTCCAGACATAACTTGTGTGTTAGTGTATGGATCTCTCTGACATTGTACCACAAGGTTCCATATCACAAAAGGAATGCTGGGATTGATTTTGGGGGTAATTGCCTCAAAATTTTAGGAATTAGGGGCCAAAAAAGGGGCATAAAACAAGCATTTTTCTAGTTTCATGACAATAACTTGTGTGTAAGTGTATGGATCTTTCTGAAATTGTACTACAAGGTTCCATATCACAAAGGGAAAGCTGGAATTGAGTTTGGGGGTAATTGCCGAAACGTTTAGGAATTGGGGGCCAAAAAGGGGCCAAATAAGCATTTTTCTAGTTTCCAGACAATAACTTGTGTTCAAGTGTATGGATCTCTCTGAAATTGTACTGCAAGGTACCATACCACAAAGGGAAGGCTGGGATTGAGTTTGGGGGTGATGAATCATAAAGGGGTTCAAAAAATTTCGGGGGGGGGGGATTTTTTTTTTTTCATTTTTTTTCTTTTTTTCCTTTTTTTTTTCTTTTAAAATTTTCCTTTTTAAGTAGGTTATTTCTGATTTATATTTAAAAGCAAATAATAATGATATGGTAGGAGATACACACCAAACAGGATGTGTAAATTATTATATAATAAGTATTGTGCAATAGCAAGAAATTTTCAATTGCACAGTATTGCACAATAGCAAGAAATCTTCAATTGCACAGTATTGCGCAATAGCAAGAAATCTTCAATTGCACAGTATTACGCAATAGCAAGAAATATCCAATAGCACAATATTGCGCAATAGCAAGAAATTGTCAATTGTACAGTATTGCGCAATAGCAAGAAATATTTAATTGCACAGTATTGTGCAAAAGAAGATACTTCGTATAAATTGCTTATTTCTTGACCAATTTCAATGGGGTTTTATTCTTGAATTCTTGGGGTTCTTTAATATGCTGAATCTAACCGTGTATTTAGTTTTTGGATTTTGGGCCCCGTTTTTAAATTGGTCCACATTGAGGTCCAAAGGGTCCAAAATTAAACTTTGTTTGATTTCATCAAAAATTGAATTATTGGGGTTCTTTGATATGCCAAATCTAACCACGTATTTAGATTCTTAATTTTTGGGTCCGTTTTCAAATTGGTCTACATTAAGGTCCAAAGGGTCCAAAATTAAACTTAGTTTGATTTTAACAGAAATTGAATTCTTAGGGTTCTTTGATATGCTGAATCTAAACATGTATTTAGATTTTTGATTATGGGCCCAGTTTTCAAGTTGGTCCAAATCGGGGTCCAAAATTAAACTTTGTTTGATTTCAACAAAAATTGAATATATGGGGTTCTTTCATATGCTGAATCTAACCATGTATTTAGATTTTGGATATTGGACCATAATAGGTAAATGTCCAATTTAAAATTTTTAAGTTCTTAGACCACATTCATTCTGTGTCAGAAACCTATGCTGTGTCAAATATTTAATCACAATCCAAATGCAAAGCTGTATCAAGCTTGAATGTTGTGTCCATACTTGCCCCAACTGTTCAGGGTTCGACCTCTGCGGTCGTATCAAGCTGCGCCCTGTGGAGCATTTTATTTTTTATAAAATAATTGCTTTCAGAAATAAGTTGATTCATCTATGCTTACTAATTGTCAATATAAAATTATTATTCTCTTCTTGTATGAGAATTATAAGGAGGTAAAATGAACACTTCATCATCAAATATCAACACCAGAAGTCTGACTTTCATCGATCAAAACTACTTTTTCATGAGATTAAAAGGTTTTAATTCGTACAGTTTATGTTCTTGAAAGATTAAATTGGTAAAATCCTGTCTGAAGTTGTATATATAGTTCATAGTTTGATAGATGATATTTGATGTATTCTCTTGACTTTATGCCTGTATCCACGTTGTAAAACCTAGCCTACATGCCTACATGGGGATCTTCCCATATCTTGATTTGAACAACAGTAGTTTTATTTCGTTGAACACTTAAATTCGTAGACGAAGCCATCCACGAAAACTACGAAAATTGGTACCCCATGAATAAAAGTATTTTCACAGTCCTGTGATGACCATGTAGAATTGAGAATAAACAAACACACAGCAATACAAACAGTAAAACTCAGTTCAAAAGAAGTCTGAGTCAGATATTAGAATAGGTAACAGAAGAAACTAAGCAAAATGACAATGATCAACATAAATTAACAAAGGACTACTAACAGTTGCTTACATGCCAGTTCCAGACCTCAATTTAACTGAAGTGTTTATTGATCTGTTTGTCCTTTGTATTAGTATTACCATAAAAGAAGGGATATGGTATATCAGTTCATGACAAACATCCCACTTGACAAAACCTAAAGAAGTCCTAAATGAAATTTACTACCAGGTATTTTATTTTTAAGCCATGTTTTTTATATTTTGAAAAAACTTTATACATTATGTGCCTGTAGTTTACACAGTAAGATTTGGTCCCATTGAACTTGAACATAGGAAACACAGGTACAGATAATAAGTCGGCTTTTACTCCATTGTGACGTCTGGGAATTGGATTTTATCACCGTATATTTACATACACTGCAAATACATGACTGGTGCAAATGGTGTAGCAGGAACTGCTTATTTAACTCCTCCCTCCCCTGTCATTTGTCTGCATATTTTTTTTAATTGTGTAATTCGAATGCCATCTTGGATATCTTCTTTTTTATTTATAGATGCTTCCATCTCTGATTTTACAGTGTCTGAAAAGTACTGGTGCCACAAATAATACTTTTTTTCAATTTAAAATGGATTTGGCTGTTATTTGCCTTTGAATTAATCAGAAAAGATATTTCTTTGTGTCTATTTAACTGTTTTCTGATCACTGACTGTGCAAGACCCTCATGGGTAGTCAAGGTTGTTAAACGCCCCTTATGGTAGTTGAGAATTAGGGTTCTGTTTTCAATATATTTCTATGTTCACATTACTTTTGATAAGCATTTGTTCCCTTCTAAAGCTACATCAGCCATGGATCTGACAACACTTCCTTTAACTTTCTGTTCTGGTTATTTTAACATCAGCCAATGAATTTCAGCCTTCACATTTTTGATGGTATTAATCAGATAAAATCAGAGGATCCTGAAATGTCTTTAAAACAGAAAATAGAACAGAGTGTTTTTCAGATCCTTGTAAGCAAAGCTTGGACACAGGATCTGTATGTCAATCAGATTGATGCTGAGAGATATCAGTCAATTCCAAATGCAAGGAAAAGACCAATTACAATATAGATTTGGTGTGCAGAGTTCAAGGGATCACTGTAACCCCTATTTCCCTTTTGGACTATGTTTGATATTGGATTTATCTCAAAAATCATTTTGACTAACAAATAACTTATGTTATGAAAATTATGTTACAATTTTATCAAGCTAATTTCATTGATCTATGGAGAATTGCAGATATATGGGAAGGCAGACAACCAACAGTAAGTCAAGTATTCAGATGTTTTAAAGGCATATCATGCTTTGTATGTAACTTTTAAATGACTTTTAGTATGTTCTCCTGTTGTAGATACAGCATACACCAGTTTTGATTAATGGTAGCACTGGTGGTAATATTTTCCGTTGCATGATACAGAGAGACATAAATTTATCAACAGATAAAATATTTAGTCTTAGGAATGAATGGTTCCTTTTATTTGCCCAGGGTAATGTAACAAAAGGTAAAAATGTTTTATTTTTATTATTCACACTTTTAAGTTCGCCTTCCAAAGGAAATGTGAGCTTTTGCCATCACTTGGCGTCCGTCGTCGTCCGTCCGGTGTAAACTATTTCAAACATCTTCTCCTCTGAAGCTATTGAACCAATTCCAACCAAACTTAAGCTGAATGATCCTTAGGATATCTAGAATAAAGTTTGTGTTTTATTTTCTGTTTCCTTAGAAAACATGGCCGCCATGGCTAAAAATAGAATATAGGGTAAATTGCAGTTTTTGACTTGTATCTCAAAAACTAAAGCATTTAGAGCAAATCAGACAAGAAATTAAGGTAATCATTAGGTCAAGGTCTATACCTGCCCTGAAATTATCAGCCAAATCGGGTATCTGATTTTTAGGTAATTGCACCTGAATTGATGATTTTAAGGAAATTTTGCAGTTTTCAGTTATTATCTTGAATATTATTATAGATAAAGATAAACTGTAGACAGCAAAAATGTTCAGCAAAGTAAGATCTACAAATAAGTTTTTTGATGATCAAAATTGTCAATTGACCCCTTTAGGAGTTATTGTCCTTTAAAGACAATTTTTCACAATTTGTTCATCTAGTTTGCTTACTTTAAAAAAATCTTCTCCTTTGGAACTGCTAAATCAATTTCAGCCAAACTTGGCCTGAATGAGTTTTAGAGTATCAAGTATAATTAAATTTTGTATTTTATTTCCTTGTACGTCAAGAAACTTAGCCACTATGGCTAAAATGGAACATAGGGGTAAAATGCATTTTTTTGCTTTTGAAGAAAATATGACAGATACAAAGAACGTTTAAATGGCATTTTTAAGCCAATCATTAAGATATATTGAAAAGCAAAAATAATCATTGATCAAAGTTTTAAGCAAAAAATTACAGGTGAGCCATTCAGGTTCTTGAGAGCCTCTTGTTGTTTTCACAAATACTTCAGCTGCATGGCAAAATACTTTTTTTTATTGTATATGTATGAGGAAGCCAATATTTAAGTATATGACAAACAATCCGCTATATGATGTAATCTCATAAAATGGCATTCCTTGTATACCCCCCCCCCCCCCCCCCCAAAAAAAAAAGTTTCTTGATATGTTATAAAAAAGAAAAGTCATTAGTTATATTTAATTATTCTCTCAGTGAAAACAGACAAAACAGAGTAAAATGGTCGCCATTTTGTAATACTTACCAGTATATTAACAGGAATTCCACAGCATCATACAAACAGAACAGCCAGTAACTCTATGATTGACTTCCTTGTCAACTTCAAAATGGCTTCATATGAACCCAGGAATGAGGAGAATGTTCTTTTTACATCTTTGAATGATGAGAGCTTTCCAGTTGAACCAGATCAGGTACAGTAATGTGATAAAGACAAAATATACAACTATCACAAACTTTAAAATGATTTTTTATACTTGCACTTCAGAACTCTGTTATGAAAATTTTATTTTATTGTGTCTGAATTCATTATAAATTTCAACCAATTAGTACGCTATATTCAAGCCTACCACAGGGCATCATATGCGTCTAGTTATTTTGTTGGGATGCTGTCTCATTGATGGCAAAACCTATCATATCGTTCCTTTGAATAAGTGACATTTTCTTAACTCTATTTCAAATAGGTATTTAGAGAGTTAATGACAGATAGTGTGTGTTCATCATCTAAAAATTGTTTCACTAACTGTAAGGGCACTGAGTGTTCATATTTAGTTACCTGGGTACCAGATGGTGGAGACATGGTATTCAACATAACTGCAAAAGTAGAATCAGGAACAGGCAACCTGGCATGGATTGGCATTGGATTTTCCCCTGATGGACAAATGGTTTGTATGCAATATTGATAAAGCTTCTGGTTATTGAATTTTTTATTATGGCCCCACCACAAAGTGGTCAGGGCCATATAGTTTTACCCTTATCTGTCATTCCGTCATTATGCAACGAACAGTTATACAGATTTTTTTCTAAACACCTTTTTTTATTGGGCTGATTTTAGTATGTGAGTTTACGTTTGGATCGCTAATCTGATTTTTGCTGAAATAAAGAGCTTTGGACTTTGAAAATTTTATGAAAATAACAGTTATAAAGACTTTTTTCGAAATGCCAAAATATTGAGCTGATTTTTAGTATGTGAGTCTACTATGATTATAGTTGCAGATCTAGTTTATGTTTGGTTCCGCTCGGCTGATTTGTGTCGAAATTACAGGTTTTTGATTTTGAAAATAGTTATATAGACTTTCTTATCCAATTTCCAATCATAAAAGTGGCTTCAATCTGTTTTTTGCTATCCAGGCCATTTGTTTTGTACAGACACATCTAGTTTTTAAAGATAATTTGATTTATGTTGATTAAGATGGTGTTCTTGTGTTTCCTACACCTTTGCAGATTTTCAAAAATATGCTGTGATGCCAAAATGCAGACATTTTTTTAAATAGTCATGGTGACCAGAATGCAGTATGATATTGATGCCATGTAAAGAGTTCTTGTTTTATACTCCTTTGTTAATGTCATACAATACTATTGTCTTTAAATAATATTAATATCATGTGCCACTATTTCATCTATATCCAAATCAAATTTTTCATTAGAGTATATTTTAAATGATTTCTGGTTTATTTTCAAAGCTAACCTGAATTTAGGGAATCAAGCATAAATGCCAAAAGTTGGCCATCACTTGGCATCAGTCATTTCAATAATCTTCTCCTGAAAACTATTTGGCCAATTGATACAAAAGTTAGCCACAATCATCCTCAGAGTATCCAGTTAAAAAAAATTTGACGTATGAGTCATCCTGCCCAAATATCATCTTGAATATTGATTGAGATGAAAAACATCTGACAAATGTTCATAATGTCTATCTACTGTCTTTTTTATCAAAACTATCAAATGACTCCTTAAAGGTGTTATTGTCTGTTAAAGATGATTTTTATCAATTTTTGGTTGCATTCAATGGCTAATATCTTGAAAAATGTAATAGATAGAGAGAAAGATTAACTAGAAAAATGGTATGCTTGAAACAGGATAGAAAAAATGTTATAGCCAGGCATTTTACCTGTTTCTTACCCTTGAACAAATGAATTTTAAAATTCTGTCTTTGTAACAATGTTTTCTTTCATTTTTCAGGCTAATTCAAGTTTTATGATGTGCTTGAACATAAATGGTCATTTTAAAGGTGAATATGGAACATCACCACAACAATATGCAGATTATACTCCTTTGAAAAATGTAAGTTTCAGACAAGGTATTATTATTATTATTATTATTATTATTATTATTATTGTATGGAATTATGTGTTATGGATACATATACTTCACCATCAGTATATACAGAGTGAAAAGTTGACTTACTTATTTAATTTTTCGTGAACAGTATTTTATACTCTGATAACAATTCTTAGCTAATATTGCATATAAAGTTATTCTTTTTGTATTTACTGTTTCAGTATAGATAATTTTGATAAAATTTTGATTCATTAACTGGCATCAGGGGGGATTCCAAAAAATTGAGCCAGGTTGACTTTTTTCTATCCTCTTTTTAATCTCCTTGTAACTAAAGCTATTCAAGTCAATCACAGTAACCATCTCCTTGTAACTAAAGTCAATCACAGTAACCATCTCCTTGTAACTAAAGACATTCAAGTCAATCACAGTAACCATCTCCTTGTAACTAAAGGCATTCAAGTCAATCACAGTAACCATTTCATTGTAACTAAAGGTATTCAAGTCAATCACAGTAATCATCTCCTTGAAACTAAAGGGATTCAAGTCAATCACAGTAATCAACACCTTGAAACTAAAGGCATTCAAGTCAATCACAGTAACCATCTCCTTGTAACTAAAGGCATTCAAGTCAATCACAGTAACCATCTCGTTGTAACTAAAGACATTCAAGTCAATCACAGTAACCATTTCGTTGTAACTAAAGGGATTCAAGTCAATCACAGTAATCATCTCCTTGAAACTAAAGGGATTCAAGTCAATCACAGTAATCATCTCCTTGAAACTAAAGGCATTCAAGTCAATCACAGTAACCATCTCCTTGTAACTAAAGGCATTCAAGTCAATCACAGTAACCATCTCCTTGTAACTAAAGGCATTCAAGTCAATCACAGTAACCATCTCCTTGTAACTAAAGGGATTCAAGTCAATCACAGTAATCATCTCCTTGAAACTAAAGGTATTCAAGTCAATCACAGTAATCATCTCCTTGAAACTAAAGGCATTCAAGTCAATCACAGTAACCATCTCCTTGTAACTAAAGACATTTAAGTCAATCACAGTAACCATCTCCTTGAAACTAAAGACATTCAAGTCAATCACAGTAACCATTTTCGTTGTAACTAAAGGTATTCAAGTCAATCACAGTAATCATCTCCTTGAAACTAAAGGGATTCAAGTCAATCAAAGTAATCATCTCCTTGAAACTAAAGGTATTCAAGTCAATCACAGTAATCATCTCCTTGAAACTAAAGGCATTCAAGTCAATCACAGTAACCATCTCCTTGTAACTAAAGACATTCAAGTCAATCACAGTAACCATCTCCTTGAAACTAAAGACATTCAAGTTAATCACAGTAACCATTGAGGAATCAATGCAATGTATTTGGTCAGAACACATGAAATGATTATTTCATATCTTTGATATTGGTTCCATGAACTTACATTAAATTATACATTAATAGCAGTTCTATTAACTGACAGTACATAGTTGGAAGTTTGGAACACCATCACCTTTACTTTTGCACTTTACTCTTTATAAATGCAAATTGACTCTGATAAAAAATGTTTACTTTTGTTTAAATGCACAGGTTTTGCATGTTGACCTGACTGCAATCGAACTTAGAACTGAGATGGAATAAGTGAAATGTGTGTTCATTTTGCATCCTTGAGCTTTAGAAGTTTTTCATACGTTATTTCTTCAAGTAAATACTTGAAAAGAACATAAGATGACTGAATCAATTTTTTCTTTAAAAGTTTTCAGATCCATTGTTAAGTTTGATACATGGGCACGTTGCACAAATGAACTTATGTAAGCAACTTTATTCTAGGGGTTTTCACTCAAAAATGTTTTCATTTAATCAGCTTAAATTGTTTTGACATAGAAATCATTTATTGCAAAAAATATTTAAATGCAAACCATTTAAATTGAGAAACAACTTCAAAAATATTTATCAATGTCTGGTGAACAGGTAAACATTTTTATCAGATAACCAATTATAATAACCTTGATACATAAGTAGCAGGGTTCACCCTTCTTGGCCACTTGGGCAAAAATATATTTTTTTTGGTCCTTTTTGGTTATATAGCTCTTCAACTGTTTAGGTTCTTATACATCTTTGGCTTTCAAATATTCGGCTTTGAGCGTTCCTGATGAAGCATACCTGCCAACTTTTGAAAGTCCCCATGGGGGTTTTAGTGCGCGACAACAATTCTTTGCGACATATTTTGTGCGTGCTGTTTTGTGGTCTAGAAAAAGTGTCATATTTATATGATGAGCTCACAAGCCCTTTTCTTAAGTTTATTAGCATGATTCTAGTTATTATTAATATATCAGTAGAAAAGATGAATCTGTAGCTAGAAGACCAGGATTTATTTTCTTGTGTTAGGATATTAAATGATTGTTGATGTTTAAAATTTAAAATTATGCATAAAGAAGGACTTTTATCAGGTTGGGAACAACACCCCAAATGAGGGGTAACCCCTCAATGTAAGGACATTAAAAACCAATTTTAAGTACAAATGAGCACATATCTATAATATTTGAAGAAACTTTTCCTAAAGAATTATACATCTATCTGGTATTATATGGTCAAAACATGTCCAAGAATTCTGTAATGTTCCTGGATTTTTATCTTCTTTATTATTAAAAATAATTGGACCCCTCATTTAGAAAAGACTTTAAAGTTGTTCCAAATATAATGAATTTTCCCAATTTTAAAAATTTAAGTTAAAAAATCTTAATTTTTCTTTTTTCTTTTATACAACAGTCATTTAAGGGATATACCCTTCATTTGGGGTTTGTTCCGAACCTGTTTGTTTGGTCCTTGTGAAAAATGAAGTACAAATGTATAGTACATTGTACCTTAAATGATTTGCCCCATTTGGTAATTTAATTGAATACAAAAATGACATATGTTTCAGCAAGTGTAATGTCAATAAATTAGTGAATAAACTACTATTTATTATCTTTATGGTAGTACTGCATCATTGAATTTTGTCAGTCAGCCTTGCTTTTATTCTTAAGCTGTTTAAGAACCTCCTTGCAGATGAACGTTAACCTTCCATGTTCACGATTTTACAATTCTGACTAACACACAGAGGAATACAACAAAAGTTCAAAATCTAGCATGTTAGAATTATCTTAAGAGAATACGTTTTTGATTGGCTTATTAATTTGATCATGAGAAACACAGAATTTGATTGGCTGATCACGATTGTCTTCCCTTGGGAACAGGTCAAAATCGGGAACATTCATATTTTTTTGTGTAAATTTTCACAAAATCGTGTTTTAGAGGTTTTTTCACGATCACGATCGTGCAATCGTGACAAAGGGTCAAAATCATGTAGTACACGCCTAAATAGTGAAAGTTGGCAGGTATGATGAAGGTAAATCCAGAAAAGTGCTTCTATAACATGTTGTTTTTACACACCCGTTTACGGGACATATTATGGTATACTGTTGTCCGTCCGTCCGTCCATCGTGAACATGTCGAACAATAACTCAAAAACGCTTTTACCAATTTGCATGATACTTTGGTGAATTGTTTATATCTATTGACGTGAGCTCCCTTTCTATTTTTGTCAAGCCTGCGACTTCTGTCGCAGAGAGTTCGACATAGGGATAGTGATCCGGTGGAGGCAGCGTTAGCTAACTATTTAAAAGCTTTATATTTTAGAAGGTGGAAGACCTGGATGCTTCATACTTTGTATATAGATGTCTTATGTTATGAAGTTTCCGTCTGTCATATGTCCATTGTCCTTGACCTCATTTTCATGGTTCAATGACTACTTGAAAAAAAAAGATAAGATTTTATGTAATGTTAATTTCTCTTATTATGAGTAATGTGATAACTATATTTAGTATGTGCGTACCTTGCAAGGTCCTCATGCCCATCAGACAGTTTTCATCTGACCTTGACCTCATTTCATGGATCAGTGAACCAGGTTAAGTTTTCGTGGTCAAGTCCATGTGTCAGATACTATATGCAATAGGTCTTCTACATGTATATTTGGTGTATGGAATGATTGTAAGGTGTACATGTCCAACTGGCAGGTGTCATCTGACCTTGCCCTCATTTTCATGGTTCAGTGGTAAAAGTTAAGTTTTTGTGTTTTGGTCTTTTTTTCTAATACTATATGCAATAGGTCATCTATATTTGGTGTATGGAAATATTTTACTATGTACATGTCAGTCTGGCAGGTTTTATTTGACCTCGATCTCATTTTCACGGTTCATTGCTCAGTGTTAAGTTTTTGTGTTTTGGTCTGTTTTTCTTAAACTATAACCAATAGGTCAACTATATTTGTTGTATGGAATGATTGTAAGGTGTATATGTCTGTCTGTCAGATATCATCTGACCTTAACCTCATTTTCATGGTTCATTGGTCAATGTTAAGTTTTCATGGTTAAGATTGTTTCATAGATACTATAAGCAATAGGTCAACTATATTTAATGCATAGATTGATTGTAAGGTGTACATGTCTGTCTGGCATGGTTCATCTGACCTTGACCTCATTTTCATGGTTCATTGGTCAATGTTTAGTTTTCCTGTAAGTCTGTTTCTTAGAAACTATAAGCAATAGGTCTTTTGTGTCAAACACACTGTAAATTAACACCAATTACCTTAGCCTAAGGTCGAAAATAATTTGCAATAAGACAAGACATTTTATTCGGCGCGGGACATTTGCGCCTTTTCATAAGACATTTGCGCTTTTTTTAATGGACATTTGCGCTTTTACAATATTTTCTTTATGGTTAAAAGTTAAATATTCCAAAGCACATTCATGTTTAAAAGTCATTTCATAGCACATTGATATAGTTATATATACCAAAAAGTAAACATTATAAAGACATAAAAGACACGTATACCGGTAGTCATCATAGGTCAGTTATTGCTTGATATCTGAAGCACAAGGAATGAACAATTTTGCTCTTGTAATCTGTCGACTGGTATTTCGCCCTCATTTCAAAAACATATTCTAGTCTCTATTTCTCAATTCTTGACTGACATGCCTGTTCATCAATATAGGGAATTTAAAATGTAATTAAGCGACTGTTGTTCAATGTTAAATATTCCATGGTGACATATACATTTTTAGCTCATCTGGCCCAAAAGAGCCAAGTGAGCTTTCTCATCACTTGGCGTCCGTTGTCCGTCATCGTCGTCGTCGTAGTCAGTTAACTTTTACAAAAATCTTCTCCTCTGAAACTACTGGGCCAAATAAAACCAAACTTGGCCTAAATCATCCTTAGGGTATTTAGTTTAAAAAATGTATCTGATGACCCCACCCATCAACCAAGATGGCCGCCATGGCTGAAAATAGAACATGGGGGTAAAATGTAGTTTTTGGCTGATATCTCTGAAACTAAAGAATTTAGAGCAAATCTGACATCGGGTTAAACTGTTCATCAGGTCAAGATCTATCTGGCTTGAAATTTTTAGATGCATCAGTCAACACTTTGTTGGGTTGCTGCCCCTGAATTGGTAATTTTAAGGAAATTTTGCAGTTTTTTTGGTTATTATCTTGAATATTATAATAGATAGAGATAAATTGTAAACAGCAAAATTGTTCAGCAAAGTAAGATCTACAAATAAGTCAAACATGACCAAATTGTCAATTGACCCCATAAAGAGTTATTGCCCTTTAAAGAAATTTTTTCACAATTTTTTCATAAATTTTTGTATTCTATACAAAAATCTTCTCCTCTGAAACAATTGGGCCAAATTAAACCAAACTTGGCCTAAATCATCCTTAGGGTATCTAGTTTCAAAAATATATCCGATGACCCTGACCATTAACCAAGATGGCCGCCATGGCTAAAAATAGAACATGGGGGTAAAATACAGTTTTTGGCTTATATCTCTGAAACTTAAGCATTTAGAGCAAATCTGAGGAGGAGTAAAATTGTTCATCAGGTCAAGATCTATTTGCCATTTAATTTTCAGACGCATCAGACAACCCGTGGTTGGGTTGCTGCCCCTGAATTGGTAAGTTTAAGAACATTTTGCAGTTTTTGGTTATTATCTTGAATATTATAATAGATAAAGATAAACTGTAAACAGCAAAATTGTTCAGCAAAGTAAGTTCTACAAATAAGTCAACATGATCAAAATTGTCAATTGACCCCTTCCAGAGTTATTGTCCTTTAAAGTTAATTTTTCACAATTTTTTGTAAATTTTTGTAAATTTTTACAAAAATCTTTTCCTCTGAAACTAATGGGCCAAGTTCATTATAGATAGAGATAATTGTAAACAGCAAGAATGTTCAGTTAAGTAAGATCTACAAACAAGTCACCATCACCAAAACAGGGAATTTTGTCATGAATTCTTGTCTGTAATGTACAGTCGAACCTCGTTGTGTCGAGGTCGAAGGGACCGGACCAAAGTATTCGACTCATCATTTAGGTTCGACTCATCCGAGGTCGAGTGTGTCGTCATAAATTTGGAATGCATGAACTACCGTATGGGATTTGTGTAAACTAGATACAATGAACAGTGTGCCTTTTTTCGATATGACACTTTATGATTGTGTATTCAATCTCCATTTTTGGTCCTTCGTAATAATTAAACACACAAGTACAGATACAAATCATGCACAAATAAAATCAATAGTCTACACAAATATTTACAAATGTCAGTCACTTTAAATTATGAAATCCCTCGCGGCACGAAATAAGTTCTGAACGATCTCTGATGAGGTCGTCTGCTTTACATTAAATTATCATGAATACATTATAATTGTCCTAATCCTTTTATTTATTGTAATTAATGAGTTTTAAATCTAACGTTTCATTTAATCTCGGCTTGGGTCATTTAAATTCGTTTCGTTTTTATCTCAGGTGAAAAATGTTCAACAACTCTAACATTCCGCTTGAACGATCAACAAAGGTGTTAATTAGAGGTCTTCATAAACATGTCATTTTAACTGTTATACAAACAAGTATGTTTACTCAGCTTTAATCTCTTTTGAAAATGATTAGGTGACATAAGAAATACATCCGATTTGAATTTTTATCATTAGGCCTGCATCTTTCGAAAATTCTTACTTTCGAACTTCGAGACATCGGAGTCAATTTACATTAATTTTACTTCGACAGGACTATAAAATTTACTCGACTTAACCGAGTATTCGAATCAACCAAGTTCGACTCATCAGAGGTAATTATGCATTGATCAAACGGGAATTTTACCGGGACCGAGAAATTACTTAGACTCATCCGAGTTTTCCACACAACCGAGTTCGACACAAACAGGTTCTACTGTATGTCCTTTGTTTAATATGCACATAGACCAAGGTGAGCGACACAGGCTCTTTAGAGCCTTTAGTTTCTTTACTTGTCTCTAGAACTTCAAACTCTATGTTTAAGACTGTGTAAATGTAAACTAACTAACGACAAATTTGTTGAGTTGAATTTATTTACGTAACTCATTGAAATTACAGATAGACGACTATAGATAAAAAGCGCAAATGTCTGGTCAATTTAACACAGGTGTATCAAAATTTAAAGTGCAAATGTCCATAGTGTTTGGAGCACAAATGTCTTATCGTCTTACAGGTAAAAAAGCACAAACGTCCTGTGCCCATTTTATTTCACTAAAGCCCTCACATGGGGTACAACATTTTATCAAACAATAAAAGTGTGAACATATTTACATTAGAACAACATGGTAAACAAAGGTGCAATAATAGTATATATAATGAATACTGATATGTGACAGGAAGTACAAATTATAGTAACATGATTAAGCACATGTTTTTAAAGGTTTTAATATCACTTTTGCAAAATTTTGCTATTCCAGTAGTGTAAATAAATCTTATGTATTCATCAGTTCTTTAAATTATAAAACACTTGGGTTATTACATATATTTAAAGGTAAAAATTTAGCTCTTACATTGTTGAAAAAGGTACATTTGAATAAGTAATGAAACTCATCACCAAATTCATTAGCATTACAGAGATAACAATGTCTTTCAGTTCTATCAATATTAAAAAATCTGCCAGTTTCAATGGGCAATTTATTACTAAGGCAAATGAATTGGAGTTACTCCCCCTTTTTTGCTACTTTTTCACAGTATACTGATGTTTCTTAGTAAAAAGATTAAATCTAAGGCAAATTGAATGCAAAGATATATAAAAATAATACTTCAATGATTTTTACTTTCTTAGGACAATTAAAAAATTAGTATTTTGAAAATATTTTTTTTTCATCTCTACTTCTTTTAAATGCTTAAATTTCAAATTATATGATCCCATTTAAACATCAAAGAATGAAATTTGTAGGAAAGCTTTACAGGTTGCAAAGTTGTAACTAACCATTTAACATATGGTTTATGGGACAATTCAATACAGTTAGAATAAAACAACAATAGGGGGGGGGGGGGGGGTATGGCTTGAATAAATATAGTAGGATAAATAAATTATTCAATGGCTAATGAATGCAATGAAATAATTAATTTAAAGTTTTGAATTATTTTCAGTAAATACTTAACCATGTGAACATGTTTTGGAAACTGTTCGAATTAAAATATAAAAAATGTCCCCTAAATACTTTAATTCAGCTGAAAAAAGTTTGTACGTGTTATGACCTGAGATTTCTCCTTTAATTATGACTTGCATTTTCATCTTCAGAGGTTGACAGGTATGAAATAAGTCGACATGGTCGAAACCGTTAGTCCACTCGATAATGGAGTTCATGCTCTTTAATGACGATTTTTACCAATTTTTGGTGTTTTTGCCTTTTATCTTGAAAACTATAAAAGAAAGATAGAAACTTTAAATAACAAAAATGATCAGCAAGACAAGATCTACAAGCAAGTCAAATTTTGCTGAAATAGTAGACTCTTTACAGAATGATTGTACTTAGGCCACACCAATTTGATGAATAGTTCTTCTGACAAAAGCTACAAAAAGTATGGGGCGAGCTAGCGAAATTTTTTTGTTTTTATATATTTCTTGAAAATAAGTTTTTTTGAGGTGAGTGCTCTACAAGTGAAGCGAGCGGTATAATTTAAAAAAAAAATTATGTGATTTAGATGTTGTACAATTTATGTACATGTTATAACTGGGTTATTTCATAGAAAAAAGAGGAGCAACAGTACCATATCAGACTTTCTTGTCTCACTGCGGTTATTTTCTTCAAATAAGCTTTGTCTGGGTGAATTTTCATTTAAATCCATATATATATTTAGGAAGCATAGCAGATGCAGTTTTACAAGAGGAAGTTTGTTAGTTTTGTAAATGACACATGTTGAATAAAATTAAAATATGTGTACTGGTATGTATCCAAAAAAATGCCCCTGAAAGATATTTGATAGTTGTTTTCATTGTATGGTAATGATTGTTTATTGTTGTAGTTTAGTGTTTCTGTTGTTCCGTTGTTTTCCTCTTATAGTTGATGTGTTGCCCTCGGTTTTATTTTGTTATCCGGATTGGTTTTTGCTTAATCGAATTATGACTATTGAACAGCGGTAAACTACTGTTGCCTTTATTTATTGGCTGCTTGACATCCAGTTGGAACTATTTATGCATATTTAGGATCAAAATAATGAGTGAGGTGAATATTTCTTGCTTTGTACTAAAACAACATCCTGAGTAAGATCGTTATATTGCTATACATGTAGATCCAAATGTATTAAAATATTCCCTTTAAATACCTGTCACCCCATTCACATGAATTTTTCTTACTGAGCAAAATACTTTTTCCTTTTCCTCCTAAAAGCTGTAATGCATTTAATACTCTTTAGCTTGACTAGAAGTGGTTGAACCAATTACACACCCCTAATTATTATGAGCATGCCAGTCACAATACAGAATCACCTTGGTCTCGTTGGAACTCTTTAAATTCTCTACGAAATAAGAGTTCTGCTTGCATGCCAAAAGACTAACAAGGGGATATTGGGTTTCATCAACATCAATTACTTCTGTGATTTTTATAAAGTTCATGGGAGTTTACAATTCATTTCATCCAAAAGATAGATAGGTCTATGACTGTTGAAACAAGGATCGGGGGAGACGATGGTTCTAAAAAATATTGATGTGTTTGCGGTCATCTAACGAGAAATTTTAATTTTTGCATCGTAGAACAGGTCTTAAAAGGTAAAACGAGAGGCATTTCGGATAACTGTGTGTTCAATAACTACCTGTCCACGGCAATGAACTGACACAACTGCATGTTGGCATCCAGATTTTTGACCTTTTATTTACAAATTGATTTATCACACGTGCGTTTGAATCGATCGGAGCAATGTATGCAATAGAAAAACGTCTGTGTGAAACAAAAATTTCAAGGAGAAACTAATTTTGGAGCGGAATGTGGATGAAAAATTTGCGGAAGCGGTAATTATTTTTTTTATTGAAAAGTCAATTTCTCCAAAACAGGAGTGGGAAAATCCAAAGAACTACAAATTAAATTGGTGTGGCCTTAGATGACGATTTTTTTACTTTTTTCTGTGTTATGGGCAAAAACTTAAGAAGATAGAGAGAAACTGTAAACAAAATAAAAATGATCAGCAATACAAGATTGACTTGAAAGAAATTTTTGTCACAAATTATATTCTAGTCTACAATGTTGTAGAGTGTCAATTGTTGAAGATGCACCTAGACCTAGGCAAGTGACACAGGCTCAGTCTTTAGAGCCTCTAGTTTTATCCTCCTGTCAATTTTATGATATGAAAATTGTCTATGCTAGGGTAAAAGTCTATTAAAGAAAAGGGTCTAAACCCTTGCATTTCTTTTTAATCATATAAAAGTGAAAATGTACATTGTCTGCTTCATCCAACCATCAAGCGAACAAAATTTAAAATTGCAGGTTATTACAAGAAATTACTGTTCAACTGTTTTGGAAACCCTTACTGGCATATCTGTTTTTCCCTACAACTATACATGGTAAATTTTAACCAAATTATAATAATGTATGGAAAGTCCTCCATATGAAATGGTCGTTAGTAGCAGTTCTTATTTTCTAAAACCATTTGAAAACTGATCACTGGTACCAGTACATATTTTTCAAGAAACAACCTATGAGGGGTTGGACAGAGGGTCCATGATTCCCACTTCCCTCTCCCCCAACTCCCACTTCCCTCTCCCCAAACTCCCATTTCCCTCCCTTTCTCCCAATTGAAAGTCTGTCAATTTACAGCATATCCCTATTTCCCCCCTCCCCCCTCATTACCATGTTCCCTTAACCCTTTTCAACCCATCACTCATAAATGCTTTTTTTTTCTATGATACGCATCATCAGATTTTCTTGAAATTTAGGTTTTTTTAAATACTTTACAGGAAATGAATATTATTTTTATATATTTTACAGATATCTCTTCCAATTATTGAGAGCTCTGTTAAAGGTGACGTCCTTCATTGTTCAGTGCGAAGACCAATCACATCTCATAACAACAAAGTTTTTGATTTAACAAAACCATGGTATTTGCTTATTGCCCATGGACCTATTCTGAATAGAAGAGGTAAATTATCCTCAAAAGATCTGTTTACATAAATGAACAATAGGAGATACAAGGTATATGTCAATGATCACAGCAACTCAACAACACAAATGTTGATGGTGATGGTCTGTTTGCTCTGTCTTGTCTTTATTTTTTAAGATAGTTCACTGATGAATGTTTGTAGTAACGTCATTAAAAAATTAATTAATCAGGAATTTCAGTAATATAAATTGATTAAAACTTATAATTTAAAACACTTCTAGATTTTTTTGAGAATATGATATTTCTCACACATTCACAAATGTCAGAACCAAACGGTCATGTCAGGTTTATAGATTACTTTATGGGAGGTCAGAGTATTTTAAAAGTTGATAAAAGCTGTTAGCTGTAACAACATAAACCAATTTTTTTTTTCAGATTGAAAATTTTAAGATAAGACTAGTAAAGGCTCTAATAGAACATTAGTTCCTTGATTTAGACCTCAGGCTTTAGAAATTGACTGGTATTTCTTATTTTTTTAACACTATATATATTTTAGGTCGAGAACTAAAGGCTGATTATCACACATTCAGAACTCAAACTGACAAGAGGGTAACTTTTCTTACAGTTCAGAAAAATGTAAGTTAAGCTATTGCATAATTGTTTGAAGAATTCATGTAATACTTAATATATTTAACATGAAATCATTACAAACATATGATGACTAATTTAAGATCTCATTATTAAAGCCTGTGATTATCAATCAACCTAAGCCTATTTTGATTAATATTCTCCCTAGCATTGTGTTGTTAAATAAAATTGAGAATGGAAATGGGGAATGTGTCAAAGAGACAACAACCCGACCACAGAACAGACAACAGCAGAAGGCCACCAACAGGTCTTCAATGCAGCGAGAAATTCCCGCACCCGGAGGCGTCCCTCAGCTGGCCCCTAAACAAATATATATACTAGTTCAGTGATAATGAACGCCATACTAAACTCCAAATTGTACACAAGAAACTAAAATTAAAAATAATACAAGACTAACAAAGGCTAGAGGCTCCTGACTTGGGACAGGCGCAAAAATGCGGCGGGGTTAAACATGTTTATGAGATCTCAACCCTCCCCCTATACTTCTAGCCAATGTAGAAAAGTAAACGCATAACAATACGCACATTAAAATTCAGTTCAAGAGAAGTCCGAGTCTGATGTCAGAAGATGTAACCAAAGAAAATAAACAAAATGACAATAATACATAAATAACAACAGACTACTAGCAGTTAACTGACATGCCAGCTCCAGACTTCAATTAAACTGATTGAAAGATTATGTCTTCATCATATGAAAGGTCATATTTGTATATGCTTTCAAGACTTCATACCTATATTAATGTTATTTTACTAATGTTAATGTATGGAGAAGACCCTTATCCATTTTGGAGTCACAGATAATATAAATTCTCAAATTTGATTTCCTCATTTTATCTTTTGAATCATATGTTAAACTTTTACCAATGGGTAATGCCCCATGAGATGACAAGTACCGTCTTTGATTTTCATGTTATTAGGTTAAAGGTTTATGTTACAGAGAAGCGAAAGTTACCAAAGGGACATTCAATCAAAAATAAACTGACACCGCATGGCTAAAAAAGAAAAAGACCAACAGACAAACAACAGTACACAAAACACAACATAGAAAACTAAAGACTGAGCAACACAAACCCCACCAAAACATCAGCAGTTGGGAAACTGAAATTCAGGCAAATAATTGTTTTTTGGATGTTATCTTTTGAACCATTTGTCCAACATTCACCATACTTAGCTGGAGAATAGCATTTGGACAGAAAGAGACTATAAATATTTTAGTCATTAGGTGAGGTCACATATATAAAAAAGATACTGAAAGTTTGAGAACATTTTTTTTTCTTTCAAGAAAATGTATTTTGAGCCATAATTTGATCTTTCCCTATCTTGGGTGGATAATGCACCTTGTGGTAAAAAATACTACTTTTAATTTTTGGGTCAAAGGTAAAGCTTACATATATATATATATATACTATATATATACTATATATATATACTAAAATTTTGTCTCATATAAAGGATCAGTGATCTTTTTTGTTTCCTTCTTCATATACTATAAGCAATATGTAAAATATATATAATTGGTTTATGAGATGTTTGTAAGGTGTACATGTCTGTATGATGGGTTCATCTGACCATGACCTACTTTTCATAGTTCATTGATTTTTCTTGGGAACAACAAATGAAATTTGGAATCAAGCTTTTTATGATTATGCTATACATTGTTTTCACATCCATTGCTCATCAACTTCCTGTTTATCGAATAATGAAAGAAGGGGTGTCCTTTGTTAGCAATATAGGACAAACTGTTTAAGATTGTTTTAATTCAGATATTAAGGTTGAAACAGTTTACTTGTCTGCTGTATAGTTAACAATTCTCAACTATAAGCAATTAGTTGAAATACAATCTCATACATAATGAAAGAACCTTTGTTGTGTGGGGTATAAAAATTAGGAAATGTGGTATGATTGCCAATTAGTCAACTAACCACCAGAGATCAAAGGACTTGGATATAAGCGACTATTGCTCATCGTACAGTCTTCAACAATGAGCAATACCCATACTGTATAGTAAGCTATAAAAGGTCCTGGCATTACAAAAACAGACCCAGTTCAATCAAGAAAACAAATAGCCTGATTTAAGCTGAAACAATAAACAAAACAAAAATATATATGGCAGACGGCAACCAAGAACAACCACTGAATTACAGGCTCCAGACTATGGGCAGACACATAAAAAATGTGGTGAGGTTAAAAATATTTTTGAGTGCTCAACCCTCCCCTAAGCTGGGACAATGATGTAACAGTAAAACATATTATTACATTGGTTGCAATGAATTACTGTGATTTCCCAGTGAAATAAAAACGGATAATTTCACATGTGAAATAAACTCAGTTATTTCACTCCTCTGACATCATACAATAATAGGTGTTGTCAAAACGTTGTCGGTGACGTCGCATCAAAACAAATTGTCAGTGCGTAGAAAAAGATATAGTTCCTTACATTTTCTACTTTAATTAGGGCCCCGCCGAATGGCAGACGCCCTATAGTGACCAGTCTGTCCGTCCGTCGTACCGTCTGTCCCTCCGTCTATATCTAGAGAACCTTTATGATTTCAAAGTTTATACTTGACATGTATATTAACCAACACCAGAGGGTGTGTCATAATGTATGTACAACTTCCTAGGTCAAAGCCAGGTCAAGGTAAAAAACTTTGGTTTTAGTTGACAACCCCATGTCCTATGGTAAAGATCGTGTCTGCTCTATATCTTGAGAACCGTTATGATTTCAAAGTTTATACTTGACAAGTATATAAACCAACACAGAGGGTGTGTCATAATGTATGTACAACTTCCTAGGTCAAAGGTCAAGGTCATAAACTTCAGTTTCAGTTGACAACCCCATGTCCAATGATAAAGATACAAATTTTTTACCACACATTATTCACAGCGGGGCCCACAGAGATGGCTTCTATCTCAATGATATCTAGTTAGGGCCCCGCCGAATGGCGGACGCCTTATAGTGATCAGTCTGTCCTTCTGTCTGTCTGTCCGTCTGTCCATCCGTCTGTCTGTCCGTCTGTCCATCCGTCTGTCTGTCAGTCCGTCTGTCCATCCGTCCGTCTGTGTGTCCGTCAGTCAGTCCGTCTGTCCATCCGTAACAAATTGTGTCCGCTCTATATCTAGAGAACCGTTATGATTTCAAGGTTAATACTTGACATGTATATTAACCAACACCAGAGGGTGTGTCATAATGTATGTACAACTTCCTATGTCAAAGGTCAAGGTCATAAACTTTGGTTTTAGTTGACAACCCCATGTCCTATTGTAAAGATCGTGACTACTCTATATCTTGAGAACCGTTATGATTTCAAAGTTTATACTTGACATGTATATAAACCAACACCAGAGGGTGTGTCATAATGTATGTACAACTTCCTAGGTCAAAGGTAAGGTCAAAAACTTTGGTTTTAGTTGACAACCCTATGTCCTATGGTAAAGATCGTGTCTGCTCTATATCTTGAGAACCTAATGATTTCAAAGTTTATACTTGACAAGTATATAAACCAACAACACAGGGTGTGTCATAATGTATGTACAACTTCCTAGGTCAAAGGTCAAGGTCATGAACTTCAGTTTCAGTTGACAACCCCATGTCCAATGATAAAGATACAATTTTTTTACCACACATTATTCACAGGGGGGCCCAAAGAGATGGCTCCCATCTCAATGATATCTAGTTCAATTAAAAAGCCCATTGTCAATGTAATAAAAAGAATAACAAATCTAAGAATTTAAACATAGAAAAATATTCAACTCATGACCGAACAACACTGATAATTAACTCATGTGCTATGCACATTCGTGAATTAATGTGTTGTTTGGTCACTCGTAGAATATTTTTCTATATTTGAATTCTTCGATTAGCTATTCTATAAAAATCAAACTGTAAAAATCATTTGGAAAGAGCTTGACTCAACAGATCAGCACAAAGCAAAAAAAATAACTAAAAAAACCCAGCAAATGACACAAAGTACGGATTTAAAAGTACTTGCATTCATTGAAAGCTAGTTCAAAGCCAATTACAACTGATAAATAAATCACTTTTTCCCAAACTTAAATATCAATCGGTACACATCCAACTGATAAAACATAGAAAAGTCATATACAGTTTGAGAAAAGCATAACCTTGTGCAATGCTAAAATACAAGTATATATTTTATGACTGGAAAGTGTACCTGTGATTGGGAAAATCATCTTGCTTAAAAAATGTAGTTCTGACCACTGAGTATTTGTCTAATGAAATAAGTAGGTCACTTCTCTGGAATTAAAAAAAAAACAACAAATAGATCAGCAGCCGACAATGTAACCATAATAGTGGATCTCACATTATTTTTTATCTTTTTGAAGTGTTTTAGATATAATATATTTAAACCTTATTATTGCTGACTTCTTATAGAATTACATTTGGCTTTCATATACATTTTGTAGAGAAAAGTACCTGTAAAAATAAATCCTGACAGTGAATGTGGTCTTTCAAAAAGCTGTTTTCATGATTGCAATGCAACAGATTGCCATTATTTAGTTAGCTGGACCAGTGATTTGAATGATATCACATTTAACATAACAGCAAGGGTTACAGAAGGAAAGGCGTATGAGAGTTGGGTGGCATTGGGATTCTCACCTGATGGTTCTATGGTAAGATTATAGGTTAAAGAAATAACAATTGAAGATACCACAAATTGCAGCAAAAAAATAAAATCAATCTTGGGTAGCTAGGTTAACAGAATATTGATTCAAATAATGAATATGTACATTTTTAGGGTACAAAACGTTTATATCAATGGTGGATAGCTATATTTTCAAGGCCTCATCTGCAATTTTTTAATGATATATACTCAAATTTTCAAAATATTGCTGATTAATTAATAAGATTAAATGTTTAGGTTTAAGTTCACATTGCAAGATGAAAGCAATATCTACCCTTAAGTATTAAAGATACAATGGATAAGTGTTGATTCTTGAAAAAGAAACCATGAGCTTGGAGGGTGAATGTTTTGTTTTTCATGAATCAACACTTATCCATTGTGTCTCTAACTTAAATGATTGTGTTGATGTCTTTTAAGAATTAAAGCCTTTTCTTAATTAGGTGGTATTGTAAGTGAGTCTAAATAACCATGTTATTATGTTCTACGATGTATTAATAAATCTAAGTTCACAATTAATTGGTTATAGAAATACAAATATAACATTTCACGTCTGTCTTTAAATCATTATGCATCTGAATAGTATCAGTAATTTACAAAGTAAGACATATTCGAACTTATTTCTAAGTATATATAATAAGTATGTTACCGAAATTTTTAGCAAGAAACCGAATTCTAGTCACATCACAATTTACTCGCATAGGGATTTGCGAATAAACATTTGTAAAGATATGTAGTAAAACAGATGAAATCAATATTTATAAAACAAGCCCTGTGTGTCTGTTGTGCTGATGTGTATCATATATTCATTTATATATATAAATTAAACATCTAAATTGCAACCCATTTGTAGCCGAGAGGTTTCGTCGATGTGTTGATGTCAATCACACATAACAGATTTCAAGCAGGGTTGCAATTCCCAGTGAAGGCATTTAAAAATTACAAAAGGTACAGGTAAGTTTTTAAATTAATTTCATTAGTGAACAGAAATCAGTAAATTAGCTAATTCAAACTTAATTAAATTAGGCACACAAAGGAAACAATTGAATATAATTTGGTGAGTCCATTTCAGTGACATATTTAGGAAGCTTGATTCTAGAAAAAGACACCACAGTATATGAATAGGCTGACATCAAGGCAAATTATGGTTTAAGTGCTTACAATCACTTTGTCTTTTATGTTATAACAAAATGAAAAAGGATAACTTTACATGAAAATAAGCTTACAAATAAGGCTCACTAGATGGTCTTCAACAATGACTAAACATGCACCATATAAAGAGAACTTACAATCACGGATTAGCCTCATAAATGTTTAAAAATAATGAAGATAAAAATGAAATAAAACAAAACAAAGACATCCACTTACTTTGGAAATGACCTACAATGAAATAACCAGGTTTATGGCCAACCTTTTTTCAAGAATAGATAAAAAAAAACACAAACAAATCAGTCTCTAATTCATTTTAACAGGTATAAACAGGTGAATAAGTTTGTAGATTTTTTTATGAATCAGCAAAGGAATATTTGTTTTCTTTTATATTTTTAGCCCAAGTCAAGTTTTATAATGTGCAAGAATGGGAATGGAACATTTTATGGACAGTATGGATATTCCTCACAGTATACACAGTTTATTGGTATAGACAATGTAATTATGTATTGTATTCCACTTATTTTTGTATGCCCTGTCTGTGATAGGGGGTATTATGTTTTTCTGTTTGTCCATCCCTACCACCTCCTTTTGTTTTAAAATCTGTTTGTCCCTCTTCAGGATTAAGTTTTGGTTTAAAAAAGTTAACCATAAAGTTGTGGCCCTATCAACTTGATGAGACTAAGTATACATGTTCATCATGAAATGGTTTTTTCCTATTATATGCCAAATTGGGTTGTTGACCTGAATTTCAAGGTTAACTGATCAAGTTCAAGTTTTAATTTCAGGTTGTTTACCATGAAATTGTGGTCATTATAAAAGAAATATTCTCCATTTTCAAAAAAATATATTTTATTTACAGGTTACATTACAAATTTCTGACAGCTCAGTTAATGGTGATATAGTTCATTGTACAATTAAAAGACCATTACTATCTGACTCAGATAAAATCTTTAATTTAACTGTGGAGTGGCATATCTTGTTTGCCTATGGTGTAGTAACACTTTATCCTACTGGTTAGTATAATAATTTCTTATAAGAAAGCAAATTCAACATTGCATGTTTGTATTTAGTGATGGTCATGATGTATGTATAAATATAAATAACATGTTTTTCCTTTTTTACTTCCCCTCAGCGAAGCTGATATGATTTATGATGTGGGAAACAAAAGATTTCTTAAACAGCTCAGCTTTGGCTTAGGAACTATCAGATTACCTTGAGTAACACCTCTCAAGGAGTAAGGATTATTTTCTGATTTCAGTTAAAATTTTTAAGAACTAGGTAACATTGGCTAGAGGTATAGGGGGAGGGTTGAGATCTCACTAAACATGTTTAACCCCGCCACATTTTTTTACTCTTTGGTCGGGTTGTTGTCACTTTGACACATTCCCCATTTCCATTCTCTATTTTATATTGGTGCTTCCATACGCACACATATAGAAAATCTGACTAATCAGAAATGCTCAGAATGTCAAGATCTGCTTACTTTCCGTTACCACCAAAATTATCAGGTGACTTCCTTTAAGAGTAAAAAATGTCCTGAAATGACAATTTTTGTTATGCCTTGACAAAGACGAAAAAGCATGACTTAGCCTGCTGTTTCAGGTGGTGGCTGGAGAGTCAACAATTTATTAGTTTGTGATTTGGTCAAATTTAAGGGGAACCACTATAGTGGTAGATCAATAATATTTGGCATGCAGTTGCATTAGCATTGACACGTCTCATTTCCATGGGGATTTTTGGCCATGCCCCCTCATCATGGTTCATTGACTTTGTAATATTTTAAAAAAGCAATGTATTATATTTTTTTTTAGGTCAGTTTAAAGAGAACCACTTATGATAAGTCAATGGTATTTGATATACAGTTGTTTTAGCATTGGCATTTCTCATTTCCACAATGGTTCTTTCACCCTGCTCCTTCAGTCATGGTTCATTGATTTTGAATGCTTTGCATAGTTTCAATGTTAAGGTATTACCATTTAGATTTCAATATTTGCAGTATACTATAAAAATTACATAAAAACGAGGCATATTTGTGTTTCAACAGTTTATTGACTAATTTTTTAGTATTTGCCTATTATCTTAAAAACTATAATAGATAGATTGAAACTGTAATGGTAACAATGATCAGCAATAGAAGACCTGCAAAATTCCAATATGAACAAATACCAAATGATGAAAACCATTGATTGATTCTTTATAGGACTAAATATCTTCAAATGATGATTTTTTTTATGATTTTTGTTGAGCCTTCGACTTTTGTCGAAAAAGCGAGACATAGCGATCCTACATTCCGTCGTGGTCGGTGTTGTCGTCGTCGGCGGCGAATCAACTACAATCAATGCTTTATACAATGCAATGTTTAATTTTGACTTCCACTGATAAAACACAGATCAAGTTGAATTTGGGTAGTGTCACTTTAACTTTTATTGAGTTTTGCCCCTTTATAAATCGAAAGATTGCAAAATTTTTAGTTTCCATTCTGTAACTTAAGTTTGCCCCGACCAAACATTATAAACCTATACACAATATTCATTACCACAAAACTAAGATCAAGTACAAATTTTTTGTTTCCGTTTTCATACTATAGTTTGCCTCAACCAAATGTTATGAAACTTATACACAATGCTTACTTATTACTACATAATAAAGATTAAGTACGAAATTTGGTGACAACACTTTTACCATTCTTGAGTTATGTCCCTTTATAAACATAAAAATTGCTGAATTTTTCGTTTCCGTTCTCTAACTTTAGTTGGTCTCAACCAAATGTTATAAAACGTTTACACATCCTTTCTAGAGTTATGCGTGTTTACAAATAGAAAAATTGCTGAATTTTTAGTTTCTGTTCTCTACTTAAGTTAGCCTCAACCAAATGTTATGAGACTTGCACACAATGCTTATTACCACAAAACTCAGATCAAGTTCAAATTTGGGTAGCGTCACTTTTACTGTTGTTCAGTTATGTCCCTTTATAACTATAGGCCCAAGATCACAATTAATGACCCCGCTTTTCGTTGTCCACGAATATAGTTCCTTTTAATTAGAGTGTATTTTTTCTTAATTTTTTTTTTTTCCCTTCCTCACTCATTTCTTAGTTTTTTTTTGGGTGGAAATGAAAGAAGAAAGGTTAAATAAACTTTTGGATGTTGTATTTTAACTGATTTTGATATTGAAAGAGTGAGTAGGCCAGGTGCAAAAAGGTGATATTTACAGTTTTCGGAACATCTCTTGACTTGTCCATAGGGGTATGGATGTGTATTGGCTAAATTTGTAAGAGTCATTGGTTCAATCTTTCTGAATTTTGGATACATTTTTGGACTAGTACTATACATTACACACACAAAAGATTTGACAAAAATGCATGGTGCAATTTTTTTAATGAAACAAAACGTTATAAAGAACTAATAGAGGATTTAATTGTGGTCTGTGGCCTAGGAGGCCCAAGACCACAATTAATGACCCCGCTTTTCGTTGTCCACGAATATAGTTCCTTTTAATTAGAGTGTATTTTTTCTTAATTTTTTTTCTTTCCCTTCCTCACTCATTTCTTAGTTTTTTTTGGGTGGAAATGAAAGAAGAGAGGTTAAATAAACTTTTGGATGTTGTATTTTAACTGATTTTGATATGGAAAGAGTGAGTAGGCCAGGTGCAAAAAGATGATATTTACAGTTTTCGGAACATCTCTTGACTTGTCCATAGGGGTATGGATGTGTATTGGCTAAATTTGTAAGAGTCATTGGTTCAATCTTTCTGAATTTTGGATACATTTTTGGACTAGTACTATACATTACACACACAAAAGATTTGACAAAAATGCATGGTGCATTTTTTTTAATGAAACAAAACGTTATAAAGAACTAATAGAGGATTTAATTGTGGTCTGTGGCCTGATATGCAAGCGGGGGCATCATCTGTGTCCACATGTGGACACTATCCAAATTTATTATTAATTTTTTTCCTCATTTTTGTTGAGCCTGCGATTAACAGCAAAAGTAGGTGAGACACTGGGTTTTTATTTTTTGCTTATCTTGAAATCTATAGGCTGAAATTTTCAGAAGCAAGAATAATGACCAATACAAGATCTACAAAAATGCCAATATGACCATTGGATGACTTTTTATATGAGTTTTGCCCTTAAATGTTTTTAGCTCACTTGGCCCAAAGGGCCAAGTGAGCACTTCTCATCACTTGGCGTCCGTCGTCCGTCGTCGTCCGTTAACTTTTACAAAAATCTTCTCCTCTGAAACTACTGGGCCAAATTTAATCAAACTTGGCCACAATCATCATTAGGGTATCTAGTTTAAAAAATGTGTCCGATGACCCCGCCTGCCAACCAAGATGGCGGCCATGGCTAAAAATAGAACATAGGGGTAAAATGCAGTTTTTGGCTTATATCTCTGAAACCAAAGCATTTAGAGCAAATCTGACAAAGGGTAAAATTGTTTATCAGGTCAAGATATCTGCCCTGAAATTTTCAGATGAATCTGACAACCCGTTGTTGGGTTGCTGCCCCTGAATTGGTAATTTTAAGGAAATTTTGCCGTTTTTGGTTATTATCTTGAATATTATTATAGATAGAGATAAACTGTAAACAGCAATAATGTTCAGCAAAGTACAATCTACAAATAAGTCAACTTGACCAAAATGGTCAGTTGACCCCTTAAGGAGTTATTGCCCTTTATAGTCAATTTTTAACCATTTTTCATAAATTTTTGTAATCTTTTACAAAAATCTTCTCCTCTGAAACTACTAAGACAAATTTAACCAAACTTGTCCACAATCATCATTAGGGTATCTAGTTTAAAAAATGTGTCCGATGACTCTGCCAGCGAACCAAGATGGCCGACATGGCTAAAAAATAGTACATAGGGTAAAATGCAGTTTTTGGCTCATATCTCTGAAACTAAAGCATTTAGAGTAAATCTGATGAGGATAAAATTGTTCATTAGGTCAAGATCTATCTGCTGCGAAATTTTCAGACCAATCAGGCAACACGTTGTTGGGTTGCTGCCCCTGAATTGGTAATTTTAAGAAAATTTTGCAGCTTTTGGTTATTATCTTGAATATTATTATAGATAGAGATAAACTGTAAACAGCAATAATGTACAGCAAAGTTAGATCTACAAATAAGGCAACATGACCAAAATTGTCAATTGACCCCTTAAGGAGTTATTGCCCTTTATAGTCAATTTTTTACAATTTTCATAAATTTTGTAAATTTTTGTAAATTTTTACAAAGTATTTTCCACTGTAACTACCTGGCCAAGTTCATTATAGATAGAGATAATAGTAAGGAGCAAGAATGTTCAGTAAAGTAAGATCTACAAACACATCACCATCACCAAAACACAATTTTCTCATGAATCCATCTGTGTCCTTTGTTTAATATGCACATAGACCAAGGTGAGCGACACAGGCTCTTTAGAGCCTCTAGTTTTTTTATTTTGTTGAGTTATTGTCTAATAATTTAATTTTGGATGTAACACGTCTTCTGATTGGCTGAAAGTGTTTTGTCTATCAGCTCATAGACATAATTTTGTCATGTGAACGTGACGTCATCAACGTTTCTATCATGATTTACTACTTTTTAGAATTAAATTATTAGGAATGACTGTAATATTTTTTCTGCCTATTCGAAATAACATAAAAACTGTGGTGCACACTTTTAAATAACAGTGTGCACCACAATTTTTATGTTATTTCTTCACAGACTTATTACAGCCATTCCTTAATTATCTTGAAAAAACTATAACAGATATTTAGAAACAGTTAACAGTAAAAGTGATTAGCAATACAAGACCTACAAAATTGTCTTATGATGGAAACCATAGGAAGACTCTTTAATGACAACTATTTATTTTTTTTGTGTTTTCCCCATTATCTTTAATACTAAAATAGATTAGTAGAAACTTTAGGCAGCAAAATATTATCAGGAGTACAAGATATGATTTAAAACAGGTACTCTTAGGAGCCTCTTGTTTTCAAAATCATTTTGCTATTTACTTTATTTTAGAATTTAATGATAACAGATTTATACTATGCACATTAAGTGCATGAAAAAGAGAAACAAAAGAGGATAAAAAGACTTTTAATAAAAAGTAGACAATTTTTATTTTAATATCTGCTGTAGATTTTAAATGATTTAGGTTAATTCCATAGACTCATTTCATGGTTGTCCTACATCTTATATATGTCACAAACATAAAATTTATGTATGAAGTTAGCCTTATAATATTTTTTTCTATCGTTATAGGTGAACCAATGGCTAATTTGCATGACTTTAAGATTGGTAGTACCTACTTGACAGATTTTCAGAAAATATCAAACATACCAACCACAATAGCACCTTCCACAGACACTACAGCAGCAAATGTAAATATTATCTATAAAAAAATGGCAGAGGATACCAAATGAACAAAACTATAAGAAGAAGGAAAGCAAACAACACCATGGCCAAAAAGAAAAATAACATTCTTAAAAACACTACACAAAAAACTTAAAAAAGATCAACTTGAACTTGGGAATAAACTGTGGTGCTCCAGAAGGGTAAGGTCCTGCTCCAGTAGTGGCACCCATCATGTTGCTCATTACAAGTAAAAAATGGTGATAAATTTTGTTATGTGATGTCAAAATCATATAAGGAAAAGAGTTTTAAAGACTTGCAGCACCCATGAGGTGAATTGATACAGTTTCAGGGGAGATAACTATTAATGCAATAATAAACATTCAATGTCTGATTGTCACCAGTTTTGTTTGTAACTGTAAATTCAGAAATTATTGCGATGTTTTTATTAATGCGAATAATACTACTGGGTGAATATCGAAATAATATGGCATTTTGATAACTGAAACATAGACCTGTGTGCAGATTTTTTCGAAATCGCAAAAATCGCAATAGTTAAACTCACATTTTATCCATTCTTGAAAAATCGCAAAAATAAATGCACGCAATAATTTCTGAATTTAAATTATTACATTGCCTTGATGTAATCAGAAAGCGAGAATTATATTTTGAATATTAGAACATCTATAAAATTGACAAAAAAGTTGAAAAAGACAAGTTTTGAATTTTTTAAATGATATTGAAGACAAATATTTGTACTTGCACTGTGTATGTGAAATTTGGTACGAGTCTGAGACATTGTCATACTTTTCTAAAAGTTGGACATATGCTGCAAAATATAGAGCATCATTTTTAATGGAATATGTTGTCTTCATAAAAAGCATGGCAATACATACTTTTATACCATTGTATTTATTTCATAATCAGAATGAGTCAACTGATTTCAAAATATTTAAAAAATGACAATATAAGTTCTTCTAGAAAGATCAGAAGTTGTTTCTTACAACATATCTCAAAATCTGAAATATGGAAAATAAATGTGAAAATGTATCAACTCCCCTCAAGTCTACATTCTGCATATTTTATGAATTACATTTCTGTTTTTTAAAACTGCAAAAAATATCAGAAAGACAAGATGTACAAATAAGTTAAACAGGCCCAAAATCATGGTTAAGTCATTAGGGGTTGGTCGGTTTCTCAGATACTATAATCAGTAGATGAACTTTATTTGGTATGAATGATTGTAAGGTGTACATGTCAGACAGACAGGTTTCATATTACCTTTACCTCATTTTCATGTTTCATTGGTCAATGTTAAATGTTGGTGTTTTAGTCTGTTTTTCAGATACTACAACAATAGGCCACTATATTTAGTGTATGGAATGATTGTGAGGTGTACATGTCAGATTGGCAGGTTTCATATGACTGTGACCTCATTTTCATGTTTCATTGGTTAATGTTAAGTGTTGGTACATGTATTTTGGTCTGTTTTTCAGATACTATGAGCAATAGGCCAGCTATATTTGGTGTAAGGAGTGATTGTTAGTTGTACATGTCTGTCTGGCAGGTTTCATCTGGCCTTGACCTCATTTTAATGGTTCATTGGTCAATGTCAATTTTGATGGTTAGCTTTGTTTCTATAAGCAAAAGGTTAGCTATTTTTTGTGAATGGAATAATTGTAAGGTATTCATGTTGGTCTGACTTGACTTGATTTTCATGGATCATTGATACTGTAAAGTTTATGTGGTAATTTTAGTGTAAATCTTAAAGACTTACAGGTAAAATTAATCATGATGAGCGAAGCAGGCGAGACATTTCAGTGTGTGCACAGCCATTCTACTGTAGAGTTATTGTAACTTCATTTACAGATATTTTTCTTGTCAGTATATACACTTTATTACCTCTGGAAATTCTCAGTTTGTTGTTTTAATTTAGCTTATAGTTTTGAAAAACAATATAGTTAATAGTAAGACATAAAATTACCTTTACATAAATTTCAGTCTCCAGATAAGATAACACCTGATCCAGAGTGTGGTAAAACTAAAGGATGTTTCCCAATATGTTCTGGTTCATCATGTTCATCACTGGTCACATGGCAAAAACATGGAGATTACATCCTTTTTGAGATAGCACAAGAAATTTCATTGAACACAGACAACAGATGGATAGCTGTAGGATTTTCTGGAAATCAGCAAATGGTATTTTACTTTTTAGTTATAAATTCTTTAAACAAAATAACTTAATGGCAATCAGTACAAAAACTACACATATCAAAAGCAAGGTACAGCAATTTTATTGCTGGTCTTCATCTCAAAGTCACAATGAGGCCTTCAACACTACCCAAAATGTTGAACGTCCATGCAAGCCTGTGATGGCCCATGGTATAAATTCACCCTTTCAACCAAGATCTTTTTCATTTAAATAAAAAAGGACAAAAAGTATATCTAAAGCCAGGCAAAGCAAACTTTATTAAAAACTTGCATTCAAAACAATTTCCAAAATTTTGTACAGCAAATTTTAATAACACAATATCTGTTTTTAATGCTAGTGCTAAAGGACTGACTACTGTGCCCTTGGTTCCCTCTAGGACTAACAGTCCACCAGCAGAGTAAGGTGTACTGTACATGTCTGTCTGGCAGGTTTAATCTCTCTTCTTGAACTCATTTTTATGGTTAGTTGGGCAACATTAAGTTTATGTGGTTAAGACTGTTTCTTAGGTACCATAGGCAGTATAACTATATTAGGGGGTTTGTAAGGTGTACATGTTCATCTGGAAGAGTTCATCTGACCCTGACCACATTAAGATGGGTCATTGGTAATGTTAAATATATGTAATTCTTGTAGTAATACCTTTATCTTAAAGACTTTCAACATAAATTGAATCATGATCAGTAAAACCAGAGAGACATTTCAGAGTTTGCTCTCTTGTTAAAGATTTCATAATGATTTATTCAAATTTAAGTAACCTTCATTCATTTTTTCCTATCATTTATTTCTTTTATAAGTAAAGGTAGTTTTACAGAATAATATATCATGAAGCTGATTGTTCAGAATGTATAGTTTGATTTTGTCTTACTAAATTTATGATAATTTCAGTATGTACAACACACTTCTCTAGAAAAATCTTCACCAAAAAGTTTAGACCTCAAAACCATCTTGAGACCATTTTTTTTCTATGGCATCTACTAAAACAGAATGTGTTGTGTTGTCATATTGTCATATTACAGATCAGATCAACAAGGAAATTTTCACAGTTTATACTTTCAACAGAATCAATATTGATGTAATGAATAGATGTGTTTTGCTGAATTATAAACATTCAGTTTTCCTTACAACTTGAAAAATAATTTTGTATGATTTCAGGCAGATACAAGTGTTATAATGTGCCAGCATAAGAATGGTAATGTTTCCTTTGATCTTGGATATAATGATGGATATAGCTTTCAATCTTTGGCTGAGGTATGTTTATTATTTATTAATAATGTATCTAATATTACTCTCCAGATATCATTTGGGCATTCAATTTCCTGTTGGTGTCAGGGAGTTTCAAATCTTCTGTATTAACCATTTTCATGGCAGCAAGTTTCAAATTTCCTTTAAAAAAAAAATTTCTGATAAACTCTGGGTTTAAATCTCCTCTGATAATCAATTTCCTGACAAGGAGTATCAAATCTCCTCCTCTTTGGATTTGGATGGGTGATGCCTGCATAGGAGGAGATGCTTACCCCGTGGACTGGTTTTGTTCCTTTTGTGAGTGCATGCCATTCCTTTAGTTTCTGTTTGTTACCTTGATTTGTTTTCTTAATTGACTAATGAGATTTGAATATAGGTAAACTAATGTTGCCTTATTTCACATTATTTCATTCAGTATTGTAGATTTTCTTGTAAAACTGACATATTATTGTCAAAATATAAAGTACCAAAGCTAATATATTCACTTATGAATGAGCTTCACGTCTGTTGTCTGTTACCTTTTACAAAAATCTTCTACTCTGAAATAACTTGGCCAGATTTAATGAAACATGGACACAATCATCATTGGGGTATCTAATTTGAAAATATGTGTCTGATCATGCTTGTCAACCAACATGGCCGCCATGGCTAAAAAAGAACATAGGGGTAAAATGCCAATTTTATCTATTATCTTGAAAATAGCTATAGATAGAGAAAATCTGACAGGGGCAAACATTTTCGGAATGTTGAGATCTACTTGTTGTCTATTTACATTAAAACTATCAGATGACTTCTTATATGAGTTGCCCTAAAATGACAATTTTTACCAACTTTTTGCGTTTTGCCTAATATCTTGAAAAAAATAATATATAGAGTGAAACTTTAAAAAGCAAAAATGATCAGCAAGACGAGATCTTCAATTAAGTCAACATTTCTGAAATAGAAGACTCTTTATTGAAGTTTTGCCCTTTAATGACAATTTTTACCGAGTTTTTGCCCTTGAATGACGATTTTTATCAATATTTTGCGTTTTTGCCAAATATGTCAACAAGGCCTAAATCGTCAGTCGACTCCTTTTTGGAGTGCTTGATTTTAATGACAATATTTACCCATTTTTATGCCTTTTTGTCTATTATCTTCAAAAGTATGAAAGATAGATAGACTCTATAAATAGCAAATATGATCAGCAAGGCAAGATCTTTAAGTAACTCAAATTTTGCCAAAATCATTAGTAGACACTTTATTAGAGTGGTTGCCCTTAGATAAAGATTTTTATGCCCCTGCGACAAAATGTTGAGGGGCCTATTAATCTACCCCTGTCCATCTGTTCTTCCGTCAAGATATAGATACATGATATGTCCAGCTATCTCCTCCAGTTTTTGAGCTGCAGCTTTAATATTTGGTAGGTTGTTTGTACACATTATAGAAGTGTGCATGTCCACAGGATTTTTATGCCCCACCTACCATAGTAGTTGGGGCATTATCTTTTCTGGTCTGTGCGTCCGTTCATTCATCCATTCGTCCGTTCGTCCATCCATCTGTCCCGCTTCAGGTTAAAGTTTTTGATCAAGGTAGTTTTTGATGAAGTTGAAGTCCAATCAACTTGAAACTTAGTACACATGTTCCCTATGATATGATCTTTCTAATTTTAATGCCAAATTAGAGTTTTGACCCCAATTTCACGGTCCACTGAACATAGAAAATGAGAGTGTGATGGGGCATCCGTGTACTATGGACACATTCTTGTTTTTTTATCAAATACTCTCAAAATGCCAGGTATGTGGACTTAGTCTTTTTTTTTTTGGACTATTAAGTCAGAAACAGGGGGGGGGGGGGGATGGGGGATGTTAGATATTTGCAAAAACTGGTAGTCGGACTTCATTTCCTTTTCACTTGCTACATAATTGAAAACATGGTTTGTACTACTACAGTTTAATGTCCCTAATGCAATAAATAAGATTTTTTAGTATCGTCAAATATTCAATCAATACCAGGAAGTTGAACTTTGTGACCACTGGAAAAAGAAAGTTGAACTTGTCTTGGTGACTACTAAAACTGAATAGTTGGACATTCAGTCCTGCAAGCAAGTGTAGACATTCAGAATAAAAATAAAAGATAGATCATCACACAAAGTGTTAGATTTATAATTTCTTATGATCAAGCCGGGGCATCATTTGTGTCTTACAGACGTACTTCAACATCACTGTTTGTCAAATCTAAAGTATGTGGAACTATATACTCATGCATATGGCAGAGCAAATTGGGGCATCGTCCATATATAGTTTTTTTACCTTTTTTTGAGTTTTGGGCAAAAACGAAAGAAGATAGAAACTGTAAATAGAAAAAATGATCAGCAATACAAGATTAACTAAAAAGGAATTTTTGTCATTAATTATATTCTAGTTAACAATGTTGGAGAGGATCCATTGTTGAAGATGCACATTGACCTAGATGAGTGACACAGGCTCTTTAGAGCCTCTAGTTTGTTCTCTTTGGCATTTTTTTTTTCTTTACAATTATAGTTATCACTTTGCATATAGCTTTCCCCACAATTCTTTGTGAAATGAAGCAAACCAATGTCTTGGTTAACTCTTGCCTAACACTTTAATTTTTGTCGAGCCTTCGACTTTTGTCGAAAAAGCGAGACATAGCGATCCTACATTCAGTCGGCGTTGTCGGCGGCGGCGTCCACAAATATTCACTCTGTGGTTAAAGTTTTTGAAATTTTAATAACTTTCTTAAACTATCCTGGATTTCTACCAAACTTGGACAGAAGCTTGATTATGATCATAAGATAATATTCAAAAGTAAATTTTGTAAAAAAAAAATTCCATTTTTTCCGTATTTTACTTATAAATGGACTTAGTTTTTCTGCCAGGAAACATGACATTCACTCTGTGGTTAAAGTTTTTGAAATTTTAATAACTTTCTTAAACTATCCTGGATTTCTACCAAATTTGGAAAGAAGCTTGTTTATGATCATAAGATAGTATCCAGAAGTAAATTTTGTAAAAAACAAAATTCCATTTTTTCCGTATTTTACTTATAAATGGACTTAGTTTTTCTGCCAGTTAACATTACATTCACTCTGTGGTTAAAGTTTTTAAAATTTTAACAACTTTCTTAAACTATCCTGGATTTGTACCAAACTTGAACAGAAGCTTGTTTATGATTAAAAGCTAGTATCTAGAATGAAATTTTGTTAAAATTTTGTTCCATTTTTTCCGTATTTTACTTATAAATGGACTTAGTTTTTCTGCCAGTTAACATTACATTCACTCTGTGGTTAAAGTTTTTAAAATTTTAACAACTTTCTTAAACTATCCTGGATTTGTACCAAACTTGAACAGAAGCTTGTTTATGATTAAAAGCTAGTATCTAGAATGAAATTTTGTTAAAATTTTGTTCCATTTTTTCCGTATTTTACTTATTAATGGACTTAGTTTTTCTTCCAGTTAACATTACATACAGTCTGCAGTTTAAGTTTTTAAAACATTTATTAGATTCATAAACTATCCTGGATTTTTACCAAACTTGGACAGAAGCTACTTACAATCAAAAGATAGTATAGAGAGGAATATTTTTATTAATTTTTTTTCCTTATTTTTGTTGAGCCTGCGATTAACAGCAAAAGTAGGCGAGACACTGGGTTCCGCGGAACCCTTACGAATTTTTTTATACATAATTCATAAATGAAACATTAAATATAAGGAAATCTTGTATTTAAAAATTGTTTGACAAAACTTCTCAGGTATCTCTCAAAGTAGTCACTCCCTATAAATAATGGATAAAAATATCCATTTTTGTCAAGCCTGCGACTTTTGTCACAGAAAGCTCGACATAGGGATAGTGATCCATATCGGTGGTGTTAACTAACTTCTTCAAAGCTTTATATTTTAGAAGGTGGAAGACCTGGATGCTTCATACTTTGTATATAGATGCCTTATGTTACGAAGTTTCCATCTCTCACATGTCCATTGTCCTTGACCTCATTTTAATGGTTCAGTGACTACTTGAAAATATTTGGTATATGGAATGATTGTAAGGTGTACATGTCCAACTGGTAGGTGTCATCTGACCTTGACCTCATTTTCATGGTTCAGTGGTCAAAGTTAAGTTTTAGAGTTTTGGTCTTTTTTTCTAATACTATATGCAATAGGTCAACTATATTTAGTATGTGTGTACCTTGCAAGGTCCTCATGCCCGTCAGACAATTTTCATTTGTCCTCCACCTCATTTCATGGATCAGTGAACAAGGTTAAGTTTTCGTGGTCAAGTCCATATATCAGATACTATAAGCAATAGGTTAACTATATTTGGTGTATGGAAATATTTTATGATGTGCATGTCAGTCTCGCAGGTTTTATGTGACCTTGACCTCATTTTCACAGTTCATTGCTCAGTGTTAAGTTTTTGTGTTTTGTTCTTTTTTCTTAAACTATAAGCAATAGTTCAACTATATTTGTTGTATGGAAGGATTGTAAGCTGTATATGTCTGTCTGGAAGGTATCATCTGACCTTGACCTCATTTTGGTGGTTCATTGGTCAATGTTAAGTTTTCATGGTTAAGTTTGTTTCTTAGATTCTATAAGCAAAAGGTCAACTATATTTAATGCATAGATTATATGTAAGGTGTACATGTCTGCCTGGCATGGTTCATCTGACCTTGACCTCATTTTCATGGTTCATTGGTCAATGTTTAGTTTTCTTTGTTAAGTCTGTATCTTCGAAACTTTGGCAAATAGCTATAGGTCAACTATATTTAGTGTATTGAATGATTGTCAGGTGTACATGTATTTCTCGTTTGCTTTATCTGACTTTGACCTCATTTTCTTGGATCATGTTAAGTTGATGTTATAGTTGTGGTAGCTTTATATTTAGGACTATCAACATAATATCAATGGTTAGTAAAGAAGGCGAGACATTTCAGCGTGTGCACTCTTGTTTAACTTATCCATGCACTTTTTCTTTTGTATGAAGGTGGACGTTGAATGCTGTTTTATGCCCCACCTAGGGGCATTATGTTTTTCGTTCTGTGCATCCGTTTGTCCGTCCGTTTCATCAGTCCATTCGTCTCTCTGTCCCGCATCAGGTTAAAGTTTTTGGTCAAGGTGGTTTTTTGATGAAGTTGAAGTCCAATCAACTTGAAACTTAGTACACATGTTCCCTGTGATATGATCTTTCTAATTTTAATGCCAGATTAGAGTTTTGACCCCAATTTCACGGTCAACTGAACATAGAAAATGATAGTGCGATGGGGCATCCGTGTACTATGGACACATTCTTGCTTTATGCTGAATTAAGTTGAGCATGATGCTCAAAATCATGTGGCAAAAAAAAAACAACATCCAATGTCCATAGAAATGATTAAAATTGAATTATAGTATTTGCTCAGTGTATTCTACTTCAAAATATACAGGAGATATATTAAATTATCTTTGTTTTATATTTGCATTTGTTGAATATTGGCATTGATAAAATGCTATATTAAAAACTTACTTTTACATTTGTTCTATAATCAGATGGCAATACTTATTTTTTTTGGCAGAATATGTCATCAAAAATGATTAGTAATGCATCACTTACTGTTTCTGGACAAATTATGAGATGTACTCTTCATCGAACAATGAGTTCAACTGATCCCAAAGTATTTGATCTGAACAATGAATGGTTCATTCTAATGGCAAATGGACCTATAAATGCAGGTAAGTTTTTTTATCTAATTTTTGTCGAGCCCGTGACTTCTGTCACAGAAAGCTCAACATAGGTGGCATTAACTAACTTCTTGAAAGCTTAATATTTCAGAAGGTAAAAGACCTGGATGCTTCATACTTTGTATATAGATGCCTTATGGTATGAAGTTTCTGTTTGTCATATGTCCATTGTCCTTGACCTCATTTTCATGGTTCAGTTACTACTTGAAAAAAAAATTCAGAATTTTTGTAATCTTAATTTTTCTCTTATTATGAGTAATAGGATAACTATATTTGGTATGTGAGTACCTTGCAAGGTCCTCATGCCTGTCGGACAGTTTTCACCTGACCTCGACCTCATTTCATGGATCAGTGAACAAGGTTAACTTTTTGTGGTCAAGTCCATATCTCAGATACTATAAGCAATAGGTCTACTATATTTGGTGTATGTAGTGATTGTAAGGTGTATATGTCCCAGTGGCAGGTGTCATCTGACCTTGACCTCATTTTTGTCGAGCCTGCGACTTTTGTCGCAGAAAGCTCTACATAGGGATAGTGATCTGGCGGCGGCGGTGGCGTTAGCTAACTTCTTAAAAGCTTTATATTTTAGAAGCTAGAAGACCTGGATGCTTCATACTTTGTATATAGATGCCTTATGTTACGAAGTTTCCGTCTGTCATATGTCCATTGTCCTTGACCTCATTTTCATGGTTCAGTGACTACTTGAAAAAAAAGTCAACATTTTTTGTAATGTTAATTTCTTTCTTATTATGAGTAATAGGATAACTATATTTAGTATGTGCGTACCTTGCAAGGTCCTCATGCCCTTCAGACAATTTTGATTTGACCTCGACCTCATTTCATAGATCAGTGAACAAGGTTAAGTTTTCGTGGTCAAGTCCATATATCAGATACTATAAGCAGTAGGTCTACTATATTTGGTATATGGAATGATTGTAAGGTGTACATGTCCAACTGGTAGGTGTCATCTGACCTTGACCTCATTTTCATGTTTCATTGGTCAAAATATAATTTCCATGGTTTGGTCTGTTTCTTTTATACTATAAGCAATAGGTTATCTATATTCGGTGTATGGAAGGATTGTATTAAAGGTGGACATGTATTTCCAGCTTGGTTTATCTGACCTTGACCTCATTTTCTTGGATCATAAATGTTAATGTGATACTGGTAGAAAAACTTTATATTTAGGACTATCAACATAAAATCAATGGTCAGTATGGTAAGCGAGACATTTCAGCGTGTGAACTCTTGTTTTTATATGGCTACAATAATTCTGTATTCCTTTGCGGTCAAGTATATTTTTTTTTATGGATGAAAGTATTTCAATGAAAAATTCAACAATTTGTAAGGATATCTTTATTAAAATATTCTAAAGGTTACTTTGTACATTTCTATGTTATAATAATACAGTGGCAATAAGTTTTCTGGTCTGTGCAACTGTTTGTCCATTTGTTTGTTCACCTGTTGGTCCATTCAATATCAGGTTACAGTTTTGGTTAAGGTTATTTCATCATGAATTTGAAAGATGTGAACTTTTTAAATTACATGCCATGACAATTTTGACCCATTTTCATGGTTTATTAAAATTGAAATTTTGTGATAGTGTGGAATCAGCTCATGTTAAGATTGAAGTTCTTGACTATGTTGTTACCATGAAGTTGTGGTCACAACAACTAGAAACTAAGTACACATGTTTATTTTGAGCAATTTTAAAACTATGTGTCAAATTACAGCTTTCACTCTGATTTCACAGTTCACTGATCATAGGAATGTGATAGTTCCAGAGGGGCATGGTGCCCTATCAACTAATGTTCCAGTTTCATTTTAATTTTGCAAAACATGTTTTTGACAGTAACATTTCTTTTTTGTTTATCATGATTGATATGACTCTCAATTCATCAGAGATCTCTAGTTATATTTCTTGTCATGCTGTTTGAACTTGAAGGTTTCTTGCTCTATATTTGCTATGTGATTTTGTTGTCCCCCAATGTGTTGCAGGGGACATAGAAATACAGGGCATCGGTCCGTCTGTCCATCTGTCCGTCCGTCTGGTCTTTTTAGCACTCTCACATGTACAATATTTCCCAGATTTTTATGAAACTTATATCATAGATTTATACCAACAATGTCTTGGACAAGGTTGAAAATCAGTGCCAATCTATTATTTTTAAATGAGTTATGCCCCTTGGAAACATTAATAATATGGAAAATTGCATCATTAGTGCTCTCATTTATACAATTCTTTCTAGATTTTTATGAAACTTATATCATAGGTTTATATTAGCAATGTCTTGGACGAGTTTGAAAATCAGTGCCAATCAATTATTTATAAAAGAGTTGTGCCCTTGGAAACATTAATAATATGGAAAATTGCTTGGTTAGCACTCTCACGTGTACAATTCTTGCCAGATTTTATGAAACTTATTTCATAGGTTTATATCAGCAATGTGTTGGACAAGTTCGAAAATCAATTATTTTCAAAAGAGTTATGCCCCTTGGAGACATTAATTATATGGAAAATTGCATCGTTAGCCCTCTCATGAGTACAATTCTTGCCAGAATTTTATGATACTTACATCATAGGTTTATATCAGCAATGTCTTTGACGAGTTCGAAAATCAGAGACCATCAATTTTTTTTAAAGAGTTATGCCCTTAGAAATATTAATTATATTGAAAATTGCATTGTTAGCGCTCTCATGGGTACAATCCTTGCCAGATTTTTATGAAATTTATATTAAAGGTTTATATCATCAATGTCTCGGACACTTTCGAAAATCTTTGCTGATCAATTATTTTTAAAAGAGTTATGCTTCTTGGAAATATTGATTATATGGAAAATTGTATCGTTAGTGCTCTCATGGGTGCAATTCTTGCCAAAATTTTATGAAACTTATATCATAGGTTTATATCAGCAATCTCAGATAAGATTGAAAATCAATGCCAATCTAATATTTTTTAAAGAGGTATTCCCTTTGGAAATATTAATTATATGGAAAATTGCATTGTAATTGCTCTCATGTTTACAATTTTTGCCAAATTTGTATCAAATTTATATGAAATGTTTATATAAGCAATGTTTCGGACAAGTCGAAAATCAGTGCCAATCAAATATTTGTAAAGGTGTTAAGCCCCATGGAAATGTTAATTATATTAGAAATTGCATTGTATTTGCTCTCAATATAAAAACAAGGAGATGAGGTATGATTGCCAATGAGACAACTATCCACCAAAGTTCAAATAAAGTGGATGTAAGCAATTATAGGCAACCGTACAGCCTTCAACAGTGAGAAAAGCCTATAACGTATAGTGGGCTATAAAAGGCCACGACATGAAAAATATGAATCAATTCAATTGAGAAAACTAATGGCCTAATTTGTAACAAAATAATTAACGAAAAACAAATGTGACAGACATGAACCAACGCCAACCACTAAACTACAGGCTCCTGATTTATGACAGGCACATAAAGAATGTGGCTGGGTTCAACATGTTTGTGAGCGTTCAACCCTCCCCCTAACCTGGGACAATGGTGTAACAGCACAACGAAGGAACAAACTATAAAAATCAGTGGAAAAGGCTTAATTCATCAGACATAAAGACAGGCCAGATGTGGCAGGGTATTTATCCATCCCTCATCCCTAACAACAAAAAGGACACCTTCATTTCTCTAAGATATTTGTAAAAAGTTTAAAAGAACAAAAAAATAGTTTTTATTTAGTTATTTCCCTTGGATAGATAAAATATGTGCAATGTGGGGGACATTGGAACTGTGTTCTTTTATTTTTTTGATAATACACAATTTTTGCAACAATGATGATGAATTCTACAAATGTGTATTTTTAGGTATTCCAGGTCATCACGAGGTGGAACCAATATCAACTTCATCTAAAGAAAACTTCATAAACATAACTACAGTTACCACTGCTGGACCAACCACCAGTCCTGAGTCAACAATTCCATCTACACAAGTAACAACAAATATAAATAATATCTAGTATCAGTAGTCTATTGTCAATTAAAAATACTACAAAGAAAACCATACACATAACAAGGATTACTGGAACTATTTTAAAATATTGGACAGTACAATAGACCAAAGCAACCACCTCATACCTTAAAATAACAACAATGAACAATGCTTGCTCCAGATAGCCTAACTTGGTACTGGGACAAATTGTATTAACCATTTCATTTCTGCATATCATTTGAATTTGGTTTTCGTCAAGAGAAAATATGGAATGTGTTGAATAATGGTACTTGTTGAAACCCAAGTTGCTTTGATTGAAATGAAGTAAATTTAGATAAAATCACCTGACTCAGACTGATTCACTTAAGAAATCTTATAAATCTTTCAATAGCTTTAGCTAACACTGAACTTATCAACTACAAGAAATTTGGTGAGCACATACATACAGATCTGTCAACTTTTCTGCTTTATAGGGGATATCCGCCTTGAGAGGTGTTGACCTGACCCTTATAAAACTCAATTATTATACCCCCACTTTAAAAAAGTTGGGGTATACTGTTTTACCTCTGTCTGTCCATCCATCAGTCAGTCCGTCAGTCCGTCCTTCCGTCCCATGAATATTTTTCGTCACATCTTTTTCCGGAACTACAATACAAGGATTTTTGAAATTTGGTTTCAGGGTTTATATATGAGTCAGCTATACCGTGTGATGCGTTTTCAGATTCATCACTCAACAACTTCCTGTTTACCGAACACTTGTATCATTTTACACATGATAGCCAAGTTGAAAATTTTCATCACATTTTTCTCAGGAACTACAATACAAGGATTTCTGAAATTTGGTTTCAGGGTTTATATAAGTCAGCTATACTTTGTGATGCGTTTTCAGATTCATCACTCAACAACTTCTTGTTAACCTTATACTTTTAGCGGGGCGGGGGTATCATTAGTGAGCAGTAGCTCACAGATTCACTTATTTAGACTAAATACTTTAAAAAAAAGGCATTCAGAATTGTAAAAAAATTAATTTAAATGTATGTATACTCATTCAAAACAATTGATGTTCTAATTAAGTACACTAATGACATGTAAAGGTATGGATTAGGTCCTCTTGTGATTAAAATCCCCAGTGGAAATTTTTAAAAGTTGGCAGGTATGTAACATATTTTAATTTGTTTTTAAAAATGTTCAAATTGTTAGGGGGAGGGTTGGGATCCCGCTAACATGTTTAACCCCGCCACATTCTGTATGTATGTGCCTGTCCCAAGTCAGGAGCCTGTAATTGAGTGGTTGTGGTGTGTTTATGTGTTACATATTTGTTTTTCGTTCATTTTTTGTACATAAATTAGGCCATTAGTTTTCTCGTTTGAATTGTATTACATTGTCATTTCGGGGCCTTTTATAGCTGACTGTGCGGTATGGGCTTTGCTCATTGTTGAAGGCTGTACAGTGACCTGTAGTTGTTAATTTCGGTGTCATTTGGTCTCTTGTGGAGAGTTGTCTCATTGGCAATCATACCACATCTTCTTTTTTATATTTTATTCATAATGGCCATACAAAACACAGATATTTATTTATATTAATTCCTATTTTCACAGCATTATAGGTTTTCAGTTAAATTTTTGATCGTTTTTTTTTCAATGAACATCAAGCAACCACCCCTCCCCATCCCATCCCTCAGGCTCTTTGATTTTATTTGTTTCTAGTTTTTTACTATTCCAGGCTTGGCACATTGCATTTTTTGTAAATTTCCTTGTTGTTTACGTATTTCTAAATTTCAAATAAAAGATGAATCAATTTCCATGTTTTACACATGTCATAACATTCCCAGAGAAAATAATGTTAGTCCATTTGTTATTTTCCTTTGCGGTACCAAATGTCATCAAATGGAAATGACAGGTAAAGCTCTGGTTTGAAAAAGCTTGCATTTAAGTTGTAGGAACTTCCCGGTATTTGTTTAATTCACATGGTCAAACTCTTATGTGTATTCAAATCCTTCTGGAAAATGGAAATTTATTTTTAAATAGTTCAATTTTTTTTTTTTAACAATTTTACTTATTTCCATAAAATCAACATGCTATTCAGTGCTACATGTTGCTGTTGAAGGCATTTTGATACAAAATTGCAAATTCTTTGCTCAATTTTGCATCGAAGAACGTGCCTATCCAAAATGAATTAGTTTGTTTCCAAAAGACAATACACAATACCTTTACTTCCAATTAATTAACATAATTTGGGTTTTGGTTAACGATGTCCTTCTTATATGCTTTTGGTATAGCTAGATGCATGTACCCGAAATTTGCTACAATCTGTCAAAATTACAGTTTTTTATTATCTTCTGGTGTATATAATTAGGTGTTTTCTTTAGAATTAAGCTAAACACTGTAATAAAATAGAGAATGGAAACGGGGAATAAATGTGTTTATTTCTGATGCAAAAACCCTATGAGTGAATCAATATGAATTCCAAAAAATGCCATCTTTAATGACCTGACAACAGTATCGTAACTATATCCCATCTGAATAAGTCTGTTGAAAGGTTTGTAAGTACACATATTGTGCCATTATTATGTGAATTTAAGTAAAGACTGAACAACTACAGGTACTTTTTTCGGAGTATTGGTCAGATAAAAATAATTTGGTGTATTAAACTTTTACTCTTTTGCGGGTGTCAATATATTTTAAACTAGTATCTTTTCAGAAACAGATTAACTCTCAAATCGTTCTTTCTTGTTTATTTGACCTGTTGATACTAATTGTAATGCTTTTTTGTTATTTAATGTTATTCAGGTTATATCTGGTCTATATACCAGCTTTGATAAGTGTTGGGTATTACTTTAAATTTTCACTTCGTACTATGAACATCAATATTATTTATTTTGTAAAAATATTTCCTTTCTCTATTTGAACTGTACAGGTATACCTAACAACAAAATTATTTTCATTTACCTGTGTTTAAAGTAATTGCAAATGGCTGATATTTTTGTTCAAGCATATTGTTTTTCTTAAATTGTTTAACATTTCATAGCGGTATAACATGTTACTTTTATTATTCTTCCCTTAGTTTATTTATTTTGTATTTGCATTGTATCATAGGTCAAATTTATTTGTTCAGTGTATGTTCACTGGTGTTAATATGTCCTTTGATTGAGTTAAGCTATTTCAGTTGATATTTTATAGTGTGTCTTTCTATGTTGTGATGTTACACTATTGTTTCAGAAAAAGGGTGAATGTTTGGTACCATTAAAATGTTTAAACCTGCTGCATTTGTTTGCACCTGTCCTAAGTCAGGAATCTGATGTTCAGTAGTTGTCATTTGTTGATGTGGTTCATAAGTGTTTCTCCTTGGTGTTTTTTATATCGATTAGACCGTTGGTTTTCCCGTTTGAATGGTTTTACACTAGTAATTTTTGGGGCCCTTTATAGCTTGCTGTTCGGTGTGAGCCAAGGCTCCGTGTTGAAGACCGTACTTTGACCTATAATGGTTTACTTTTATAAATTTTGACTTGGATGGAGAGTTGTCTCATTGGCACTCATACCACATCTTCTTATATCTATCTATAAACCTGTTTTTTTGGGGACAAGCAAAAGTGATAATTAAAATGTTAAGATTTAAATATATAAGTAGCAGAAATCATTTACCCTTCTAGAGCACATGATTCCCAACCTGTTTTTACGCACCCTAAGTTTTCTCATTTCACAACTTTTCACTGTATAATTGCCCATTATTTGCTGTTGTTTGTTTTTCTTGCCTGTGTTTCACTTGTCTTTTGTTTCGAAACTTCATTGTCATGACTTGCTCTCCAAATTTCTTGTCATTCAGGATATTTTATAATGATAAGCTGTGCACAAAAACCTAAAAGTTATCGGGTACCGCTGCATATTCTTTAGTCATTACTGCAACTCTGCAAATTTAACAAAGACTAATAGGGGAAAATCAATGGTGGTATTACACCTATTATTGGAAGCTGCATATGCACCTTTGACCTTGTGTGTACTCTCATTTGTTAAAAATTCATGCCATTTAAGTGAAATATTACAAAAATGAAATATTCTGAGAGGATTGAGTATCAAAAACACATTTAATGAGAAAATTGCCTTGAAATAGGACTCTACAGTGAATATATGTAGACAGAGCAAGCCATACTCAGTGTTTTGGAGAACTTTTTCTGACTTTTTTTCCTTATTTCTTATAATTTGCTATAAAAGAAAACTTTTTCCTAAGTTATGCTTAAAAAAATACATAGTTATTAGTACATGAAATTATTTTTGAAGCAGTAACAACAAATTATTCACTAAAAGGGAAGCTTTTTATGTCCCTCTCTGGAATGCGGCGTAAATTTAAGTTTTACGTAAGGACTTATTGAAACCTCCATGGAGTCAGTAAACTTTTATATGGATAGTTCATTTAACTTCAATACTTCAATTACTCATTTATTATCACATTTTTTTCATAAATGAGTGAAAGTTACCCCAAAATTTTGATTTATTGGCCTAAAAAGTTGAAATTTTGAGGAAATGAGAGGTATAACTGGACCAAAAGGAGCCTTATAATGAAGACAAAGAGGTCCATTAGTGGTATTTATCAACCTAGAGTCATCTTTTGTATCATATTCAACTGTTTGTAGGCAGATGAGATCAATATTTGATCATTTATTGGTCCACACTATATTCTATCATGATGCAGCTTGATTTGGATTTTTCGAAGAAATTTTGCTGGAATCGCTGTAGATGTCGTCTTACATTATACTAGATTTTTCACAAATTATTGAACTGATTATGACAAAACTTGGCAGTAATGCTTGAAATAACCAGTATTACAAAGGAAAAAAATCAAATTCAGTTTATTCAACAAAAAATAAAATTGAGAATGGAAATGGGGAATATGTCAAAGAGACACCAACCCGACCAAAGAGCAGACAACAGCCGAAGGCCACCAATGGGTCTTCAATGCAGCGAGAAAATCCCACACCCGGAGGTGGTCCTCAGCTGGCCCCTAAATAAAATTGTGTGCTAGTTCAGTGAAAATGGACATCACACTAAACTCCAAAACATATAAATGAACTAAAATGAAAAAACATACTAGACTAACAAAGGCCAGAGGCTCCTGACTTGCGACAGGCGCAAAAATGCGGCAGGGTTAAACATGTTTTGTGAGATCTCAAAACTCCCCCTATACCTCTAGCCAATGTAGAATAAAGAAACACATAGCAATACGCACAGTAAAACTCAGTTTAAAAGAAGTCAGAGTCCGATGTCAGAATAGGTAACAAAAGAAACTAAGCAAAATGAAAATGATACATAAATGAACAAAAGACTACTAGCAGTTACTGACATGCCAGCTCCAGACCTCAATTAAACTGATTGAAAGATTATGTCTTCATCATATGAAAATCAAGTACAATCCCTCCCGTTAGAGGTTTAGTATCATACCCTCATAAAATATATAAGAAGAACATAACCCATATCATGCCAACAACTGGTTTTAGAATAAATGTGTTTATTTCCGATGCAAAGACCCTATGAGTGAATCAATATTAATACCAAAATATGCAATCCTTAATGACTCGACAACAGTATCGTAACTATATCCTTTCCGAATAAGTCTGTTTAAAGGTTTGGTTAGCTTTTGAGGTGAATGCCGACATTTTTGTGCTTTGTAAAGAATATTACCATAAAATATTGGATGTGAAATACCTGAACATATAAGATGTCTGCATGTTGATTTATATTTACGAATGATGTCCTTGTACCGATGATAAAATTTAGTAAATGTTTTGACTAGTTTGTGATAAAAAAGTCTTCTTTAGTCATACAATATATAATTATATGTATCACGTCTAATCAGGCACTTTGCCATTTCGTAAAATTGACATATCTTAAATTTGTATTTGAAATAACTATATCACGTAATTTTTTTAGCTCACCTGGCCCACAGGGCCAAGTGAGCTTTTCTCATCACTTGGTGTCCGTCGTCCGTTATCCGTTAACTTTTACAAAAATCTTCTCCTCTGAAACTACTTGGCCAAATTTGACCAAACTTGGCCACAATCATCATTGGGGTATATAGTTTAAAAAATGTGTCCGGTGACCCGGCCAACCAACCAAGATGGCCGCCATGGCTAAAAATGGAACATAGGGGTAAAATGTAGATTTTGGCTTATATCTCTGAAACCAAAGCATTAAGAGCAAATCTGACATGGGGTAAAATTGTATATCAGGTCAAGATCTATCTGCCCTGAAATTTTCAGATGAATTTGAAAACCCGTTGTTGGGTTGCTGCCCCTGAATTGGTAATTTTAAGGAAATTTTGCCGTTTTTGGTTATTATCTTGAATATTATTATAGATAGAGATAAACTGTAAACAGCAATAATGTTCAGTAAAGTAAGATCTACAAATAAGTCAACTTGACCAAAATGGTCAGTTGACCCCTTAAGGAGTTATTGCCCTTTATAGTCAATTTTTTACAATTTTTATAAATTTTGTAAATTTTTGTAAATTTTTACAAAATATTTTCCACTGTAACTTCTGGGCCAAGTTCATTATAGATAGAGATAATTGTAAGCAGCAAGAATGTTCAGTAAAGTAAGATCTACAAACACATCAGCATCACCAAAACACAATTTTGTCATGAATCCATCTGTGTCCTTTGTTTAATATGCACATAGACCAAGGTGAGCGACACAGGCTCTTTAGAGCCTCTAGTTTAAATTTTTTTTCACTGAGCTAGGTCTCAGTATAGAATCATGTTTCTTTAAAAAAAATTAAGCATGCAAAATCTCTTTTCCCAAATTAACCAAATAAAACAAAGAAGACCTGAAAATCTTATTTTTTTTTCACGAATGAAAGAAGAATTTCTGACACACAGCTTGGTGTAAAAAAAATCAGTATAATTTAACTTGTGGAATTCACTGGCATACCAAGAGTAGATTTAACCAGTTCCCGAACAAGCAATGTGTCAATTTTATTTGTTACCTCCCCTGTGTCGTAGGAGTTAATTTATGAACATCAAAAACAAAAAAACATTTTATATAGTCTGCATGTGACCCGATGATTGGGAAATCGTTCCATCTGAAAGAGGCTGTAGCCTGAAAATAAACAATCTGAAAGACAGCGTTTCCTGTGATTTTTTGCAACTGACATTTATGTCTAGATTAAATTAATTTTGAGGTATGGAACAGTATAATGAAAGGAAAGTCAATAAATGATTTGAAAACTGGTTTAATTTAAATGTTTTGAATAGTTTCATACAAAAGAAATGCATTTTCAAGTTCAATCGTTTACAGTGTTGTGTTTGTGGTACAGTTTACAACCTTGAATAAAAACTTCCATAATGACATGCATTACATTTTTATCAAGTAAAATAGCTCTAGTATTCCGTGAGATACAAGAGAGAACACTACATACCACCCAATTGAAGCATCATACATCCGCATCTCGTGTCTCCTACTTCTTCGTCAACAAAAATCTGAAAGCAAGCGTGACCATCGATTAAATTGGAAAGCAATCGTTCTGAATATACACCGTGAATAAGTTTTTATCACAATATGCTATTGAATAGTTATACTACGTATATTATAAATAAAATAAATTTGAACCCTTAAACTGTACAGGGTTAATAATCACAAGTTCCATTGTTTAATGATAGTGTTTACATTTTGATATAACTGTGATAAATGAATTTAAATACATTGTAGAAAACAAATATTTTGTCTTTGTTGGTTTAAAAATTATGTTGGCTTTTCCTGGTGAGACATAAAAATATTTGGAGCTTGAAGGAGAGTTTTAAAAAAAAAAAGGATAGAGGTTCAATGTACATAGATTAAATGAATTCATCAGAAACTTATATTTTAAGAAGGTCCATCCATACCTGTCAACCTCTGAAAATGAAAATGCATGATCTGCATTAAGGAAGACAATGTCTTTTCTGTTAAATTTTAGTATTAAGAGTTTTTATACGACCGCAAAAAATTTGCCTTCGTATATTGCTATCATGTCATCGTCGTCCGACGACGACATTTAGTTTCCGGACAATAACTTTAGTATAAGTGAATGGATCTCTATGAAATTTTACCAGAAGGTTCAATAGCACAAAAGGAAGTTGGGATTGATTTTGGGGGTTATAATCTCAACTTTTTAGGAATTAGGGTCCAAAAAGGGGCAAAAAAAGGCTGTTTTCATGTTTACGGACAATAACTTGTGTATAAGTGTATGGATCTCTATGAAATTGTACCACAAGGTTCCATAACACAAAGGGAAGGTTGGGATTGACTTTGGGGGTTATGGCCCAAACTGTTCAGGAATTAGGGGCCAAAAAAAGGGGAAAAACAGGAATAAGGGGCAAAAAGGGGGGGGGGGGGATGGGAGGAACAAGGTTTTTCTGGTTTCTGGACAAATACTTAAGTATTAGTCAATGGATTTCTATGAAATTGTACCACAAGGCTCCATACCACACACAGAAGGTTAGGGTTGATTTTGTGGGTTGTGGCTTTAATCGCTAAGAAACTAGAGGCCAAATAGGGGCCAATAACAAAACTTTTCTAATACTGGCTAAGCTGGTTCTAACATAAATTATTTCTGATCTATATACAGAAACAACAAATACTGATATGGCAGGAGATACACACCAAACAGGGTGTGCAAATTATTATATTTAGTTTGTTAACAGATTTACTAAGTATTGCGCAACAGCAAAGTATTCCACAACAGCAAGAAATCCTCAATTGAAAATAAATACAAATCTTTTAACCAATTTCCATGAGGATTAATTTAAAGTCTTGAATTGTTTGAGGTTTTTACCATGTATTACTGTATTGAATATTTGGACATTTTTAAATAGGTCTACATTGAGGTTCAAAGGGTCCAAAATTAGATTTTGTTTGATTTCATCAAAAACTGAATTCTTGAGGTTCTATGATATGCTGAATCTAACTGTGCATTCAGATTTTTAATTTTGTTCCCTGTTTTCGAATTAGTCCATATTAAGGTCCAAAGGGTCCAAAATTAAACTTTGTGTGAATTCATGGGGTTTTTTTTATATGCTGAATCCACCATGGAATTAGATTTTGGATATTGGACCATTAAGTAGATTAAATGTCCCATTTCAAATTTTTAAGTTATCTGACCACATTTATTCTGTGTCAGAAATCTATAATGTGTCAGATATTTAATCACTATCCAAATTCAGAGCTGTATCAAACTTGCCCCAACTGTTCAGAGTTCGACCTCTACGGTCGTATCCAGCTGCTACAGGTGGAGCACATTTTTTTTTTAATAATATATACTATAACAGATACAAGTTTTCTACATATATTCACTATTGTATTTGCTAATTGTATAAATTTTTATTATTACCTAAATATCTTTCTAAAGCAATGCCCTCTAATTGTTTTATTCACACTACTTTTAAAAATGAATTTCATAAACCTCCGCTATAAGTAGAAATCAGTTATGGCTAATGTGCTCCTTTACACAGGAGGAAGATAAGAGAAAGAAGAAGTAAGTGTGTTTGCTTCCAGTGCAATATCTAGAACATAATGTCACATGGATTTGATTTAAAGCTTTTACATTTGAGTGATAACAAAATTGAATGGTTTAAAATAGTTTATAAGGGACTTGTATCTCTCCCAACAGAAATGTATTTAGTTGAGAGGTTCAAATTGTTTTAAAAGGATTTTTAAAGGATAACTTTGCAAAGTTGAACTGTCAAAAAATCTAAAATCAGGACATAGAATTGCATGTCAAGCTTGACTGGCTTCAACTTTCTGGCGTACAATTAACGGGATAGTTAGCAAATTGTTACTTTTCAAATAAAGGAGTGTCAAAACATGTTTTGATATAGCTGTATTCATCCAATTAAGAGAAAAGTAAATAACCAAATCCTAAGTTTTGACCTTTCAATTGTTTCCTTTTTCAAAGGAAAAAGCTGATAAAACAGAATGTATATATTTCACTTCTAAATACCGGAAACAATACCGGTCAGAAAACGGGTTATTATTGAATTCCGAGTTATTTGATCACCTGTCGGGTATTTTTAAAAATCCACGGTGGGAGGGGAAATTCATGGGTGTGACCCGCAAAATACAGATCAGTTGACAGATTACGAGGGTCAGTGTTTTTATCTTTATCTTCTCTTGGTGGCAGTTTCTGGATGTTCTCAATCAATGAACAAAAGGGTACCTTACTTACAGCAGATTGAGACCTTAAGACAAAGAGAATATGTGGACATACTGTAAATTCGGAAATTATTGTGATATTTTTATTTATGTGCAAAATGTGACAGTTTTCAAGTTTACCATAATAAAAACTTGCATTCATAATTTCAGTAATGATTTTCCTAATCCTTCATAAAATATTTGCAATCGCATTAACTAGATTTCACATTTTTTGCCAGAGACAAAGGACTGTACATGTTATCCAAATGACTACAATCATGCAGACAGAGCATTATCAAAATGTGTGCCATCCAAATTTAGTTTAGTTTTTATAACATTTGTTGATCACCTTTTATTTTTCAGTCTCCAGATAAGATAACACCTGATCCAGAGTGTGGTAAAACTAAAGGATGTTTCCCAACATGTTCTGGTACATCATGTTCATCACTGGTCACATGGCAAAAAAATGGAGATTATATCCTATTCAAGATAGCAGAAGAAATCTCATTGACCACAGAAAATAGATGGATAGCTATAGGATTTTCTGGAGATCAAGAAATGGTATTGTGCCCTTCACTTTTGAAAGGCTTTTTGCAAGATATTTTAATCTCAGTGATTTAAAATATAAAATACGGGCATAGTACACAGATTTTTTTGTTTGTCCTGTATGTTAAGAGAACCTTTTATGAGTAAAATGTAAATTTATAAATATAAAGAACCTTCTTCAATTTCTTTGTTTATGTCCTAACCTTTAATGTATATGATGGCTTGTTCCAAATTTGAGACATTTTCACATAAGTGGTTCCCTTTTCAATGTACATGCAAGATCAAATTTTCCTTGTTTTATCAAATCCTGGAGAACCCTTTGTGATAGGGTACCAGAGAAAAAATCACAATTTTCATTCAATGCAATTCTCTTGAAAATCAGTTCTTTGCAAACAATCTACATTAAGGATGTATTTTTCTGACGTTTCAGTCTCGTTGAAATCTTGTTCTGAATTTATTACCAGAGTGGAAAATATCAATGAATTCAAAAAATATTATAATCAAACTTAACTGTGTGAAAAAATTGTGTATTTACAATAAGCAGTTTTTGAGTAATAAAATTTTCAAATTTTATTACCCATAAAGTCAGTCTCATTAGCAAAAATGTTGAGAAAATTGGTATGGGGTACAAGAAATGATTTTACCAGAAACATGTACATCCCATATCAATTTTTTTCTTTTCAAATTTCTTAGATCTGTATTTTTTCAATCATTTATAACAAAGAAGTTGAAATAATATGGTTTTTGTTCCAAAAAAAAGAGAAAAATCCCAAATTAACAAAATTGACAGCAGGCCCGAGAACACAGTTATTTCGTAGTGCATTTCTTTTAGACAATAAAGTCAAATTAAAAAAATCACACCTGCTCTATCTCAAAAAGATTTTACAGTGTAGTGTACTACTATTGGGACAAATAATATCAAAATTATAGAAAAGTCTACCAGCTCTAACTCAAAATATTGACAACTCTATGTTAAGGGGGTCTAAAATTCAGTTTGACAGCTTCAGACATACTAGTTTTTGACCTTTTTTAACTGTACCAAATCACTACTTAAGATAAAGATTCAGCAACCAAATTTTTTTAACATGTAATTTCATCCCCTTACTTAATATTTCATGCATAAAATATAAAGAAATAAATTTGGAATGTGTATGAAAAAAATTTGCAAGTTATACACTGTCCACACTAGGGACTATATTTGTAGACAACGAAAATCTAAGGACGATAACTGTGTCCTCGGACCAGCATGGTAAATTTGACACGAAAAAGCAACAAAATTTTATAAAACTTTCTTATATTAACACATACCTATAGTTTTTTTAAGTTAAATTTATTCAGATTGGTCCAATTCATCTTTATTGAAAGTATGAAAAAAAGTTTAATTGTAAAACTGTGATTTTTTTCATGATAATAGCCCAAAAATAGGTAAAAATTGATGAAAAATGGGAAAATCATCAGAATTGGGTACTTTCAAATGGCTGCAGCAAAAAAAGAAGTGCACCACCCTATGATTTTTTCTTCACCAATTATTTTATTTCATATAAACCCAAAATCAGGTTAAGAAAATTTTTGGCTCCTCAGAGGTTTACATCCTTAAAATGGAAATAAAAATCAAAGAGTTGCTGCTGTCAATTAGGATTTGACAGTCGCAAATATCCATTTTACTGGCTTCCCTATGTATCGCCAGTAAAACTGCATTTGCGACTGTCAAATCCCCAGTTGACGTCGACAACACTTCATACTTTTCATTAATTCACAAATTATAATTGTGTTATTCACTTTGATGTCCATTAGTAATATTGATGCATTTAGACATCACAAGAAATTTAAGAATCATTAAGATTTGATTTACTCATTCATAAATTATTTCAGACAGAAAAAACACATTTCACCCCAATATGTTCTACCTAAGATTTAAAAGACAGTTACTCTTGGAAAAATATTATTTGAACCATGCAAAATTAAACATGTTTATGAAGCAATTATTTGAATAAGCTAATTGTGTACTGTAGGTGAATTTGTGCATTGTCAAATTTCCATATCCATGCTTTGCTACAAAAACCTTATAAAAAGTCATGGTACATGTAGGTGCATTACTAATGCTTGATCTGATTTCCTTGACCGTCCTTCTGTCCGTCCCATTTTTGTTTCTGCACTCTAACTTAAGTTTGCCTCATGCAAATTTTATGAAACTCATACACAATGCTAAGAACCAAAACTAGCAAAAAAGACAAGGAGGAATTGTCAAAAATATTGTACAATGCAAGAGACCACACCAGCCACCAACACCATACTCCTCTGAAAAATAGACAAACAAATAAACACATTTTAAACCAGTTTTAGGTATGCACAAACCTCCTACTTGGCCAATCTAGACCATATGCAAATCCATAAAAAATCAGTGTCATGAAGAATTAAAATAAGAGGTTCATAGCTACAAGTGGTATCTGGTATGGTATAATCCTGTCATGAAAATTTAAACATTATTACTGCTTTCTGATGCAGTATATCAAACTTTGATTTAAGGTCCTATAATGACATCAGAAATGGAAGGTTGTTTGATTATTATCTAAGCGTTTTTCTAGAAAAAAATTGTTCTTCATTACTAGAAAAAAAATTGAATTTTTATGGGTTTTCATGGCCATTATTGACTCTGTAAATATCAGCCTGAACATTTTGTTTTTTTTTTCATTTACAGGGAAAAACTAGTGTAATTATGTGTGAACACAAAACCAGCGGTGATTCCTTTGTTATGGGATATAATGATGGCTATTCTTTTAATACCTTGTCTGCAGTAAGTAAACTTAACAATAAAGGTGTAGTTTCTTTGAGAAAGGTATGATCTTCTCATAGTTAACTGACTATTTCCTTGTTTAATAACACTGCAAAAGCATCATATTTCAGCAAGGCCATTAAGAATGTTTGTTTTGAAAGCTATATATATTTTTTTTTAAATTGATGCTAAATTTTGTTTGGTCATATGCAGGAGTCCAAAAGCAAGATATGTTTACCTTAAAACCATGTTTATTATGTCAGCCTTATTAAGTATTGTTTATGATGAGGGTAGTTCATTCCAAAAATGGATTTAAAGACCCGATATTATTTTTACTTTTCTTATTCAGCACTAATATTGATGCTACCATTACAGGAACTGAAAGTTATTAAGAAATTGAAAAAGTATGAAAGTTCCAGTTAGTTGCGAATTGCTACCAAGCTAAAGTGAATTAATAAACTTATAATCTCTTCTACCTACTAACTTCTATTACGATGAACAATGGCTGTCTCCACTACCACATGCAACACAAACAGAAAAAGAGTATGGATTGATAAGTTCCTAATCAGGGCTTCCAAAAAATATTTTAGCCAGCCAGACATTTTTTTTGTCTTATCCTGATTTTAATCCCTTAAGATTTAGTAACAAAAGGCAATCATAGTAATCAGTTGGGCATCATATGATATAAATTATGATTGTCACAAAAACGATATTTAACTTGATTTTTTATATAAGTTCGATGTTCTGGCGTTAACTGTTAAATTGACAGTGCACCATTCGAAGTGTTCAGCATCAGCGTACAAATATCTGCCTTAGACTCTTTATTTGTGCAAAATTACGCTGTCAATAACTTCACTGTCATTTTTAAAAAGTACATTTTCCTAATACCGGATGTTGACTTGACAATGGTAAAACACAGACCAGAGACGGATACATAAAATCTGTGCACGTTTACAAAGCACAATTGAGTGTAAGTAGCTCTTTCCGCAATATTTCTTCAGGAAAATACTCGAAATGAATGTTAGATAAAGGTATCAATGAAATTTTTAGCTTTTTTGAAAATTTGGATGCAAAATTAAATCTCACACCTGCGCACATGTACACGAGTATACTAGTTCAAACAACGTGGTTCTGACGATTTTTCACTTAAAACCTTTATTACTACCTTTTGATATTTTCATCAAATCATATTTATTTACATTTTCTGATAATCTAAATCTTGTTGACTAAATTAGTTAGATGCAAACCGCTGAAATTTAAGAAAATAACTTTCAATAGACCAATCAATGTCTGATACAAAATAGTTTACCTGTCGCCTGAACAGGTAAATTTCAACTGTCAGAGAACTAATTTAAACCTTGATTTTAATGAGAGGGTATTGAAGTAGGGTTTGTTTTGATAGTAATTATTCATCATGTCACTTATATGACGTGACAAACTTCAATTTTTTTTTTCTGAGCTATGTTAAAATGTTCGTTTCAGCATTGACACAACAAGTCATTTATATAATTTACCAGACAAGTCCGAAAATACGACTGTATTGGAAGCCCTGGTCCTAATATGGCTCCTATTTCTAGCTTAAATTTCAATAGAGAGGCGAAAGATACCAAAGGGACATTCAAAGTCATAAGTCGAAAATAAACTGACAACGCCATGACGAATAAAGAAAAAGACCAACGGACAAACAACAGTACACAAAACACAACATAGAAAACTAAAGACTGAGCAAATTAGGAATTTTAAATTGCCATCATCAAAAAGGAGCATTGTTAAAACAAGGGCTAAATAGGAAATAGGAATTTCTTTAAAGTTTGTATATCTTGTGTTCCTTTTATGACATCAATATGAACGTTGTTTTAATTGCCAACTATTATTGGGCTATTTGGGATGTAAATGTTAAGCCTTTGCAGAAGAATTGACAAAAAAAATGTTTAGTTTCACTTTCTCTTATATAGATATAAGAAGATGTGGTATGAGTGCCAATGAGACAACTCTCAATCCAAGTCACAATTTGTAAAAGTAAACCATTATAGGTCAAAGTACGGCCTTCAACACAGCGCCTTGGCTCACACCGAACAGCAAGGTATAAAGGGCCCCAAAAATGACTAGTGTAAAACCATTCAAACAGGGCAACTAAGGTCTATTCATAAACTAGATATACTATTCAAATTGTGGTCTATATATTGAGACCCTTTCAATGCCTACCCCTGTGATAAAATATTTTGAAATATCTTTCAGGGAAATGATACATTTATGATTTTCATTACAAAATATGGTTGACAATCTCTGCAACCATCAAAGAAGACCTTCACTCAAACAGGAAAATTAAACAAAAAATATTATAAAACAAAAATTTTGTAAAAGAAGTTATGCTTGCCAAAAAATAAAAGAAATAACAAGAATTTGATAATATTTTGAAAATGTATGTAGAATGCATTTTTTTAAAGTATTGAGAAATTAAGATGTGCTGGGCAAAAATTTTAAACATTGTCTAAAAAAAACCCAAAGTGGTAACAGAATAAAAGAAAGTTGAAAATGAAAGATGTAAAGTATAGTTGAATGAAGTTGTTTTTTACTTTAACTGCAATGCCCAGTTTGAATTCAAATTTTGCACATATCAAGTTGATGTTCAAGAGTTCGTCCTATAGATAAGGATGAGAATAACTATATCTGAAGTTTCAGCAATGGTAAATCACTTTACACATTATTTTGCTTGAAACAGTTATGTAAGGGACATTTTCTGAACCATTATAAATGTGATTTTTAGCTAATTCTTTTTTTGGAGTTATGCGAAATATGTTGCTAAATTATAAACTGAAAAGTAATTTGAAGATAAATATAAATCAACATTAGATGAAAAATAAACATTCTATTTACCATGTGAATAGATTTTTTTTGGCATTTTGTCTGTATATAACATTTTCCACAAATCTGTTCCATCAACTACATCATTTGATATTTAACCCACTGCTAGGATCCACTACACATAGGTTTATAAGTGCTGACACATTTCACTTTCGTTGGTCAAGAAATATGCTTTTGAGAATTCTGAATAATGTTGAAACGAGCCAATTGCTTTTCACTTTGTAAAAAGTTTTGGTCAAACATCAGATTTAATCCAAAAAACTTTCTTTATGTCGCAATGTTTAAAAATTGATTGGTGAAGAGCTGAGCAAAACAAACTATATAAATTCTTTTATATTAATAATTGACTTGATTTATTATTTCATAAGATTTTGTGAATTGGTCAGATCAAAATGACACTTTCTGTCAAACTTTGTTATATGAATTTAAATTTGTAATAATTGATACATTTGGGAATCATATGCATTATCTATTTTTTGTTAGAATGGGATATCTTCAGTGATAAAGGATGCATCATTAACAGTGACGGGAAATGTCATGAGATGTAGTCTACAACGAGCAATTAATTCAACAGATCCCAAAGTTTATGACTTAAATAGTCAGTGGTATGTTCTGATGGGTAATGGACCAATTACAAGTGGTAAGCTTAGATTTTGACTGTTATCTTTATACAAAGTAAAACTCTTGACAGAAACAGTATTTTAAAGAATTGCAAATTGCACATTCAAAAATTGACTGATAAGAATTTTTTTTTAAAGATATTATAAACAAGACCCTTTCAGTAATCAGCTAAGGTTATGTGCTCTGGACATTTTGGTCACATATATATATATTCAATGTGCCCAGCCTGATTTGTATGTTTCAGTTTTCCTGTTAATGTTCAAGGGCTTAATTTAGTGACTGTGCAGCTTTCACAATATTAACAGAAGAGGAATTTTTGTGTACGCCAATTATATCATTATTAGTCTTCTGTTTTTAAACCTCTTAAGTATAAATACAGTGAAATCTTTGTCCCATGAACTCCTTTGTAATTTAAAACTTGCCTGCATGGGTAAAACAGATTGAAATAATGTAAAATTTTCAGAATGAGTTCACACAAAAAATTTTGTTCAAGAAGGGAGTTCATTTAAACTTGCCATCTCCAATTTAGAATGAAAAAAAATAGATGTGACTTTAATATAATGAGACAAACACAAATATAAACATCTACGTTTACAGATAACATTAGTCAAACACTCAAAATGAACATTTACAAGTATCTTGGCCTAAGGTGGGATAAATCATACTTTATAAAAAATCACTCTGATTCAAACAAAAAATTCTCTTAAACTGACATTACCAAGATGCTTGATTTCTTGATTGACAACATATTTGTTATTTTTATGCCCCACCTAGGGGCATTATGTTTTTCGGTCTGCGTGTCCGTTCGATCGTCCGTTCGTCCCTCCGTCTGTCCCGCTTCAGGTTAAATTTTTGGTCAAGTTAGTTTTTGATGAAGTTGGAGTCCAATCAACTTGAAACTTAGTACACATATTCCCTATGATATGATCTTTCTAATTTTAATGCCAAATAAGAGTTTTGATCCCAATTTCACGGTCCACTGAACATAGAAAATGAAATTGCGAGTGGGGCATCCGTGTACTATGGACACATTCTTGTTGGAGGACATGTTTTTCAACATTCCATGGGAACCAACTGTTGCTCCTCTTCTTGCTGACTTGTACCTTTATTCATATGAAGCTGACTTCATACAGGAGCTTCTTATGAAGAATAAGAAGGAGCAAGCATTATCCTTTACCTTCACGTTCCACTATTAAGATAATATCCTTTCACTAGATAATTCAAAGTTTGATGACTATGTTTAACACATTAATCCCATCGAATATGAAATAAAGGATACAACAGATACAAATACATCTGCCTCATATCTTAACTTACATTTAGAAATTGACAATGAGGGTTGGTAGAGAACAAAACTGTACGAGACAATAAAGATGATTTCAGCTTCCCAATTGTGAACTTTTTATTTCTAAGTAGCAACATTACAGTAGTGCATGCGTATGCTGGTATGGAGTATATATTCCTGTTGATATGATATTCCAGAGCTTGCTTTTCCTATCATGAAAACCTTGACAGAGGGTTGCTGCCTACAAAGAAGCTATTAAACCAAGAGTTCCAAGTGATGAAGTTGAAATCATCCCTCAAAAATTTACAGATGCCATCACAAGTTAGTTGACCATTAAGGAATAATGACTGATTTGTTGTGATTGTCATAAACACTATTCTGTCCTCTTTTCCTCGAATGTAACCAACTGAATTAGACTTATCACCGGGTTTGTTTTTACACGAGCAACACAACAGGTGCCACATATGGAGCAGGATCTGCTTACCCCTTTCAGAGCACCTGAGATCACCCCTGGTTTTTGGTGTGGTTCGTGTTGCTCAGTCTTCTATGTTGTGTTTTGTGTGCTGTTGTTTGTTCTTTACTTATGAGTTTGAATATCCATTTGGTAATTTTCAACTCTCTTTTACAGACTACCTTATGGTAACACTCAAAATGAACATTTACAGACTACCATATGGTGTTCTGAAGGTCAAACACTCAAAATGAACATTTACAGACAACCATATGGTGTTCTGAAAGTCAAACACTCTAAATGAACATTTACAGACTACCATATGGTGTTCTGAAGGTCAAACACACAAAATGAACATTTACAGACTACCATATGGTGTTCTGAAGGTCAAGCACACAAAATGAACATTTACAGACTACCATATGGTGTTCTGAAGGTCAAACACTCAAAATGAACATTTACAGACTACCATATGGTGTTCTGAAGGTCAAGCACACAAAATGAACATTTACAGACTACCATATGGTGTTCTGAAGGTCAAACACTTAAAATGAACATTTACAGATTAACATATGGTGTTCTGAAGGTCAAACACTCTAAATGAACATTTACAGACTACCATATGGTGTTCTGAAGGTCAAACACTCAAAATGAACATTTACAGACTACCATATGGTGTTCTGAAGGTCAAACACTTGAAATGAACATTTACAGACTAACATATGGTGTTCTGAAGGTCAAACACTCTAAATGAACATTTACAGACTACCATATGGTGTTCTGATTGTCAAACACTCTAAATGAACATTTACAGACTACCAGTGTTTTGAAGGTCAAACACTCTAAATGAAAATTTACAGACTACCATATGGTGTTCTGAAGGTCAAGCACACAAAATGAACATTTATAGACTACCATATGGTGTTCTGAAGGTCAAGCACACAAAATGAACATTTACAGACTACCATATGGTGTTCTGAAGGTCAAAAACACTCAAAATGAACATTTACAGACTACCATATGGTGTTCTGAAGGTCAAGCACACAAAATGAACATTTACAGACTACCATATGGTGTTCTGAAGGTCAAACATTCTAAATGAACATTTACAGACTACCATATGGTGTTCTACACTGTCAACAGACTCAAACGTGGAAAATTAACATCAACAGATATTCATAGATCTTCTTAAGGTCTTCAAATGTACAAAACACAGAGAAATAAAATCTACAGATCATAAAACGGTCTTCAATAATGTCAAACACACAAAATTAATATCTTCAGATCACCATGTGCATAAAAATTTGCAGTATTTTGATATTTTGTCACTATTTATTCCTTTACACGGTATATATGATTTTGCCGGATTTTGGCGCCATCAGTTCTTTCACACCTGTGGTTTTCAACAGTGTCAAACAGCATTATGGATTGTCTGTTCCTAGTACACAAGGCACTCATATTATTTTATTTCAACTGTTTAGGATTCAGGAAATATAATGACATGGTGATTTCAGAAAAAAAACCAGTGAATAGTTATTTTTTGTAATGCCTTGTTTATGGTGTTTTTACAGGATAACTGTCATTGCACTTAATTATCAATGTAGGTACACCTGAAAGACACGAGCAACCACCAATAGTCACCTCTGCCAAAGTAAACGTTCAGGCATTCAGCAAAGTGGATGGAGGAATTCAGACATCAGCGGTTATAAAAGTTCATGGTAAAAAATATTAGTATGGATGCTGCCAGTCAGTTCTTTATTCTTCGCCAAATTTCATAACAGTCTTATAAATTGGTATACATTTAGTTTTACGCATATATTTTTATTGTTAAAATTTATTTGTTTTAAAATCCCTTGGAAAGAAGATATATTGGTTTTGATGAACATGAGACAACATTAACTATTCAATATCTGTTAAACAACCATACATCACAGAAACATCTGAATTGTTGTTATTTGTCTGATTATTACTTTATAAAGGTTCCCATTTTGATAAAATACTGTGGTAAACTTATTTACATTATGAATACTTTACACAAGTATGTTTTTCATTTTAAAAGTTGATTGTCTGGATGTATGTGATTTTGTTCATTTGACTTACATTTTACGAGATAGCATTTATATTAGGTTTAAACATAGTTATCTGCTAGAAGAAATCAAATGTGATGAGAAAAAAGTTATATATAATATTGTATACATGTAGTCCTTTCCAATTACAATCAAACCCGCTATAAATGTAACCTATCTTTAGAAAAAACTTATCAGGTCACCCTCTCCTTATCCCTTCATATAAACACCTATATATTTGGACCTCAAGTCAAAGGTCATTTAAGGTCATTTTTCTCTTTTCCGATAGATGACTGATTGTACTGGTATATTTACAGAAAACATAACACCTGATGACATTGCACAAACAAATACATTTCAAAGATTTTTAAAGAATAACTAATCCAAGAATTAAAATTTTGTAAAAATTCAACTCCTGACCAAACAACACATTAATTTTCACCGTTGTTTGGTCACAGATATTTGAATTCCTTGATTCATTATTGTTTGTAATACATTGACTATTATTGTAAATAAAAGTAAACAATGCAAGAAACTTCTTTCTTTGTTTTGATGCAATGTTATTGACAACATCTATTGTTGTATGTTGTCGGAGGAGTGAAATTACAAGATTTCTACCACATGTAAAATTATAAGTTTTATTCAACTGGCAAATCGATTAAACAACTAAATTGCAAAAATGATCATCAACACAACAGTATCTATAGTATGTGAATATAAAATTCCTAATTAACAAATAGGACAGGTGAGCGATACAGGCACAGGTATGTCTCTTGTAAACTGTGCTTTTATATATCAAACCTGAAAATAAAAAAAGACAAAAACGTTAGTTTCATTACTGCACATAACAGAAATTTTATTGACTAAACAAAGTGCTTACTAAAGAAATATAACACAAAACATGCCTCATCAATGTGTTTTGATTCTGGTACAAAAAGACACTTTTGATGATTTAATAAGCTTTAAAGTTTTAGCAGTTAGAGAATGTATTTCATTTCAAATTGAGAATTTTTGTTATAGTTCTTTATAAATATATATAAATATAACATTGCATTATGAATAAAAAGAGATCTAGGGTATACTTTAATGAGATAGTAACCCAATGGAAAATTTGAATAAAAGACATCTAGAGGATAACATATACTTTTATACTGGAGTGAAATATCCTGGTTAATCCTGCAATTTGATTGGTTACCTAAACCAGAGATATGACCCTATATCCAATGTGAAAGAAAACAAAAATAAAAATGGTAATTAGTGTTAAAATCATGACACTCCAGTATAATTTAATAGTTATTCAGGCTTCACAGAGATATGGGCCCATATTCCTTGTCAGTTTCCTATATCCCCTTCGTTTGGCAGCTCAGGAGATATAAAACACTTGCAGGGAATATGAGCCCATATCCATTGTGAAGACCCCGAATAACATATAGTCGTCATCTATTTTAACCTTTTTACAGGATGCCTGATGATAATAGCCTGGATATTATTCTCTAGTATTGGAATCATTCTTGCAAGATACTTTAAGAAGCATTGGTCAGATTCTACATGGATGAAGCAGAAAATTTGGTTTCAGGTAGGTTGTTAGTTCTAAATTTGAACAATGGTTGCAATACTTATACATGAGTGTTCTTTTGTCTTGAGTACTGACTGATAGAGCTATAACTGTATTTTAACACTCTGAAAATCAAATCCTTCCTTTTGCATTTAAATGGAAAGTTCATCACGAATACAATATTCCATAAAAAAAGAAAACCAGCAATTTTCAAATGTAAACATTACAAGAAACCACATCATCCACCAACACCTAAATCTTCCAAGAAAACATAGAGACCAGATTACCTGACTTGGTACATGGACAAAATGTGGTGGGTTTATACAAACTGACCCCCATTAAGGCATTAGTTTTTGGTCCATTTGAACTATGTGTGCAAATTTATGTTATAAGAAGTATAACCTTGTTTTCAGATAAAATAGGATGTTGCATTTAATGCTTCATTGAAAACCTTCCTTTTTATACGACCGCAAAAAATTTTTGCAGTCGTATATTGGTATGACGTTGGCGTCGTTGCCATCGTCGTCCTAAGACACGTTGGTTTTCGCACAATAACTTTAGTTTAAGTGAATGGATCTCTATGAAATTTTACCATAAGGTTCAATACCACAAAAGGGAGGTTGGGATTGATTTTGGGGGTTATGGTACCAACAGTTAAGGAATTAGGGGCCAAAAATAAGCATTTTTGTAACTTCCAGACAATAACTTGTGTTTAAGTGTATGGATCTCTCTGAAATTATACCACAAGTTTCCATACCACAAAGGGATGGTGAGAATTGGCTTTGGGGGGTTATGGCTCAAACTGTTTAGGAATTAGGGGCAAAAAAGGGGAAAAAACAAGGGTTTCCTGGTTAATGGACAATTTAAAATCAGTGTAAGGGAGGTAATCCAAAAACAAAATTGTACAATGTTGTACAATGTTGGATTACCTCCTTACACTGCTTTTAAATTATCTATTTAAGACTTTTATGATGTATTTATATTGGTAATTATGGTTGCAAACTCCATTGGAAATTTGAATTAAGATTATGACCATATCTTGAGGGAAAGGATTATTTTTTTGGAAAAGGGGGGGGGGGATGGAGGGGGTTAAAAAAGAAATTTGGGGGGCAATTTTTTGTTTCATTTCAGATTTCAGAAATTAAAATGAAAATTTCTTCAAATATTTTTCACAACAGCATAGTGTATTGCACAAAAGCACAAAAAATTGAATATAAATTCAAATCATATAACCAATTCTAAGTTCTTTGACTACTGTTATTCGGTGTCAGAAACCTATTATGTGTCAAATATTTAATTACAATCCAAATTTCAGACCTGTATCAAGCGCGAATACTGTGTCCATTTTCGCCCCAACTGTTCAGGGTTGGACCTCTGTGGTCGTATCCAGCTGCGCTCAGCGAAGCATTTTATTGATATTTGCCACATTTCCCATAGCTTGAGATACAACTCTTTATGGTTGCAATGTTCATTCATTTTTTTTGAGTCATCCAATCTGGCTCTTTAATAATACTATGGATTGCATGATGGGGTATAATTCTGAATAAAAGGCATATAATCGAACTATATGAGATGTGTAAATGACTTCCAGAAAATATTTAACACCATTTTAGTCATCAATCACCAATCTTTCACATGTTATTCACCCTTAAATGAAAAAAATAGATAGTTTTGAAGTAAAGCTGATTTATTCAATTTTGATAACATCACTTGCACATAGTTAAATTTCTATGTTGATATAACTTAAACAGTTGATAAATAATTATGAAAGGATTTTATAAGTATCTTTTGCTTGTGAGAGTAATTGAATAGAATGTTTATATCAACTCTTTTTTGTCCCCTGCGTAATGCGTTGTGGGGTACATGGAAATACCGGGCGTCCGTCCGTGTGTCCGTCCGTCCAGTCTTGTTAGTGCTCTTACAGGTACAGTTCTTGTTAGATTCTTTTAAAACTTATACTATAGGTTAATATCAGCAATATCTCAGACAAGTTCTATAATGGTGGCTGATCAACTTTTTTTAAAGAGTTATGCCCCTTGGAAATATTAAATTTATGGAAAGTGGCCTCGTAAGCGCTCTCACTGGTACAATTCTTGCCAGATTTTTATAAAACTTATACTATAGGTTAATATCAGCAATATCTCGGACAAGTTTTATAATGGTGGCCGATCGACTTTTTAAAAAAGAGTTATGCCCCTTGGAAAAATAAAATATGTGCAACACGGGGGACATCGGAACTCTGTTCTTTTATTTATATTAAGTATGTAGTCAGGTCAGGTTTATGAATTTTTGTCAGATGTTTGGACTCGTTAGGTTTTTCCTACAATACAGGGTAAAATATTTTGCCCCATATCACCCACTTTTCATAGAAGACTTCAATAGCTCATAAAATGGTCATTTCCAAAATTTAAGCAGAATCTAGATATTTTTTCTTACAATTTGATACCTAAATAATGCCAATGCTAAATATAAGGTAAAAGTCTCTGAGTCAGCCTTTTCCCACCATTTTTTAAAAATCAAATATCTCAAAAAGGAGCTCCATAACCTATCAATATTTTTAGCCCGTAAATGGTGATTTTGACATTAATAGGGTTTTTGCTAATTCACTTGAAAACTATTGATAGATAGGTATAAAGTGTGAACAGCAAAAATAATGAGCAAAACAAGAAAATGCAAAAAGCAAAAATGCCCTATGAATGAAACCATGAATTGACTTTTTATAGGAGATATTGCTCTTAAATGAGCATTTAAGCATTTCTACCTATTATCTTGAAAAGTAGAATAGATAGATAGCAACTGTAAACATAATCAGAAATACAATATCTAAATTGACTTCTTACAGGAGTAATTGCTCTTAAATGATATTTCCCTTTGAAACAATATATAGTAGAATTCCATGTAAGGTCTAGAGAAATGAATGTTGATGTATTGTTGCCATTTTGCAGGTCTAGAAATATCAGAATGGTTCCTTGTAAGGTTCTGGCTAAGTTCTGTTACTTTGATCCCATTTTGCAACCAATATTCTTGTGAGAACTTCTTGACCGTTTCATAACTAATATGGTTTATACCAGTATGTCCTGTGAGATCATAGACAAACATTTGTTTCTTTGGATAGCATAGTACCAGTGATATAGATATACCATCTATACCATCTAGGAGCAGACTTCTTATGCAGTTTAAAATTGAAAATAAAAGGATTTCCCAATGCATGTGATATGGTTGCTAAGTGATCATTACAAGCACATTTGAACTTTTATTTTGTAAGCATCAGTTGTCTCATGAAAGTTCATGGTATATTTCAGATTCACAGAACATGCATGGTATTGGCAGTACTACTGACCATAGGAGGCTTTATACTAATATTGGTACACACTAAAGGTTATAGAGAGGTATGATTTTGATTGGTCTAAGACTGTAGTACACCACTGTAAATCTAAAATGGTCTGTGTAAACATTTTTACTGGAATTTAAAACTTCTTATTGATGATTTAATTATATTTCATCCTATCAATAAATTTGGTTACCATTGCTAAAATAAAAAAGGGGTGTAATACAAGTAACAACTTGAAAACCATAATAGAAGTTCAGAATATCAATAAGATCTACCTACTCTCTATTTCTAACAAAACTTTTGGTAGATTCTTTGTAGGAGTTATTGCCCATAACTAAAGATTTCAAGCAATTTTCAGCTTTTTTGCCTAATAACTTGAAAACTATGATAGATACAGAAACTGTAAGCAGCAAATACTGTCATGAATACAAGATTTACAAGGCTGTTGAATAACTGAAGCCTTAAATCATCTCCAATTAGGGATTTTTGTCATCAAATAAAAATTTATTATGAATTTTAGCATTTTATGCCTCGCCTATGACAGAGGGCATTATGTTGTTTGGTCTGTGCGTCCCTCTATCCTCTCTTATGTTGGTAAGTTAATCGACCCTCTATCAGGTTAAAGTTCTTGGTAAAGGTAGTTTGATATGAAGGTGTGGTCATATCAACTTAAACCTAATACATATGTTCATTGTGATGTGAACCTTTTCAACTTATGCTAAATTACTGTTCTGACCCCGCTATCACTATACAAAGAAATGAGATAGTGGGAAATTAATGCAGTCTCAGGTTGAAGTCTGCTTAAGGTAGTTTGTCATGTTGATTTGGTCAAAACCACTAGAAGCACATGGTCATTGTGTAGTGAAATTTAAAAAGATATATTACAAATTACAATTGTATCTCCATTTCACAGTTGACTGAACCTGGATTTAGGATACTGTGAGTGGGGATTATTCTCAAACTGTTTTGATTTGAGTGCAACTAATGAGTCAAGTGTAGATGAAAAACAGTCATCTGGCATACTTTTATGTTTTACCCCTGTCCGTCCTTCTGTCCGTCTGTCTGTCCCATTATGGGTATATAGTTATTCTGCATAACTCCTGCTACAGTTTGAATACTAGGAAGTTTTCACTTTGCTGTCTGTTTGTACATATATTGAAGGTGTGCATGTGGTCAGGGTTTTGATTTTTGTTAATATTTGCTCTTTTGGGAGATAGTGGAACTTTGTCATTTTTGGAGTATATACTTGCATAAGAGGTGCATAGTGTTTCCAGATAACTCCTACAGTGAACCATAGACCTATGTGCTCCCATGCTCAACTTTGTGTATTTTGAAATAACACTTTGTATCTGCGGGGGCATCTTTTGTGTCTCCCAGACACAATAATATCTCAAAGAAAGTCCTACATTGACTTTGTTATAATACAGTTACTTCAGAGTGGAGTGCTGGGGCATCACTTTGTCTAGTATTTTATGTGTTGCCTTTCATCTTGAAAACTACAATACTAGTAGATAGATTGAAACAGAAAACAAGCGAAAAAATGATTATTAGTGTACGGTAATTACATGAATATTGTTGAATTTTGTCCCAAGTAGATTTTTATATTGCACAAACTTGCAGGGGTGGGGACATTTCAGTTAGATTTTAATCAACTTGGTACCACTAGAAAGAGAATAGTCACATGTTTATTTGGTTAAATTTGATTTAATTGTTTTAGAAATCAATTGAATTCTTAATTATTGTCAGGAAATTTCGACTTAATTCACAAATCCTAAATAATTAGTAGTGTGTTAAAATCAGGTGGAAAATGAAGACAAACTATCATCAATTAAAAAATTAAATTAAAGACAATTTTGCGTTTTCTGGTTTGCAAAATCTAAACACAAATACTTTCAGAATAATTTTTAGATGAAAAATGCGTTTTATGTGAAATACATAGGGAAAACTGTAGGTGAGGAATTCTTATGCACTGTAGGACTTGCATTGTGAATTTTTTTTCTTCAGTTAACAGAAATTGGAGATAAGAGTTATGTTAACTACCATCCTATACTTGGAATAGTTGTGTTTTTACTTGCACTTTTAAATGTAAGTATATATGTAATATTAATTCTGAGACACTCCTCTTAATCTTGAATTTTAACATATCATGTACTATAGCTTTATTCTTACCAATCGGTGATGAATATTTTAAAATATGTGGTTGTCTGTTATTTAATGTTTAATATACTGGTTGGCTAAAATTTAATCATAGTCCTATAGAATGTTGATTTTTCACATTTATTCATTACCTGTAATCTTTATGAAATCTTTGTTTATTTGTATACCAATTAGGAAATTTTAATTGTGTCCAGTTTGAAGGTAAATGTTGATTTACAAAAGGAGGGATCAAAATTTTGCACAAAATGGCATAATATTTTAAAAGATTTATGTTTGAATTATTAAAGACTTGCTTAAATGACCTAATCATTTGAAATTTGTGCATTGCTTTCTTAAATTTTATGATCATATTCATTTTTGAGGATAATATTTTGTGAAACAAGTGCTTTCATATGTAAAAAGGGGAATGTGGTATGATTGCCAATGAGCTAACTATGCATAAAAACCAAAGGACAAAGAAGTAATCAATAACATGTCACCGTACAACCTTCAACATTCACCAAAACTCATACTGTATAGTAGGCCTTCAAATCTTTTTGATGAAAAAATGTAAAACAATTCAAAAGCAACCACTTGAATTTATGTTACAACAATAGATGAAAACAAATAAGCATTGAAATAAGATGTTATCTTACTTGATAAGTGGTTCATCCACCAAGACAGTAATGTGCAACTTGCTCTTCAGGTTACTGCGATAGACAGTTTTTAACAGAATGTCAGATTTTTTATGTAACTTTTTTTGTTTTTAGCCAATAATTGCAATGTTTCGTTGTGCACCAGATCATGAACACAGGCCTTTATTTAACTGGTTACATTCAATAGTTGGAACAAGTGCACATATAATTGGAGGTATTAACTTAACTGAGCTACTCATTAAAATAACTGCTTCAACTTTAATCTATGGAGATTCTGTTCTTATTGCGTCTTGCTCTCGACAAAATTTCAGAAGACAAACTTAAGTTTTACTTTTTTCTGTCAGTGGCACAGCTGTCAGCATAAATAGTCGCAAATGCTTTCCTCTCTATTCCCAAAGTATAAGGTATGCAAATTATGATACAAATTGCCACTTCCGGGTGAAATCATTTTCATACACAATTCAGATAAATACCGTAGAAAGGCTTGTATAGTCCGCGGTTTTATTCTCCAAAATTGGACCTTCCAGACGGGGTGCGGACTATAGAGTACAATAAGCAAGAAATAAGAGAAAAATTTCAATTTCGCGGTCGAGGTGGTTTGTTTACGTTCCGCCATCTTTGTTATTTCTATTGTAGAGGGCGCTCTTATCATTTTTCAAACTAATAATTTTAACTCATCCATATTAATAAGTTATTTCTATTCAATATCAAATTAATACTGATAAATATAAAAACTAAACCTTTCATTACAAATTTCTCGTTTCTTTTCAATGCATTGGTTGAAATAAACTGGTATCTGCTCGATTGAAACGATACAAACATAGTGAAAAAGACAACCGTAAACCAGCTTAGAATTTGTAAACTACAAAACGAAATCGGTTATTGTTCGTTCCGTTTTGGTGTTTCATACTGACTAATATGGTTTGTATTAGCTTAAGACCCTTCAAACATTAATGTGATAGATATATTAAAGACTGTTTTACAAAAGGATGGAACTGTTTTGCTTTCAAAGTCGTATTATAGTGATATCTGTTATGTACGGATTTCGACTCTCACCGGTTAATTTCTTCTTTTACACGTGCTTTTTAAACTTCCTGTTTAAACATACACAAGTTTCTAAATTGTTTTTTAAGTGAATTAAACTTATTTTAACAATCATGAAGCGTTCTAGAATCATTAACAAGCAGTTTCAGCTTCTGTTTGATGATGGAAAACAGGTTTTTCCAAGAAAATACCGCAAACGACCGCACAGGATTTGAAATTACCGGAGTTTCATTAGACCTTTTCTAACAGTTACAAAAAGTTTTTTTTCCTAAAATTTCGTGGGGAGAAGGGGGTGCGGACTATGTACCACTGCGAACTATACAAGCCTTTTTACGGTAACCATACATGACAAATTGACAGGTCTTGTTTTAGAAAGGGACAAATCATACTTTAAAAAAAACAAAAACAATCTGATTCAAATGAAAAAATCACTTACACTGACATCATCAAGACGCTAGGGTCTCTAGTGAACAGTTGTCTCATTGGCAATTATACCACATCTTCTTATTTTTAAAATATTTAAACAAGAGCTTCTCAAGAAAATTTTAAAGAAGCTGGCATTAGACTTACTTCATGTTCTGCTAATAATTCAAATTCCATTACTGTTGGGACTGCATCTCTCTGAATGAACTTGAAACATGGGATACCACACATACAGTTAAGTCTGCTACATATCTTGAATTATATCTACAAATTGACAATGAGGGCTGGTTGAGAGCCTACAGGAAATTTTTACAACAAAAAAGATGACAATTTTCTAATTGTGAACATTCCACTTCTGTGTAGCAACATTCCAGAAGCACCTGGATATTGAATGTATATCCCTGAGTTTATACAATATTCCCTTGTTTCCTATTATGATTTCCTTGATGGAGGGTTGCTGCTTAATAGGAACATATTGCACCAAATGTTTAAATGGTTATGTTAAAGTCATCCCTTCGAAAGTTTTATGGATGCAATCATGATTTGGTTGACTGGTAAGGGTCTGTAATTTTTTTCAGGTGATTTTGGTTTTTTTTTTTTTTGCTGACTAGAAAGTCTTGTTCATTTTGTATCTCAGTGATCTTTTCTCATCATTTAGCGTCCGTCAGTCATCTTCCCTTAAGTTTTACAAAAATATTCTCCTCTGAAACTGCTGGGCCACTTGGAAGCAAAGTTGGCCACAATGATACTTGGGATATCTATTTTAATAATTGTGTCTGATAACTTCACCTGCCAACATGGCTGACATGACTATTAAAAAGAACATAGGGGTAAAATGAACATTTTGTCTTTTATCTTAAGAACTGCTATTGATGTGATAGATAGAGAAAATCTGACATGGACAGAAATGTTCAGAATGTTTATATCTACCTTTTGTCCATTTATGTCAAAAACTGTCAGACAACTTTATAGAGGAGTTATTACCCTTAAATGACAACTTTTACCATTTTTTTAGAGCACCTGACCCAAAGGGCCAAGTGAGCTTTTCTTATCACTTGGCGCGTCATCCGTCGTCGTCCGTCGTTAACTTTTACAAAAATCGTCTCCTCTGAAACTACTTGGCCACAATCATCATTGGGGTATCTAGAATGATCTAGATTTAGGATATCTAAAAATGTGTCCGATGACCCTGCCCACCAACCAAGATGGCCATCATGGCTAAAAATAGAACATAGGGGTAAAATGTAGATTTTGGCTTTTATCTCTGAAACCAAAGCATTTAGAGCAAATCTGACATGGGGGTTAAATTGTTCATCAGGTCAAGATCTATATGCCCCTGAAATTTTTCAGACAAATCAGACAACCCGTTGTTGGGTTCCTGCCCCTGAATTGGTAATTTTAAGAAAATTTTGCAGTTTTTGGTTATTATCTTGAATATTATTATAGATAGAGATAAACTGTAAACAGCAATAATGTTCAGCATAGTTAGATCTACAAATAAGTCTACATGACCAAAGTGGTCAATTGACCCCTTAAGGAGTTATTGTCCTTTATAGTCAATTTTTAACAATTTTTTGTAAATTTTTGTAATCTTTTACAAAAATCTACTCTGAAACTACCGAGACAAATTTAACCAAACTTGGCCACAATTATCATTAGGGTATCTAGTTTAAAAAATGTGTCCGATGACCCCGCCTACCAACCAACATGGCCGACATGGCTAAAAATAGAACATGGGGGTAAAATGCAAGTTTTGTCTATTATTTTTTGAACCGTTATAAATAGAGAAAATCTGAAAGGAGCAAAAATGTTCAGAATAATGAGCTCTACCAATTGTCCATATACATCAAAACTGTTATACAAATTCTTATAGGAGTTATTGCCCATAAATGACAAATTCTACCATTTTTTTCATTTTTGCCTATTATCATGAAAACTATGATCTATGACTTTTTTTCCATTATGCCTTATATGATTTAAATTATAATAACATGATCTGTACTTATTGTCTTTTTGTTGTGGGGATGTATAAGTACCCTGCCACGTCCACTCTATGTTTTTGTAACTTGTTTTTGCTTTGTATCTTATCTGATGAGTTTAGCCCTTTTCAACTGATTTTTATAGTTTGTTCTTATGTTGTACTGTTACACCACTGTTCCAGGTTAGGGGTAGGGTTGGGCATTCTGTATGTGCCTGTCCCAAGTCAGGAGCCTGTAATTCAGTGGTTGTCGTTTGTTGCTGTATATCATATTTGTTTTTCGTTCATTATTTTGTACATAAAGCAGGCCGTTAGTTTTTTCGTTTGAATAGTTTTACATTTGTCATTTCGGCGCCAATTATAGCTGACTATGTGGTATGGGCTTTGCCGTACGGTGAACGATAGTTATTAATTTCTGTTTCATTTGGTCTCTTGTGGAGAGTTGTCTCATTGGCAATCATACCACATCTTCCTATTTTTATATGGCCAAAATCATTAGTCAGCTCCTTGATGGAATCCTTGCTCTGTAATGCAATTTTTCTTAATTTTTGGGGTTTTGCCTATTTTCTTGAAACTATAAAAGATAGACCAAAATGATCAAGACAATTTCTACAAATAAGTCAAATTTTGCTGAAATTGTCAGTCAGACTCTTTATAGGAGTGATTTGCACTTAAATGACGATTTTTTTTTACCCTTTTTGTGTTAGGGACGACATCAAAAATTCAATGTAGGATAAAAAACTTAATTCACATAGTTTTTTCACTGACCCCCACCCCCCTCTTAACTTAATTTGGGAAAAGTTGATTGACCAGATGGATATATGTAAAATCGATTTTGGATAAACAAAACTTGCAGCAATTATTTCCCCCACCCCCCCCCCCCCCCTCCACCCCCACCCCCCCCCCCCCCCCCCCCCTTCCCCCCCAAACTATTTGATTTAAGTTTTTTATCCTACATTGATCTTTTGATGTCGTCCCTTATGGGCATATCTAAAAAAGATAAAGATAAACTGTTAAAACAGAAAAAATGATCAGCGAAGAAAGATCAACAAAAAAGAGATTTTTGTCATGAATTCTATTCTAGTCTACAATGTTGGAGATTTACATAGACCTAGGTGAGCAACACAGGCTCTTTAGAGCCTCTAGTTTCATATTCATATTCATAGCAAAAGTCAAAACATTAAAGACTTGCGTCAGCAATTTAACAGCCTGAAGTACATGAAATTTCATACCTGTTTTGTTTTTTTGGTATAAAGAGTGATATATGTGATGCAATTTTTTAAAATCCTTAAAATTGACAATTCCTCGGGAATTGATAATCCTACTTTTGATTTTGAGAAAAGAAATATAAATTTGGAAATGATTTGGAATCAATTTGGAATATGTGTTTCTTCTGATTATTCAATGGCAGTAAATCTGCTTATTTTTTAATTAAGAGCTGTAAAAATGTTTTAATATAACTGATCGTGTAATTTTGAATGAAATTATTCAGTATTAAGTTATTAAGAAATAACAGAATTACTGTCAGCTTGAGAATTTCCATTCATATGTTTTGACATAAATCATTTTGCCATCCAATGAAATTGAGTGCTAAAGCTAGATTGCTAGTAGTGACTTTTTGATAATAGAAATTGGTTATGCTGATAATTTATTATAGAATTGAATGTTGTTTTTAAAATTTATACATAATGAAAGCAAGTGTCTATCACATTTTGCATGAATTGTGGAAGTTTCTTGCTTTCAAATGACATGGGTTGCTTTCATATGGCATTGGTTGTTTTCTTATAAAATGAAAGCATGAGATGGAATCAAATGATTCATCTTTTACCCAATAAAATATCATTTGCATGAATTGAGCCCTTATTGTAAAAATTGTGATGTAAATGCCTTCTAACATGTAATTTTGTAATAGGATAGTAAAAATTAATTTTGAATATGTTCTTTTTTTCAGCTATAACAGTTGGATTTGGATTGAATATATCTAAAGCTAATGTAGATAGTACTGCAAATTACATTTTGATAGAGTATGCTATTGCCTTTGTTGTCATAGAATTTTTACTAGCACGTCTTTCACAACAACCAAATACTCCAGGTAATTAGTAGTGTCCTGATTTTAAATGATCACTCACTTTTTTAAAGTTGTAATTTAAGATTATATGTACTTTTTGAGTCAAAGCTAATTGCAAATGTATCAATGTCACAGCTATATACTATATTACACAAAAAATTCCACACATTGCAAAATTCAATGTTGAAATTATTGTATAAAAAAGTCTTTTTTAAAGGTTACACAGCTCGTAAACGACAACAGTTTAATAGTAAGCTGTGCAAAATATAGACGATTTGATTTATTAATGCTGAGAATATATGCACAGCAAAACTTTGCCCAAAATGATATTTCTTATAGAAAAAAAATGTATTCTTTTTTCTTATCTATTTGCTAGAGAAAATGGACACATTGTTCTTTTAATATAAATGATAAAACATAGAACTTTAATATGGGAAATTTGTGGAGGTTTTAGATTTGTGAAAATTTGAATTGTTCTTCAAAATGTGATCATTTGACAGATGAAATACATTTTTTAAATAATAAGAAAAAAAGAAAATGGGGCGATCAGTTATTTTTTATAAGTTCATATAGGACACTGGATGGCAATGAGGTAAAAGGCAGAGGCACATGTTTAATAAGCCATGTCTGAAATGTTTCCATATGACAGTTTTTGTTATTTTCAGATAAAAAGGTTTTCAATCTTTCTGCTTCAGAAAAGGAACCACAAAATGTAAGTAGTAGATGTATCACGCATCATCAGTTAACTTAGTGTGTAGATTATATGTCAACTATTATTTCCTATATTCCAAAGTAGTGTGTAGATAATATGTCATCTAATATTTCCTATATTCCCAAGTAGTGTGTAGATTATACATCATCTATTATTTCCTATATTCCCAAGTAGTGTGTAGATTATATGTCATCTATTATTTCCTATATTTCCAAGTAGTGTGTAGATTATCCCTCATCTAATATTTCTTATATTCCCAATTAGTGTGTAGATTATATGTCATCTATTATTTCCTATATTCCCAAGTAGTGTGTAGATTATCTGTCATCTATTATTTCCTATATTCCCAAATAGTGTGTAGATTATCCGTCAGCTAATATTTCCTATATTCCCAAGTAGTGTGTAGATTATACATCATCTATTATTTCCTATATTTCCAAGTAGTGTGTAGATTATATGTCATCTATTATTTCCTATATTTCCAAGTAGTGTGTAGATTATCTGTCATCTATTATTTCCTATATTTCCAAGTAGTGTGTAGATTTTCTGTCATCTATTATTTCCTATATTTCCAAGTAGTGTGTAGATTTTCTGTCATCTATTATTTCCTATATTTCCAAGTAGTGTGTAGATTTTCTGTCATCTATTATTTCCTATATTTCCAAGTAGTGTGTAGATTATCTGTCATCTTTTATTTCCTATATTCCCTAGTAGTGTGTAGATTATACGTCATCTATAATTTCCTATATTCCCAAGTACAAATGTAGTGTGTAGATTATACGACATCTATTATTTCCTATATTCCCAAGTAGTGTGTAGATTATACGTCATCTATTATTACCTATATTCCCAAGTGTATAAAATCACATCCATACAATCAGTATACTTTTAACATCTCATTGGTAAAAATACAATGTAGTATAAAAAGTGGGAAGCCTGAGTAATTAAACAATTTGCTTAACCTGCATTTTGCTATTGAATATGCCCTAGTTGTGAAATCTCATCAGAGGCTGATATTTTTATGCCCCACCTAGGGGCATTATGTTTTTCGGTCTGTGCGTCCGTCCATTCGTCTGTTTGTCCGTCCATCTGTCTGCTTCAGGTTAAAGTTTTTGGTCAAGGTAGTTTTTGATGAAGTTGAAGTCCAATCAACTTGAAACTTCGTACACATGTTCCCTATGATATGATCTTTCTAATTTTAATGCCAAATTATAGTGTTAACCCCAATTTGAGAGTCTGACGTATGACCTTTAGATATCCTTTTTGGCATTATTGTGTTGTTATGTAACTGTAAACTGTAAACTCCTTTTATTCATATAAAGTTAGATCACTCTGACTTTTGACTTTTGGGGTGTCATATATCAAAGTCAGGTCACTTTGACCTTGAATTTAACCTTTGACCCCTATGATAGTAAAACATTGTCTGATTTGTGTTTTGTGCATAACATTTGTAGAACTAAGATTGACAAAACTTTGTATGCAGAAGCATCATACTGACCTTGACCTTTAATTTATGAATTTACAGTATACAAACCTCAGACTTTGTTCCTGGGTCAGTATAGTTCTTTCAGATTGACCTAGCAATAACCATGTGTCAATCTAACACAAAGGCAATAATTATTTAAAATGAAATAGCTAAAAACCAAAAATTTCAAAACCTCATTGCCTCAATACAGGATTTCACACTAGTAACTAAAATGCATGTATGGGGGTATTAATCACGCTTTTCAGACAAGTTTAGGTATTGAAAGACCTCATTGGGCCAAGTGAGTTATTCTCATCACTTGGCTTCCATTATGTTGTTATCTGTCGTCTGTCATCCTTTAACTTTTACAAAAATCTTCTCCTCTACATGACCAATAGGAAATAATCTTTAACACAATCATCCTTAGGGTATATAGTTCTTTTTTTTTTTTAATGATCCCACCTGCAAACCAACATGGCGACTAATGCTAAAAATTCGTAAGGGTTCGGCAGAACCCAGTGTCTCGCCTACTTTTGCTGTTAATCGCAGGCTCAACAAAAATGAGATGAGGAAAAAATTTAATAAAATATTCCTCTCGATACAATTTTTTTATTGTAAGAAGCTTCTGTCCAAGTTTGGTAAAAATCCAGGATAGTTTATGAATCTAATAAATGTTTTAAAAAATTTAACTGCAGACTGTATCTAATGTTAACTGGAAGAAAAACTAAGTCCATTTATAAGTAAAATATGGATAAAGAAGTACAAAATTTTAATAAAAATTTCCTTCTAGATACTAGCTTTTGATCATAAACAAACTTCTGTCCATGTTTGGTACAAATCCAGGATAGTTTAAGAAAGTTATTAAAATTTTAAAAACCTTAACCACAGAGTGAATGTAATGTTCCGCGGAACCCTTACAAATTTTTACCAATTTATTTTTGTTTTTACCTATTATCTTGAAAACTATAAAAGATACAGAAAAAATTAACATAGCAAAATCTACAATTAAGTCATGGATGCCAAATCATTAGTCAACTAATTACCAGAGGTTTTAGGAATTATTGCCCTTTATTGTCTCCTGCACTATGCATTGTGGGGACATAGAAATACTGGCTTCCCTCCATCCATCTGTCTGTCCAGTCTTGTTAGTGCTCGCACCTGTGCAATTCTTGCCAGATTTTTATAAGCGCGTCAAAATTTTGACGGGACGTATTATGGTATACAAATTTCTGGCGTCCGTCTGTCTGTCTGTCCGGCGTCCACATGTTGCACCGTAACTTGAGAATGACTTAGTTGTTTCTTATGATGGTCAAATGATCTGTATACTTTCTGGTGAAAATAAAATTAAAACTTTTTGAGTTACGGGACTTTGTAACTAAAACAGAGGGGGGGGTTTCACATGTCGCGCCGTATCTCAAAAACAATTTATGATAATTGCTTAAAACTTTACACACTTCTTAATTATATTAATATAAAAATCTGTATACTTTTTTGGTGATGATTCAAAATTTTATTTTAGGGTTATTGATTTTTTTATAAAAAAGGGGGGTTTTCACATGTCGCGCCGTATCTCAGAAATGATTTATAATTATTGCATAAAACCTCACACACAAGAGCATGGGCTTATCAATAAACTACTTTAAAAAGAGTGATTTCCCTTGAAAATATTAATTATATGGAAAATTGTATTGTATAGTGCTCTAATGTGTACAAATCAGATTTTTTATCAGATTGTCTTGGACAAGTTTGTATTAGTGCTAATCAATTATTTTTAAAAGAGTAATGCCCTTTGGAAATATTGATTATATGGAAAATTGCATTGTAAGTGCTTTCATGTGTACAACTTTTGCCAGATTTTTATCAAATTTATATCAAAGGTTTATTTTTTGCAATGTCTCATATTGTTTTGAAAGTCAGTGACGATCAGATATTTAAAAAAAAGTTAAGCCCCTTGGGAAAAGTAGTATTTGTACTAAAAAAAATGTATAGTTTATATTTTTTCACTATTTTGTTTGCTCAAAGAGACAAATATGATTGTGTAGCTACCAGTCTTGTATTACAACTCTGGTTTCCGGTGCATGTCAAAACATGGAATAAAATAAAATAGTCTTATGTACACTTTACAATCATTACATACACCAAATATAGTAGACCTATTGCTTATAGTATCTGAGATATGGACTTGACCATGAAAACTTAACCTTGTTCACTGATCCATGAAATGAGGTGGAGGTCAAGTGAAAACTGTCCGACAGGCATGAGGACCTAGCAATGTAGGCACATACCAAATATAGTTATCCTATTACTCATTATAAGAGAGAAATTAACATTACAAAAAATCTTAACTTTTTTTCAAGTAGTCACTGAACCATGAAAATGAAGTCAAGGACAATGGAAATATGACAGACGGAAACTTCATATCATGAGGCATCTATATACATTGTATGAAGCATCCAGGTCTTCTACCTTCTGAAATATTAAGCTTTTCAGAAGTTAGTTAACGTCGCCACTGCCGCCAGATCACTATCCCTATGTTGAGCTTTCTTCGACAGAAGTCGCAGGCTCGACAAAAATGAATAACATTGAAAAAGTTAAATATTGTTTGCTTTTATCTTTTTTATATTGATTATAACACAAGGAATGTTTTTATTTTTTATGAATTTAAAGAGTTCAGATAATAAATCCTGAAAGTATCTTGTGTGAAATTATGAAAAATGTAAATTTCTATAAATAAATGACCCCCATTTCAAGGATAAGAATGTGAAAGTTGACATTTTATATATTAGACTTTTAGAAAATCCTGAGATAGTTTCTTTTATATTTTATCCTCGACAAATCAGATGCTTTTTGACACTGAAATATGGAAAAGACCTGCTTTTTACGCCATTCATTGTTGTGTTTAGAAATGTCATCTATCTATATAATAACTCAGGAAAGCCTATTTGAAATCAAGGTCACAGTCAACAATGGCTGCAGATGATGTTGGACGCTGACAAAATATTATGATCATCGTGAGATTTGGAACTAACCAGCATACATTTTTCCTGTACACGACGTTTTCAATAATTAAAATGACATGACGTGTCTGTCTTATTTGATGATGGTATTATGATGGATTTAAAAAAAAAGCATTGCAAAAAAACTCCATTTTTGATGAATTGACTTAATTTTTCCATAGTTTTATTGTCGAGCCTGCGACTTTTGTCGCAGAAAGCTCGACATAGGGATAGCAATCCGGCGGCGGCGGCGGCGTTAGCTAACTTCTTAAAAGCTTTATATTTTAGAAGATGGAAGACCTGGATGCTTCATACTTTGTATATGGATGCCTCATGTTACGAAGTTTCCGTCAGTCACATGTCCAATGTCCTTGACCTCATTTTCATGGTTCAGTGACTACTTGAAAAAAAAGTTCAGATTTTTTGTAATGTTAAATTCTCTCTTATTATAAGTAATAGGATAACTATATTTGGTATGTGCGTACCTTGCAAGGTCCTCATGCCCGTCAGACAGTTTTCACTTGACCTCGACCTCATTTCATGGATCAGTGAACAAGGTTAAGTTTTCGTGGTCAAGTCCATATCTCAGATACTATAAGCAATAGGTCTAGTATATTCGGTGTATGGAAGGACTGTAAGGTGTACATGTCCAACTGGCAGGTGTCATCTGACCTTGACCTCATTTTCATGGTTCAGTGGTTATAGTTAAGTTTTTGTGTTTTGGTCTGTTTTTCTTATACTGTATGCAATAGGTCTACTATATTTGGTGTATGGAATGATTGTAAGGTGTACATGTCTAGCTGGCAGGTGTCATCTGACCTTGACCTCATTTTCATGGTTCAGTGGTCAAAGTTAAGTTTTTGAGTTTTGGTCTTTCTTTCTAATACTGCATGCAATAGGTCAGCTATATTTGGTGTATGGAATGATTGTAAGGTGTACATGTCTAGCTGGCAGGTGTCATCTTACCTTGACCTCATTTTCATGGTTCAGTGGTCAAAGTTAAGTTTTTGAGTTTTGGTCTTTTTTTCTAATACTATATGCAATAGTTTAACTATATTTGGTGTATGGAAATATTTTATGATCTATATGTCAGTCACGCAGGTTTTATTTGACCTTGACCTCATTTTCAAGGTTCATTGCTCAGTGTTAAGTTTTTGTGTTTTCGTCTGTTTTTCTTAAACTATAAGCAATAGGTCAACTATATTTGTTGTATGGAAGAATTGTTAGCTGTACATGCCTGCCTAGCATGGTTCATCTGACCTTGACCTCATTTTCATGGTTCATTGGTCAATGTTTAGTTTACTTGGTTAATGTTAAGTTTATGTGACAGTTGTAATAAAGCTTTATATTTAGGACTATCAACATAATATCAATGATTAGTAAAGAAGGCGAGACATTTCAGCGTGTGCACTCTTGTGCAAATTAAATTTATATTCTTCTTAAACATCGTAAAAAATACAAGTGAACATTTGTTGTAATATGTACTTATTGACTTTTAATCAATGATCGCACGCCAGCTCAAGGAAAAGTATCAACATGTCGGTTTACCAAAATTGCCAAGGAAAATCACACTCTTTCATTGGGATCAATTAGGGCGGGTGAAGGTCGAGTGAAATTTTGATAATGTCATAGAGACGCACGATCCAGTTCAATCCGGTAAAGAAAGTGTTAAAAGATTGCACTTTTTTGTCGTATTTTAAATTTTGGTTATCCTCAGTGAGAAACTTGAGATTAGTTGTCACTTGAAAAACTATGAATGTTAGTTAGTAGATAGTTGCTAATATTGATGTATTCATTGCAACAAAGAAGAAATGAAATACAACCTCACAAAAAGCACCACATACATATACATAAACATTTGAAAATTAGATAGGTCATCAAGGTTACGGATAGAATTGTCAAATTTGTTACAAATTTTGGTAGATAAAGGAATAAATAAAGAATTTGTTAAGGAAAGTCTACAAAAAAGAGTGATTAAATCCTAATGCCATTTCACAGTAGATAAACTGTTATACTTTGTACACACAAATAATTTGAGGTAAGACCATTGTATGTCTGATAAAATATTTGAAATCTTCTACATTGTATGGTTTCCAAGCTAATCTAGAAAATAAAGATATTCAGTGTTAGTAAAGATCATTAGCAATCCTTTAACAATCCTCACAGTTAAAGTTTTTTATACGCCCGCTTACGGGACGTATTATGGTATACTGTTGACCGTCTGCCCATCCGACCGTCCGTCCGTCGTAAACATGTCGGACATTAACTCAAAAACACTTTACCCAATTTGCATAAAACTTTGGTGAATTGTATATATCTATTGACAAAAGCTGACCCTTTCGTTTTTCTTAAATTTTAGATTTTACGTTTCAGAGAAATGGGGTTTTATTCATTATAAGAAGGGGGGGTTTCCAGTTTTCGGACAATAACTAAAAAATGCTTTCTCCAATTTGCAAGAAACTTTGGTCAATTGTTTCTATCTATTGACATAAGCTCCCTTTCGATTTTTATAAATTTCAGATTTTACGTTTTCGAGTTATGGGGTTTTATTCATTAAAAAAAGGAGGATTTTCCAGTTTTCGGACAATAACTCAAAAATGCTTTCAGCAGTTCTCAGGAAACCTTGGTGAATTGTTTATATCTATTGATGTAAGCTCCCTTTTGATTTTTATTAATTTTAGATTTTTGGTTTCTGAGTTATGGGGTTTTATTCATTAAAAAAAGGAGGATTTTCCAGTTTTCGGACAATAACTAAAAAATGCTTTCAGCAGTTCTCATGAAACTTTGGTGAATTGTTTATATCTATTGATGTATGCTCCCTTTTGATTTTTATAAATTTTAGATTTTATGTTTCCGAGTTATGGGGTTTTATTCATTAAAAAAAGGGGGGATTTTCCAGTTTTTTGACAATACCTTTAAAGTGCTTTGAGCAGTTTTCATTAAACTTTCGTGCCTGGTTTATATCTATTAAGGTAACTTCCCTTTATTTGTTTATAGTCTGAAAACAGATTTACTAAGTATTGCGCAACAGCACAGTGTATTGCACAACAGTAAGAAATCTTTAATTGAATATAAATTCAATTCATATAACCAATTTCAAGTTCTTTGACTACATTTATTCAGAAACCTATAATATGTCAAATATTTAATTACAATCCAAATTTAGACCTGTATCAAGCTTGGATATTGTGTCCATTTTTGCCCCAACTGTTCAGGGTTGGACCTTTGCGGGCGTATCCAGCTGCGCTCAGTGAAGCAGTTTATCTAATTTGTTTGAATAACAAATACCACAATTGTCCCACCCTTCACATACATAACTCATATCTACATGTATCTTTTCATTGCTGAATTTGAGAAGCACCTTATATTGATTATTTACATTCTGAAAGGCATAAAAATGAATTCTAATGCAATTATTTTGTATCAGTGGTTCTGATTGGATGACAATAAGCGTAAAATTCTCTGTCTCCCTGTTTGTAACTAAGGAAGCCAACATTTTGAATACTTGAATGTATAGACAATTGTAATTTCTCTAATAATAAGCCAAAAAACTCACATTTTGCACATAGAAATTTCTTTTTATCAAATTTTATTACATTCTGAAGCGGAGAAGAAGCCAGAAAATGCCGGGTGTTTACGTTTGATTCTGGAAGCATACCTATGATGTCACCTAGTTTATGCGCCAATGAAGATAACACCATTTTGCGGAATTTTCGTTTAATGAAAATTTTACACGGAAATAATGACTAAAATTGAATGATTTGTTTATTTGGCTTTAGAATAGAGATAACTGTATTTTATTTGCAGCTTTGTGGACATCCATTGGTAGTTTTACTGTTTCAAATATCTGTTTACCCGTCTCCGCTATGAGTTGCCAAGTAAACTAAAAATTTACGACAGTAAAACTACCGATGGACGTCCGCAAAGCTTCAAATACAATACAGTTATCTCTAAAATGCCCTAATATTTGAAAAGTAGAAAATGGAATAATCATATATAAGAGAAAAACGAATCAAAGAGCTTTTAAATTGAAAAGAATACTACTTTTGGATTATTTGTTGATATATGTATTAATACAATCTCTTTTTTGACAGGAAAGTGGTGCCATGAAGTTTGTTTTGTTTCTTCATGTTATTGCCATGACAACAAGCTGTGCTATGTTGGTTTACCTTGTGCTACAGGCTTAGACAATAGATGATCTTTATTAAGCAGTTCAAAGTTTTTCATCATTGTAATAAATTAGTCTTTCATTTTTGTGGATGTAATCTTTATGAAACAGTACAAAGTTTCTGATGATTGTCACATATAAGTCTTTCATATTTCTGGATGTGATAATTTAATTGAATGTTAACTGTCAATTTTAAATTGCTTTGTGTGTTTTGTATATGTTGGTTAATCTGCCTAGTCATATGCAAGATTTCTAGACACACATAATTATACGAGCAAAAAATTTTTTGGGATCTTATAATGGTATGATGTCGTCGTCTGCGTCTGCATCAGAAGACACATTGGTTTCCGGACAATAACTTTAGTTTAAGTGAATGGATCTCTATGAAATTTTTTAAGAAGGTTCAATACCACAAAAGGAAGGTTGGGATTGATTTTGGGGATGATGGTCCCAACTGTTTAGGAATTAGGGGCCCAAAAAGGGGCCCAAAACAAGCATTTTTCTAGTTTCAGGATAATAACTTGTGTATAAGTATTTCGATAGCTCTGAAATTGTACCACAATGTTTAATACCACAAGTAGAAGGTTGGGATTCGTTGTAGGGGTTATGGGGCCAACAGTTTAGAAATTAAGGGTCAAAAAGGGGCCAAATACAAGCATTTTTCTAGTTTCCAGACAATAACTTGTGTTAGTGTATGGATCTCTCTGACATTGTACCACAAGGTTCCATATAACAAAGGGAAGGCTGGAATTGAGTTTGGGGTTAATTGCCCCAAACATGTAGGAATTGGGGGCCAAAAAAGGGCCAAAAACAAGCATTTTTCTAGTTTCCAGACAATAACTTGTGTGTAAGTGTGTGGATCTCTCTGAAATTGTACTACAAGGTTCCATACTTCAAAGGAAAGGCTGGGATTGAGTTTTGGGGTTATTGCTCCAAGGGGGGTTTCAAAAAGTGTTAGGGGGGCCCAGGGGGGGGGGATTTGTTTCCCAATTTTTTAAGGGATTCATATTTTTTTTTTCAAAATTTTTAAATTTTCGAATTTTTGAAAAGTTTCAAGAAGAAATCTTCAATTGCACAGTATTGCGCAATGGATTTATAAGATCTGTGACCACATTTATTATGTGTCAGAAACCTATATAATGTCAAAAATTTTATCACAATCCAAATTCAGACAGTATCAAGCTTGAATATTGTGTCTTAATTTGCCCCAACTGTTCAAGGTTCGACCTCTGCGGTCATATCAGGCTGCGCTCAGCAAAGTATTTTATTACCGGTACCTCTTGATATTTTTGAATCTATAAGCAATTAAAAAAAAAAACAACATATTTTTTCAGTTTATTGACATAATTTCTGCTATTCATTTATGGAATAATTTTCATTGAAGAAGGTATAAAATATGTTTATACATCTCACTTGGTAAGCTATTTAGTATTAGGGAGCCCAAATATATAAATGTCATCCTTAAATATTTGTTTGCTTGGTGTTACAGTTTTTTATCAGCTGAATGTAAGATAAAATTTGATTCTAAGCAAAATGAATATTTTCTTGTAGAAAGTTAGAAACCATAATGTTCAATGGTTTAAAAACTTGTATAGCCATTTGATATTGAATTAATTTTCCAAGTTTAACCAATTCAAACTGATAAACAATATAGAAGAGGATGTTATTATGTCAACTTCTTATATTACTCTGGCAGATTTCATTGATAATTTATTAAGATTATCCTTTCCACTATGATAACAATTACATCATAAAGTGCAACAAATACTAAATATTAAACTAAATAACATGTATATTCATAGGTAATAACTTTTGTATCTTTTGTAATAAATTGAATCTGTTTCTATATGATATAAGAAGTATTATTTATATGTATATGATTGTGACATTTTATAAACATCCAAAAATATCTGGTAGAAAGATAGAAGTAAGCTGTGTTGTCAAGATTAAATGGTTATATGAAAAAAGAACATGCTGAGCATACATAAATTAGACAGCAACCCAACAACACAGAGAACCCAGACATAAAGAGGTCAAGGTACAATCTTTAACAATCAACAGATGTCTATACTACATGAGCTGCATAAAGGTGTATTGATATTCATTTGCATAAGGTTAATTTCTATCCGACAAAGCTCACATGTTAAGTTCTAAATAATGGGGTGTTGCTAAAAGATAGAAACAGAATAAGGAACAGAAATCAGAAACAGAAAGAATTTACATCTTTCTTTTTGGTTATTTATTTTAATAGGCATGTTGTATTTTGTATATCCTGGGACTTTTTTTATTACTTATATAGTATAATAGTCCCAGGTATATCACATGTTTACAAGAAAGAAAAACAGAGGAATATATTTAAGAAAATGATTTTGAAAGCATAAAGTATTGAAATAAATGGCAGGAGAGGATGAGCCTATGTTTTTTAAATATTTAATAAGGGCATGCATATTTTTTCTGATTTTCAAAAAAAAATAAAAAATGAATAAATGAAATGATCGAAAAGAGATGTGGGATAAACGTCAATAAGACAGTAACCCAACAACCCAAAAAATAATCTACATACCACCTAAAACAATGGACATTCACCTAGATCCTAGATAGGTTGTGGAGTAATTCATTTTTGGGGGAAATGCTTTTCATCATTTTTATGCCCCCGCCGTAGCGGTGGGGGCATTAAGTTTTACCCTTGTGCGTCTGTACGTACGTATGTCCCAAAATTGATTTCCGTTCTCTAACTTGAGTTTGCCTCAACCAAATGTTATGAAACTTATACACAATGCTTATTACCACAAAACACAGATCAATTTTGATCTTTGGTGGCATCACTTTAACCGTTTTAGAGTTATGCCCCTTTATAAATGGAAAAATTGCAAAGTTTTTAGTTTCTGTTCTCTAACTTAAGTTTGCCTCAACCAAATGTTATGAAACTTATACGCAATGCTTATTTCCTCAAAACACAGATCAAGTTTGAATTTTGTTGGCGTCACTTTAACTGTTCTAGAGTTATGCCCTTTATAAATGGAAAAATTGCTAAATTTTTATTTACTTCTAAATATCAAGTAATTTTTGTGGTCGTATATTGGTATGACGTTGGCGTTGTCGTTGTCGTCCAACGTCGTCGTCGTCCGAAGACGCATAAGTTTTCGCACTCTAACTTTAGTTTAAGTGAATGGATCTCAATGAAATTTTACCATAAGGTTCAATACCACAAAAGGAAGGTGGGGATTGATTTTGGGGGTTATGGTACCCACAGTTAAGGAATTAGGGGCCAAAAATAAGCATTTTTGTAACTTCCAGACATAACTTGTGTGTAAGTGTATGGATCTCTCTGACATTGTACCACAAGGTTCCATATCACAAAGGGAATGCTGGGATTGATTTGGGGGTAATTGCCTCCAAATTTTAGGAATTAGGGGCCAAAAAGGGGCGAAAAACAGGCATTTTTCTAGTTTCATGACAATAACTTGTGTGTAGGTGTATGGATCTTTATGAAATTGTACTACAAGGTTTCATATCACAAAGGAAAAGCTGGAATTGAGTTTGGGGGTAATTGCCCAAAAAGTTTAGGAATAAGGGGCCAAAAAGGGTCCAAAAATTAGCATTTTTCTAGTTTCCAGACAATAACATGTGTTCAAATTTATGGATCTCTCTGAAATTGTACTGCAAGGTACCATACCACAAAGGGAAGGCTGAGATTGATTTTGGGGGTAATTCCCTCAAAATTTTAGTAATTAGTAGCCATAAAAGGGCAAAAAAACAAGCATTTTCTAGTTTCAGGACAATAACTTGTGTGTAAGTGTATGGATCTTTATGAAATTGTACTGCAAGGTTCCATATCACAAAGGGAAAGCTGGGTTTGAGTTTGGGGGTAATTGCCCTAAACGTTTAGGAATTTGGGGCCAAAAAATAAGCATTTTTCTAGTTTCCAGACAATAACTTGTGTTCAAGTGTATGGATCTCTCTGAAATTGTACTGCAAGGTACCATACCACAAAGGGAAGGCTGGGATTGATTTTGGGGGTAATTCCCTGAAAATTTTAGTAATTAGGGGCCATAAAAGGGCAAAAAAACAAGTATTTTTTCTAGTTTCAGGACAATAACTTGTGTGTAAGTGTATGGATCTTTATGAAATTGTACTGCAAGGTTCCATATCACATAGAGAAAGCTGGGTTTGAGTTTGGGGGTAATTGCCCTAAATGTTTAGGAATTTGGGGCCAAAAAGGGGCCAAAAAACAAGCATTTTTCTAGTTTCCAGACAATAACTTGTGTTCAAGTGTATGGATCTCTCTGAAATTGTACTGCAAGGTACCATACCAAAAGAGAAAGCTGGGATTGAGTTTGGGGGTGATGAATCATAAGGGGGTTCAAAAAATTGGGGGGATTTTTTTTTCCTTTTTTTTCTTTAAAATTTTCCGTTTTAAATTGGTTATTTCTGATTTATATATAAAAGCAAATAATAATGATATGGTTTGAATAGGTAAATTAAAAAATTTTAAGTTCTTAGACCACTTTCATTCTGTTAGAGAAACCTATGCTGTGTCAAATATTTAATTACAATCCAAATTCAGTGCTGTATCAAGCTTGAATGTTGTGTCCATACTTGCCCCAACTGTTCAGGGTTCGACCTCTGCGGTCGTATCAAGCTGAGCCCCAGCGGAGCATTTTATTAAAATTGGAGTTATCTTCCTTTGTCCATGATTATAGTTGAATCAACTACAATCAATGCTTTATACAATGCAATGTTTAATTTTGACTTCCACTGATAAAACACAGATCAAGTTGAATTTGGGTAGTGTCACTTTAACCATTATTGAGTTATGCCCTTTATAAATCGAAAGAGTGCAAAATTTTTAGTTTCCATTCTGTAACTTAAGTTTGCCCCAACCAAACATTATGAAACCTATACACAATATTCATTACCACAAAACTAAGATCAAGTACAAATTTTTTGTTTCCATTTTCTAACTTCAGTTTGCCTCAACCAAATGTTATGAAACTTATACACAATGCTTATTACTACATAATACAGATTAAGTACGAAATTTGGTGGCGACACTTTTACCATTCTTGAGTTATGTCCCTTTATAAACATAAAAATTGCTGAATTTTTTAGTTTGTCTCAACCAAATGTTATAAAACTTATACAGAACCGTTCTAGAGTTATGCATGTTTACAAATAGAAAAATTGCTGAATTTTTAGTTTCTGTTCTCTACTTAAGTTAGCCTCAATCAAATGTTATGAGACTTACACACAATGCTTATTACCACAAAACTCAGATCAAGTTCAAATTTAGGTAGCGTCACTTTTACCGTTCTTCAGTTATGTCCCTTTATAACTATATGATATGCAAGCGGGGGCATCATCTGTGTCCACATGTGGACACTATCCACATTTATTTGTTTTTGTTTCTTTTTTAATTGCTTTGAATTAGGGTTAGTGATGTGGTGTATCTTGTTTTGTTGTTCTGCATTGTTGATTTAAAAAAAAAAGAAATGAATAAATCAAATAAGACAGTAACCCAACAACACCAAAAAATCTACATAGGGTCTCAAACGATGGACATTCGCCTCAATCCTATATAGGTTGTGGAGCAATTCATTTTTGGGGGAAACGCTTTTCTTTTTTAATTGCTTTGAATTAGGGTTAGTGATGTGGTGTATCTTGTTTTGTTGTTCTGCATTGTTGATTTAATTGCTATCTTTTCTTGTATAAGGGAGCTACCATTTGATTTTTATAGGGGGGGGGGGGGCTAGGATGAAATTTGAAAAAAATAGGCAGGACAGGAGTTTTGAGTAAAAAAAAAGGCAGGATGACACACTTTGCAAAAAAAAAGGCAGGATGACACACTTTGCAAAAAAAAAAGGCAAGATGACAATTCATGTAAAAAAAAGTCAGGATAAACTATAAAAAAAAAAAAAGGCAGGACTGAATAGAGTGAAAAATAAAAAGGCAGGACAGAGATTACAACTAAAAAAAAAGGCAGGACAAAACTTTTCATCCTAGCCCCCCCTCCCCCATAAAAATCAAATGGCAGCTCCCTAATGGATAGAAAACATAAGAGAAACCACATGGGACAATCAAGTACTGACAACAATATGGAAACCTGGAAACTAGACATAGAAACTTGGATACACTTTATTTTTATGTAACACCTGACAAAATCACTCACTATACAAAGCCTTTCTCACCTGATTACAATACAGAAGTATGTTGGTGGTGTTAACGTTGGAAAAGCATTACAATATGCTCTCCTACACTTCAATATCAATAAATATGAATTGGTGTGAAAAAAAACTGGCGGAAAAACAGAACATGGATATAGTATAATACTATTTGTACCGTGTTTTTTTCAAGCTAGTTGCAGTCATGTCCTAAGATTTCTAAAAATCAATGTGTCCACAGTGCTTTGGATATCATGCCGCTTAATTCTTCCCTTCAAATTTATCTTATAATAGTACAATTTAGAATATTATCACTCATTCAGTATAATGTTTTAAGCATTACTATAATTGAAAACATTAACATCGACATGTATTTATAATCATTCATACTAAAGGAATGTTGAAAATTAAGAGTAACTCTTAGTTATATAAGTAGATTTTAAAGCATTGCTTTGTCAAAATAACTGAAAAATCATTATTCTCTGTTCTTTTTATACGACCGCAAAGTCGTATATTAGTACGACGTTGGCGTCGTCGTCTGAAGACACATTGGTTTTCGCACAATAACTTTAGTTTAAGTGAATGGATCTCTATGAAATTTTACCATAAGGTTCAATACCACAAAAGGAAGGTTGGGATTGATTTTGGGGTTTATGGTACTAACAGTTGAGGAATTATGGGCCAAAAGGGGCCAAAAATAAGCATTTTTCTAGTTTCCAGACAATAACTTGTGGAACGGTGTATGGATGTCTCTGAAATTATACCACAAGTTTCCATACCACAAAGGGATGGTTAGGATTTGCTTTTGGGGGGTTATGGCTCAAACCGTTTAGGAATTAGGGGCAAAAAAGGGGGAAAAACAAGGGTGTCCTGGTTAAGGGCATAGGATACAATTTCGATCCCATAATGAAATTTTTATGAACATTTGCATACAAGCTATTTTTCACTTAAGCAATTCAAATATGTAATAAAAAATATACCTTCATGTGCTACTTTTAGAGATAAAAGGGGTCGAAATTTAGACATTTACTCAAAATTTTGGGTTTTTTTTGGCATTTCTATCCTTTGGATAGACACACCTAACTTTTTTATTTCAAGAGATAAACACAAGCGGATTTTTGTAGAAACATTATAAAAATCTTCTTCTCATAAATATATTCTTAATATGAACAAATGTTCTTTTGAAGTAATTTATTTTTAACAAAGTTTCAGGATTTTAGAAAATAAACGGCATGTTTTGCGTTATATTTATCAAATTTAAAAAGATTCCAATATTGACTTTTTCATTATAATTGGTACAAATAATCTTCATACGTATTCAAACCTAATGTCATTTTAAAAAAGAGGGGTCCATGTACTCGTTTTCGAGTTAAATAAGTTTGAATGATAAAAATCAGTCGAAAAATGCATCTTTTCCCGATATATCACAGTTTGACGTCGCGAAAATAACATTTTACGTTAGCAACGTCATTACCTCCCCTGTAACTGTATCGTATGCCCTTAATGGACAAATACGTTAGTACAAAACATAATTTAAAGCAGTGTAAGGGAGGTAATTCAAATACATCATTTGAATTACCTCCCTTACACTGCTTTTAAATTATGTATAAAGTAATGATTAATGAACAATTAAGACAATTTAAAAGCAATGTAAGGGAGGTTATCCAAATACAACGTTTTGATTACTTCCCTTACGCTGCTTTTAAATTATGTTTAAAGAAATGCATATTTATAAAGGAAGACCAGTAAAAATATCTGTAAATGTTGCATCTTTTTTTTTACAAAAAAATCCATATGAAAGATTTGACACCATATTTTAAATTCTATTATAAAATAGATTAAGTTAGCACTATGGTAAATTTAAATGGGTAATTATGGTTGCAAACTCCATTGGAAATTTTGATTGAGATTATGACCATATCTTGAGGGAAAGAATTTTTTTGGGGGAAAAAGGGGGGGGGGGGGTTAAAAGAAATTTCAGATTTCAGAAATTAAAAAGAAAAATTCTTCAACTATTATTTTTTTTGCAAAAAAAAAGTGTGTGTGTGTGTGGGGGGGGGGGTTAATACGCAACAGCATAGTGAATTGCACAAAAGCAAAAAAAAAAAGGGGGGTAAATTTTTTATTTATTTTTTTTTGTGGGGAGAGGGGGGTCAATTCGCAACAGCAAAGTGTATTGCACAAAAGCAAAAAAATTGAATATAAATTCAAATCATATTACCAATTCTAAGTTCTTTGACTACAGTTATTCTGTGTCAGAAACCTTTTATGTGTCAAATGTTTAATTACAATCCAAATTCAGACCTGTATCAGGCGCGAATATTGCGTCCATTTTTGCCCCTGGAACTGTTCAGGGTTGGACCTCTGCGGTCGTATCCAGCTGCGCTCGGCGAAGCAATTTATTATTTTTATTTATGATGAAAAAGATACTTTCTTTTACACATTCATCTGGTTGTTTAGGTTTATCTACTGGCCAAACACCTGATTATCTAAGATATCATTGATATGTAATAGAGAGAAACTTTTAATAGCAAAAATGAAAAGCAAGACAAGATCTACAAAGAGATCAGATGGTGGAAATCGTTAGTCGAATCGTTATTAGAGTTTTAGCTCATGGAGTTTTTACCAATTTTTGGTGTTTTTTTGCCAATTATCTTGAAAACTATACAAGATAGATAAACAACTTCAAACCAGCAAGACAAGATCTACAAACAAGTCAGTTTTTGACGAAATAGTAAGTGGACTTTTTATTAGGAGTGATCGCCCTTAAATGACGACTGGTTTACCCTCTTTTGTGTTTTTGGTAAAAACTAAAGAAGATGGAGAGAAAATATAAACAGAAAATGGTCAGCAATGCAAGATCAACAAAAAAGTTTGTCATGAATATATTCAAGTCTACAATGATGGAGAATGCCCATTGTTGAAGAAGCACATAGACCCAGATGTCATGAGCAACACATGCTCTTTGGAGCATCTAATTTTTTTTTAACTGTTATGTATTTCCAAAATTGTATGCTATATTCCTGGATATTTCCTTTTCTTTTTTCATCATACTTGTGTGATTTTGTTATTTCAGCCTTTATTGATTTTCGTAGTTCTCGCCATTTTTGTCTTGCCATAGACGAAACTCACAGAATGCGAGACGTAGAGATTACAATCTGGCACCGATGACATAAACTATATGTATAAAGCTCTATATTTCATTAGCAAGAAGACCTGGAAGCTTCATACCTTGTATGCAGATATTGTATGCTACGAAGTTTCCGTCTGTCATATGTCCATTTTCCTCGACCTCATTTTCATGGTTCAGTGACTGCTTGAAAAAAAAATTACTGTTTTTTTGAATAGTGAAATACTCTCTCATTATTTGTGATAGGATACCTATATTTGGTATATGGGTTCCTTGCAAGGTCTACTTGCTGTCATGTAGGATGGATTCACCGGACCTTAGCCTCATTTCATGGATCAGTGATCAAGGTAACTGGTTAAAGTTACATGGTCAAGTCCGTATCTCAGATACTATAAGCAGTAGGTCAACTATATTTGGCGTATGTAATGATTGTAAGGTGTACATGTCCAACTCGTAGGTTTCATCTGACCTTGACCTCATTTTCATGATTCATTGGAAAATGTTTGGTTTTTGTGGTTTGGTCTGTTTCTGAAATATTATAAGCAATAGGTCAATTATATTTGCTGTATGGAACGATTTTATGGTGTACATGGATGTCTAGCAGGGTTCATATGATCTTGACCTCATTTTCATGGTTCATTAGTCAGTGTTTAGATTTTGTGGTTTGATTTGTTTTTCCGGTACTATTAGCGATAGAACCATTAAATTTGGTGTATGAAATTATTGTAAGATATACCTGGGACATAATATATTAGTATAATAGTCCCAGGGTGTACATGTCTGATCTGACCTTGGACCTCATTTCATAGTTTTTAAGTTTATGTGATACTTGTAGTAAATCCTTCATATTGCAGAATTTCAACATAGATTGAATGATAAGTAAATCAGGCGAGACATTTCAGCGTATGCACTCTTGTTTTCTCAAATTCCGTCCGTTTGAATATCTCTTTCCGTTTCCGTTCCGTATTCCGTTAAGCAACACTCCCAAAGAGCTTGTTTATGGTATCCATGCCCACCGTCATTTTACATCAAATTTATGAAAATTTGGAAGTCTTTTCGAACAAAGATTTGTATAGTAAGTCTTACTATACAAATTCTTGTTTCGAATAATTCTAAAGAAAATATTTCAATGTGTTTCAAAAGTTATATTTTAAATATACACACTACAGTTATTCATACTGAATAAATAAAAAAATATATTATATCCTTAGGCCTTACGTCCAATCGTAAGCGGACAGAAAGTCACAGGACAAAAAGTCACAAATTATTTGTTTATAATTGTTTAAATTTTAAGACGAAGTTCTTGAAATAATTTCTTTTTATCACAAATATTCATTTTACAGTTTAGGAAATTGTTCATAAGCCTTGATAAATGAAGATGTACTAGTCAAATTTTAATCATGCAAAGGATATAATTATAATTATATATTTCTTGGCACCATGAAGCCATTTAAGTACAAAGCCACTTTGACAAACTGTTTGCTTAACAATCATTTGATTATTATTGACTTTTTTTTATAAATTTTGTTTACGAAGTGTCTTTATATATATAATAGTTCAAGAAAAATACAAAAATGTTTTTAAAAATAAGTGTTTTCTTATCCAAAGAAAAACAAATTTAAAACTGAATTGTTACTTTTTGTCCTACATTCCATCCAATCACAGTGCTTCTACCATCACCTGTCGTGGATACACGAAAGGCCAACCTAAATCATGTAAAATGATTTACAATTTTTTTTCCTTAAATAGTGTCGAGTATAAAAAATTGTGAAGTCAAAACAGCAATTATCAAAGATCTGCATTAAAACCAAATTCTTTAGACAACAAATAGATTTGAAACAACCACTGACAAGGTCTTGACTATAGACAGGCACATGAACATGTGGTAGGTTTAAACTAGTTTTTTTTTTTTTTTTTTTATTTCAACCCTCCCCATTTTAGCTTAAATAGCCTTAAAGGTCATGTGATCTTTTGCCATCAATTGGCATTCATCATCATCTGTTTTCTGTCTTCGTGGCGAATAATTTTTTCAAAGACCTCCGCTGAAAATACTGAACCAACAATTGTTTGCATCCTATTTCAGCCAAACTTGGCCTGAATCCTTAGGGTATCAAGTATAAAGATCTTATTTTTATTCTGGCCAGGCATCAAACATATTATAAAGTAGAACATATGGGTAAAATGAAGCAATTGTCTTTTATCCTGAAAACTATATTAGACCGAGAAAATCTGACAGAGTAAACATTTTTAGAATGTCGAGAAATACATAGTTTAAGTTTCTATTTTCACCAAACATTATCAGATGATTCCTTAAGGAGTGACAGCCATTACATGGTGAATTTTCGGATCATTCGCCCCAAATTTGTCTTCCTTTTTAAACTATGGCGGTCATGTTGTTGACTAATCGCAGAAAACACTAACTACATGTATACTAGATATCCTAAGAACCATTCACCTCAAGTTTGGTTGAAATTGGTTCAGTAGCTTCCGAGGAGATCTTTGAAAAAGTTTACGACGACGACGACCGACACCAAGTAATGGCAATAGCTCGTATGACCCCATGGGCCACGTGAGCTGGGGAAAAATAATACCCTATTATTTGTTCTAGTTTTTCAATAGTTTTCTATATGTAGTTTGATTAAGGTTCACAATTTATGGATTTCCACTTTTCCATTTGACCCCGAAGATGAATCCACCATGTAATTCAGAACAATAGACCGGTATGTTAGTAAAGTATGTGCTCGCTTCTATAGGAATACTGTTAGAATGATATTTTACTTGTGTTTTTTTTTTTGGTTTGGTGTTTTGTTGAATATGTGGGACATACACACAATCTTTAAACAACGGAACGTGAACAAAAACAACTTCAAACAACAGCATTTCTAACTAAGAATTTGGATCTTGAACAAATTTAATATGACTCAATTTTTTAAATTATTATCATAAATGGAGTTTTCTTCTGTATAGTCTCTGTATGTTTGAGTTGATGTTGATGTTATAATTGCTGAATCTCCGTTCTCTTCATTAACATCTAGTGTAATAGCTGAAGGTTGACCTTCATCGTAAGCTTCATTATCATGCGCAGGACACTGTGTGGGGAAACTTACTTCAGAGGGTGTTGCGTAAGTTGGATCGTCATTAATTGAAAAATTACAAGTTTGTTTAATATCTCCGTTCTCTTCATTAACCTCGGCTGTATCAGTTGAAGGTTGACCTTCATCGTAAGCTTCATTATCATGCGCAGGACACGGTGTACGGATGCTTACTTCAGAGGGTGTTGCGTAAGTTGGATCGTCGCTGATTGAATCATTACAAGTTTGTTCAATATCACACGATTTTTTCTGTGTTTCATCTCTGCTTCTAGACTTTCTTCTGTAAACACACAATACACTTTGAATGAATTACCGAGAGTTAAAATGTTAATGTTTCAATTTTACCACTTAATCTTATGGATGTTCATAAAAGCTTAGATATCGGTAAAACTAGATCAAATTAATATTTAAGATATTAAACATCTATGCAATGAACCATAACTCTTCGTTTGAAACTCGCTGAAAACAAGACAGAATTGGCATCTTATATTTTCTTTCGATATTAATATTAGACCAAACTCATACCTATTTCATGAAAATATATCTCGATTTTCTTAAATAAACTACATCTAGTACCCTCGAGGCCAATAGTTTGGAAAGCAACGCTATATGTGTGACTACTTTAGTCTCAGGCTATATGTGTGACTACTATAGTCTCAGGCTATATGTGTGACTACTATAGTCTCAGGCTATATGTGTGACTACTATAGTCTCAGGCTATATGTGTGACTACTATAGTCTCAGGCTATATGTGTAAATATTCGGCGGATGACTAATTGACCATTAGCTATATTGTTAATCACTGTATACTTGAGGCATAAATCAGATGAATAGGTTATTAAAATTTCAGTTAATGTTAACAGCATTTAGTGAAATTAGGCAATATTTCAAGTCAACATTACGGGATAACGAAATCAATTTGATGCATGCAGCATATGCGCATTTCGATCTCATTTTTTTACTTTTGTCTGTGCGTTAAGACTAATGCTTAAAGGTTGTAAGGCATCGGATTATTATCATTAAGGATTAGAATATTAATCAAGACAAATTATCTAAGCATGAAGACTTAATTACGATCATAAAAAAGTTAAAACTGTAAACAGAATATGCGCCATTTAAAACTATTCCGTTGTAAAACTATTTAGTTATATAACACTCTTATTGAACCAAAAAAGTTTTTGGAACCCTGAGTAGTAACAATATCAAAGAATTTTATTTGTAATTGACCAATTAGAATCAAAGTTGGTCTAATGGCAATTGTTTTTAATTATACTGGAATCAAAAGGAGATAATTTGTAGAATACCCGTTCATCATTCCTACAAAGTTTAGTTAAAAGTAGCTATGTAGATTTAGAAAAGATGATAACACGTGATGTAACATAGGGTTTTGATAAGAAGTAAGCGCCACCTATACCTGATGAACATGAGAAGTGTTTGAAGTTGGTAGTAAAATCATCGACGACTTAACATTTTAAAATAATTTGCTTTTAGTTTCAGAGAAGACGATTTTTGAAAATTGGCTAAAAAGAAACTGACTTGTGTGGCCATGTTTTCCGTCCAATCTTAACGAAATGAGGCATTCCATAAAGGCCTCCAAATACGTTATTCTTGCAAATTTTAGTTCAAATAAGTCCGATGGTTTCAGAGGAGATAGTCGGACTGTTTAATGACAGACGAAAATGATGACTATAGCTCACATAACCATATAGACCAGGTCAGCTAAGATATATATAATCCCAGAATAAGTTAGGTTAGCCAGTGCTTTAATTGATGCTCTCATGCTTGAACTAAAATTTGAGATAAGAAATTATGTAATTGTACAAAAACTGAACTTGTAATTTCATCAAGTAAAGCTGACGGAAGACGATTTTGTCTGTGTAACTGAATTAAGTCGGATTGTAACTCCGCAAGTCAAAGTTGCCTGACTTGAGATGGTTAATGCTGATCTGTTTAGGCCATTTTAAATTGGGGTCTGTGTCCTAATTTGCTTATGTATGGCTTGTAATATTATATTAAATAAAGGCTGTATCAGAAACGCTAGTTGACTTTCGGTATCATACATAAAAAAACAAACTTCAGATGTAATTTTTAACTAAGTTGTCTTCCCTTTAAAATTGTCATGAGTATTTGTATGCCATTGTTAAATTGTTTTCGTCAATATGTAAACTATAATCGATTTATTTGTGGTAGTTTTCATTCGTTTACTTACTTTTTTACATACAATACGAAACATGTAAAACAGCAAAATGCTATCAATCCAGTCCCTGTTCCTCCTATGATATATGCTAGCCTTTCTCCTGCAAAAACAGATGTAATAACTATGATGAAGCTAAAAGTTAATCAAATATAAACTATCTAATAAAGACGAAGACAAATCTGGAAACATAACTAATGTAATGAAGAAAAAACTTACTCGAGGCTGCAAGGAAATTGTATCGCAATTACCCTAAGAATATAGTATACGTCTAGAATTAACATTTTTTCCCAATAAAAGATTTCAATCGGGATTCTTTAAACTTTTGAAGCCTATTGTCTTTTTCAAGAGCGTACATAAACATTTTTGAAGGTTGAATACAGTACTTCTTGTAGAGTTGTGTGTTTTGTGTTTTGCCAAGGGGCAAACATTCAGTAATACTTAATATTAATCTCATACAAGAGGAATGTTTATCGTACCAAACAACCTTCAACACATAATATTTATTTTTTAGATTTCGAAGCTAAGGTTTGAATATGCAAGCTATCGCTAATTGTTCAAGTAATGATCATTTATTGTGATTTTCCTAAATAAAGGATTGGCCCTATAATTCATTGTATCTAAAACTTTTTCACATTTTCAGAATTAATCTAATCTATGTACTTTAATAAAACATTAGGGTCTTAGTTTAAATATTTGCCACGCATGAGTAATAAGGCAGTGAGCCTCCTCATGGGGTTTTTGATTATGTGATTACTTGGCCATTTTTATAGTGATTATTTGATTAAAAATAATTAATGCTTATGTGATTATATTGGCAAAACATTTGTGATTATGTGATTACTTGGCTACCCCCATGAGGGGCCTCGGTAGTCAATAGGCAGTAAATTAGGAAAAAATGGCAAATTTGCCGAAAATCTGACATACAGATGCACAGGCTAAGATATAATATAGTTCACAAGCCTCGCCCAAAAAGATATTTACATAGGATGTTTATCTATTTGTTTAGAAAAAAATGTTTTGGGCGAAGCATGTGCTCTACTAGTTAAGCCAAAATGATTTGTAAGTCGGAACTATGACGTCACTTTAATGACATTACAAACACTTTGCGTCATCAAGACTTATCTCATAATGGTCTTCATTTCGTTAAGTTAAATAAGTAACCGATATTTGTTTCATTAAATCATTGTATTGTCGGCAAATTTACAGTGCCACTAAATCTTACCGTGTCCTTAGCCAACTCTTATGGACTTATATATGATCATATATATGTGTTAATATCTTTATACCGAGCGAATGCGAGGTGTTTTTAAAAAGTTGAAACAAATAAAGCACACATGTTAAATTTACCTGAAACAATCAGTGTTTTAAACGAAGACTGAACAATGGAAGGGGGAGCAAACTTGTGAAAGTGACATGACAAAAACAACCCAAAAAAAAACGTCTAAATAGTTTAGTAGAAGTAAGTCAGTGTCCCTTTCATTTTTATTTATTATTTTCAATAATTTTGTTTGAAATGAGGGGTGAAAACATTGTTGCATGCAGATGCAAAGCAACATTTATGACAATATAAAATGTATTTTTATTTGCTTCGAAATAAGATCAAATCTCTGTCAGCCTCTCTTTTCTTTCATTTTCTAAAGCTCTAAATAAATGTTATATTTTCGGACATTATACGTAACTGTATTGTATATATATTCAATGAAAAATGCTATAAATTTCCAGCAAAATTGTAATCAATAAAGTTTACTGATTGATTTTAATCATCCTAGACGACTTCGACCTTGCACTATTACGAAGTTTTCTAATTTGCTTTTTAGTTTTGTGTGTGGCCAGTTTAGCTTCCCGTTAGTTAGTAATAAGTACCTTATCATACTTTCGATATAAGACAATTCTATTAATAAAATTCAGATCCTTTAACCATGCTTCGCTTAATATGTTGTAAACGAAGAGTCCACACAGGCTCTGTATTTCAATCAGATTGGATAGATAATGCATTTCTTTTACCTTTTGATGAATTCCTTTTCGAATCAGTCTCAGCTATAAGTCGTGGTGATGGCGGTGGATCGATATCAATTTCTATCTTGGCTTCCTCATCAGTCATCCTCAAGGACTGTTTATTACCGATAAATTGGACCGACGATGGAAGGCGGGGTCCGTCAGTTGTTGCTTGTACTTTTTGGGTTTTGGACTGAGAAACATGTATTGGATCAGCCTGAATATTCGAGTCACTAGTTTGAACGTTTTTCTTCTGATTTTGAACTGATGTCCATGGTATAAAACCGTTCTTAATTTTAGGTTTCGCGTTTGTTTGTGTCCATGGAATAAAACCAGGACTTCTGTCAACTGCCATGGTTCTTGGATCTGATTGAGATGATGTAACTTTAGTAACTGTCTGTTGTCTTGTAGGATTTGTAACACCTAACTGACCTGCAGATGGAGAACTGTGTGCTTCGTTTGTGAAAGAAAACCTTCTCGGATCACGGGGCGATTGCAAAGGAATATCGTTGATATTCCTTGGGTTTGTAGAAGATTGACTTGGCCATGGACGGTTTGTAGATGTGCCTCGATTTGTGTTATCCCTAGGTGAACCGCTAACAGCTGTTTTTCGACTGTTCCATTTATTTGAATTATTTGTGTTTCCGGTTCCCCAAGGATTGGCATTGTTTATGTTTTGTGGTGACTGCTGTTGCCATCCATGAAAATGTGGGTTACCAAATTGAGGAACAAGCGCTCCCCATGGTGTTAAGGGAGATCCTACAAATGATGGCATTGCTGGATGGTTATTCCAAACGGATTGTCGACTACCCGATCTATCATTAAAACTCCCACGAAATGATTTGAACCCTTGAAAAGATTGAGAAGATTCTGGTTGAACATCATCACCTTCATCGTCAGCTGTTCTAACTGGTCCACATTGCATTTTTATTTCCGCACCTTCATCTAATGGGGGAACTAATAAAAGCAGTAAAAGATTATCAATCTTAAATATTTAGAAATCTATATGTTGATAACCTAATGAAATTGTAAAACTTCAAATGATATTTTTAACAAGGATCAAAGACAGTGTCTGGTATAAATACTTCAAATATATGACAAAAACATATATCCTAACAGATTCTACGTTGAAATCTTACTCTTTGTATATTCCAGTATTCAAATCTGTAAAAATCAGTTGCATGGGTCGTGGACATAATAACATTCAACGGTTTGTCTTATGTTAATTGTTCCGCTTCCAAAAAAAAAGCTGGTAGCCACCAAGGGGGTTATAAAAAATGTTTATGCTGAAGAAACAAAGACACAACATCCAAAGAAAAAAACCCACTAAAAACAAACAACAGTCAACCAAGCATTTCCCTACACTAACACTTGAGCAACAAGTACACCAACCAAAAATCAGGGACAATTTTAGGAGGGTAATTAGTTTCTTTCCACTAGTGGTACCCGTAATGTTACTCATGACAAATGAAAAAAAAATGGTTATAAGTTGTATTAATTTGTAAGTCAAAGAGAGGAAAATGAACGTTGATATGAAAGTTTTGACATCTGAAGTTTCAGTATCAGATAGCTTCTACAGTTTAAATTTCAGTGAGCTTATCGCAGGGCCTGAACAAGAAAACAGACAAAGCAGAATCTAAGGAGGGAGTAGAGAAAAATTGTTATGCCTTTGGTATTGGAATTAAAACCTGTTCATATCCCCATTTTTTATTTTTTTTAACTTGTCCTTATTGCGAATCTACAGATACTTTTTTGTCATTTCACACATGCGCCTTAAACTCCTGACACAAGAAATAAATTAATAGTTATATGTAATTAATGTAATTTTTCTTCTTGTATTCAGATGCGTCTACTTGTATTTTCAATTGGGAATTCTGATTCTTTTAAGAAGCCAAAACTGCAAATTTGCATTTTGCTTGCAATCTTTCTTTTTTGAAAAAAAGCATTAACAAAATTACCAAACTCCAAGGTAAATACAGAGAGGTTTAAGTCCATACCTTACTCAGTGTATATAAAGTGCTAATCCAGTTAGTTCATTTTCACTGTTGTATGCGAGTATGTCTATTGTAGAATAAAAACTGCGTTGGTTTACTTTTTGAAAATACAAAATAATAGATTTGAATGTGTGTTTTAACAGAATTTCATTAGAATATAACTTTTTAATGTATAATAACAGGATTAATGTCCACAAAAGTGTTATTTAAGCAGCAGAATCCATAATATTGATTACTGAATGCGATTCATTTTAACTAATAGATGCGATGAATTATCACTGTAAGTGCAATCATTTCTGATGTGGAATTTTTGGAAGTGCGATGAATTTTCATTGTCGTTTTATATGATTATTTGACATACAACAACTGAAAATAGTTTTTAAATGACTTTAATATTGATGATATTTACAATTTGAAATGCAAGCTAATCGTAGATGCTTACTTGAATATCCACGGGTATAACCACGTTCATATCATGAATATTCAAATATTGTTGGTGAGTTTGCTATTAGCTTGTCATGGATCCGAAAATTTACTGGAGCAGAACATCCATGAACATAACGTTTTTCTACGACGAATTTTCTTTGAAAAGTTTTATAACTCGCTTAAAAAAGCTTTGAACATTTGTCACGCCGTGTCATACATATTTCTTCTGTATTGATAGGTTTTTGCACAACGAATAGTACAAGAATGTACAACGAACGGTACTAAAGAAAGAAAACAAACTACAAAGAGAACGAATCGTACAGTGTCAAAATTCTGAGGTCAGTTTTTCAAGTAAATGTCTTCAAATTAAATTAAAACAACGGGTTTCTCATTCGTATTATGTACATGTATTTTAACAACAACAAAGCACAAAATACACGGTCGCATTTAGTGAAAGAGCCAACCAACTATGCTCTATTTGTCGTTTAATCAAGTTTGAGTTACACATAGTGTTTGTTTCGCGATGTTTACAAATAATTCACAGACCTGTCTATTTAAAATAGTCACATGGTGTTCATGTAATATAAATGATATACAATGCTGCCAGGAGCAGTAAACTTTGTTTTCATAAAAATTGAATACTTAACTGAACAGTTAGTCAATTAGTTTTTGGTGTAAATATAAGAACGGTATATCTACCAACATTGCTTCGCGATGTAGCGATTAACGTCCGGAATCAACTGTACGGCGGTTATACCCCGTGGTATAGAACCATTTAAACATGTAACAATAAACTGTTTTCAATATTTCTTTGTATTCTCACAATTGCGTATTGGCTTATTTGTAACACCGACTTATAAGAAATTCAAGCATATTTAAGGTGACTCGACTGTTGCTCGAACTTTCTTTACTGTATAAGATTTATACACAATGGCATGATCAATATCAATTATCCAGTCATCCAAGCGTCAATTGTTTGTGCAAGATGAAAACGTTTCCACTCATTCAATCGTGAAATGAAGATCGTTTTGTGAATGCTCTTTGTTATCTCAAATGCATCCATTAGAGCTATTTTCCCAACGCTTGTAGTTTAAAGGTTTGGTTGGCTTGCTTGCTTTGTTTGTATAAACGTTTGCTCAATCTTAATTACAATGCTTAGGCAACATTTACACAATCAAGGCCAACCACACCTTTTAACTACAAGCATTAGGAAATTAGCTCTAATGACGTTTAATATATTAGTATGCGATGTAGATTTAGACCGAAACTGAAACTTTGCTTTTCCGGTGACGTGGATTGGCTTAACTGTCCAAGATATATATATTTAATGATGACGTGTCATAGGAAAGAATAAATTTTATCCTACATATAATTCAGGACAACTTATTTGAGAAAATAGAATTGACTATATTAGCAATAAATACCATGTGTAAGGAATTAATTGATATATTACCTCAGACTTTCACTCACTAAGTATGCATACGGTATATAATCAATCCTTCTGACTTCATAAATTTTGTTAGAGTCGGCTGAATTAAGACTTTATATAATGAAATTTAATTAATTTCCTTCTGTGAAAATGCATCGCATATACAATAGAAATGAATCGCCCTACAGTGAAAATGAAAGTCTAGTATCATTATTCGACAGTAAACATGAATCGCATAACGAAAACAACATAGTGGAATTTGATTCAATATCAACAAGCTGAATAACAAAACCTGTTTTAAGTTAAACAACATTAATAATTATGTTAAAAGGTACATTTTTCTGCAAATGAAACTTAACTGCTACTTTTAAATCTCTTGCACGCTCTGTTCGTGAACTATTCTTAATATTTATCTATTTGTGTATCAATTTTGCACCTGGATGGCTGTAGGCGCGATGAAAACCCGTCCGCATCTCATACCTATATCATGAATTTATAAAAACAGTACACATTATATATTATTTCTTATTTTATTCAAAAATCTTGAATTTGTCGTCTGTTTATTTATCATTCTACATCAGAAATTCATCACGGATACAGTAAAAATGACATTTTAGGATTCGCACATTACATACACTGTTAACTGACTACACTCAAACATAACTTTACATTAACCAACGGAACGAATGGAAAACAACTGTCATTTTCCTGATTCGGTTCATACATTTTCCGCAGAAAATTGTGGATTAAACCGGGTTTACTAGTTAGCTAAGCCTCCCACTTTTATGACAGTCGTTTATAGTTCCGTTATATTGACAAAATTGGTTGATCGACCCCAACAGAAAACAGGTTTATGTGACAATATCAGTAGGAATCCAACAGAAATGAACTTGAAAATGTTTTAAAAAAACTTACGTCACAAGAATTTAAGCATGGTAGCACCCGTCGTATCTTTTAATAAGGGAGGAATACTAAAACTACGTTTGAAAGGATCGTTATTGTCAGTGCATTACTTAACTGTGTTTCATAAATATTCATTACCTCTAAATTTAGCTAGAAATCCATCATCCTTAGAACCTCCGCTATTCCTGTATGTTAGTCTAACAGAGCCTCGAAACATCTGGTTACTTACAGTACGGCGTCCACATACTTCTACCGTTTTATCAATCGTTGTTTGGTTTGGTAAACGCTTACTTTCAATCAGCACATGATTAGAAGTACATTTATCGCCGTTTGCAAACACATCGGAATGGATATAATCTGCCATTACTTGATCTGTGTACCTTGAATTTATTATGCATTCACAAATTTTCCAATTCCGAGTAGAAGATGTTGGCCCTTTAAATACATTCGGCGATACGACAAATACAGATGTGTCTGCGACCGTCTTGGTAGTTTCACGACATACATCAAATAATGAAGTATCTAAAGAACAAAAGGATTGATATGATAAAATATATCATGTTCTTAAATACTGTTACAAGATGTTTACATTCTACAATATTGCTGTATGTTCAAAGTGTCAGAAAATGTGTAAAGAATGAGTGCAATCTTTTATATCCCTGCATTGAACATATATTGTCTCCTTCGTTCGATGTTACTTAAAGTGCGTAAAACAAACGGGTGTTTCGTGTGATTGTATTAATTTGTTTATTACGAGTATTGATTATATTGAATAAAACTAAGATACCGTGTCTACATTCTATATTGACACTATTTTCCGTTGACCTCCATGGGAACGATATAATTTAGATTTCTATTTTGTTAGTGCTGCATTTTAAAAGAATTTCGTAATGGATTAATCTGACCTGACAAATGTTCAAACGAAAATGTTCCACAATTACAGGCCTCACTGTATATGTTCTTTTTTGACCGGGACCGATTAGGTGGTGTTACATCTGACAAAGTCTATCCAAATTATTTTTGCAAAGAATTCCGCTCAGCCGGTGCTAGGGGCCGTCTTAAACTTGCAATGAGGTGAGAGTTTTTTTGCTCTTGTGTTGAAGGCCTCACTGTGTATGTTCCTTTTTGACCGGGCCCGATTAGGTAGTGTTACATCTAACAAAGTCTATCCAAATTATTTTGCAAAGAATTCCGCTCAGCCGGTGCTAGGGGCCGTCTTAAACTTGCAGTGAGGTGAGAGTTTTTTTGCTCTTGTGTTGAAGGCCTCACTGTGACGTTGAGATGAAGAACAGCAATTAAGGCGCTGTTCCTTTGCTTTTTGTGTTTTTTGCCTTGCATTTTTTTGCTGTGCATATACTGATTTTGTGTCATGGATGGATACCCCATATCCTTTGTTTCTCTATTAATTCGAATAAAACATATACGACGATTCGCTGTTACCCGTATTAGTTTTGGAACGAGCTTGTCTGCCAATTTAAATTATTTTGTATGTATTGATTCACTATTTTTTAAACCCATATAGATATGAAAATATGCTGAATCCTAATCAAAAGTAGTGTCGAAAGGAAATGAAACTATGGGATATATCCGGTTCTGTGAACAATAACTTATTAAAACAAAAAAAACGTATTAAACTTGTTAAAAGTTGTCTGGCCCCCAAACAATTGTATTTTTGTATAATTTTTTGTAATGAAATCATACCGTTCCAAATATTTGAAAAGGTGAACATTTCGAATGTAAAAGCGAAAAGATTTAGTTCTGATCATGTCTGTTGTGTTCTTTCATATGATTGCTAACTATATGTCACCTTACCAAAAATGCATTCATATTCTACATGAACAAAGTCACTCATCATATAACATTTTTGCAGCCATTCAGGAAACGTTTGTATAAAACACGACACTTTTCCATCACACTGGGAAGCAATAGTAGTGTCGGAATACATTTCTTTGTCACAAGATTGATCGGAGTTTGCGCAGGCTCTGAAATGTCCATAGCCATGAATAATTCTTGTCACAAGAATTTTCGAATTTGGTTTGTCACATGATAAGGAACCAGACATGGGTCCTCTTCCAAGTCCAGTTTCCTCTGATGAACCATCCGGAAATCCTCGTCCAATAGAAGTCAAACAAGTGTAACGTGTAAGGCCGTCTGAAATATATGAGGAATGAACTATTATTGTGCACTTTTTGTTGCTTTTATTGTGAAGAAATGTTCAACAAAGCATGTAAAACTGATCGGCTGCTCTTTTTAAGGTAACACGATACCAAATGGCATATCTCCCGATTTCAAAATTTTTTGGCACTCTTGTAATTTGATCCGAGTTACATTGGAATATAAAATAAAAAATGGGGGTCACCATTTTTGTTTTTTTGTAATTTTCATAAGAAAACGTCAATTTTGGCGACGAATTTACATATAGATATAAATGTCCTTTTTTTTACCTATTTTTATTAGATTTTTCAATGAATGGCTATGTTCTTATATACGGAAAAAGACCAAAAAACTAACATAATATGCAGGATTGTATATTGAATCCATGCATGTAAAGAAACACGTGTGTCACCATCCTTGTTTTTTAGATAAATTGCTTCAAAGTTGACCGATACGCTTAGAATTTGACAGAAAACGTGCGACGTTTCTAAATACAGAATAACGTTATTTTTACTCAGAGGTATTGACAAAAATATGTAACGGGATCTGAATAGTGTTTGTTATTTTATTTTCATTTCCTTTGTCGAGTTTTGTAAGTTTCCTACTAATTCAATATAGGTGGCACGGTAGTATTTCCTGGCCCATAGGGATAATGAAAGCCTTTTTAGAATTTTCACCACTTTCTAACACTGCCCAAAATTCTACATACTCAATTACCTGAAGTACTTTCATTATTATATTTAAAAATTATTATAATGAATTATTGTATCTTATTATTAATTTGTCACAGTTTGATTATATGACAAAAAAGATATTTGATTTGGTTGGATTTGATTTTATATAGATCATTCGATTATAAAAATATTAACAGATAAAAAAGAAATTGTATGCACTTTTTGCTTTTACGATTTATGTTTTGTGTGAAAATGAACAAAATTGCTGTGCCGTAGCGAAATGTCCTCATCGATGTGGGACGGTTAGTCACAAGGGATCACTGTCACGGTTACGATATACACAATATGGCCAAACTTCATTAACTCCAGCAAAACATGGTCAACATCATACGGTTAACTACATATGATGGTAAACAATCCTATCAAGTATGAGAGCCTTTTGTAAAATTATTTCAGAAGGATAGCGTTCACAAAGTGTCATTGCGGTAATTGAGTAAAATAAGTCAAAAGTCCAATAACTCCCGTAAAATGGTCAAATAATAATGACGGTATAATGTGGTCAATTACATATGGTATAAACAATCCTGCTAAGTATGAGGGCTTTCTGTCAAACGGTCTCAGAGGATTTGCGTTTACATGGAGTTATTGTGGTACAAAAGTTTAAAAAAAATATGGCCGGAAAAACTCCAATAACACCCATAACAATGGTCAAATAAAAAAAAATGGTATTATATGGTCAACAACACATGACTGCAAACATTCCAACCAAGTTTGAGTTTTTTTTTCCGTCGTATGGTCTCAGAGGAATTGCGTTCATGGGTATGATGAGTTAATTTACAACCAATGGGTCGATGCCACTGCTGGTGGAGGTTTACTCCCTGAGGGTATCACCAGCCCAGTCGTCAACACTTCAGTGTTGACTTTAATTGAATTATCATTCATGGCAAGTTCATAATTATAAATTAATTGTTTACAAAACTTTGAATTTTTTCGAAATACTAAGGATTTTCTATCCCTGGAAAAGATGACCTTGTTTTTCTTTGACTGTTAATGACGTCTTTACACTAAATCTATTGGATTTTGGATGTGTACTGATTGATATTTTAGGCTTAGATGCATGATTTTGTTATTAGTTGCTATTGGCTTTGAAATAGCTGTCAGTAACTGCGAGTACTCTCAGATCTGTACTTAGTGTCTTTTTGTTGTGGGGATGTATAAGTACCCTGCCACGTCCACTCTGTGTTTTTGATAGATGTATGTCTGCTTTGTGTCTATCTGATGTGTAAAGCCCTTTTTTTTTTCTTTTCTTTTTTTGTCGAGCCTGTGACATTTATGTCGCGAAAGCGAGCAATAGCAATTCTAGATTCGGTCGTCGGCGTCGGCGGCGTCAACATTTAGGTTCAGTCTGTGGTTAAAGTTTTTTTAGACATCAATAACTTTGTCAAACCTTCATGGAATTTAATGAAATTTGGACAGAAGCTTGTTTATGGCCAAAATACAGTATCCAGAGCAAAATTTTGAAATATTTTTTTTCATTTTACCGTATTTTACTGATAAATGTATTTAGTTTTTTTTTACAGTTAACATTTAGATTCAGTCTGAGGTTAAAGTTTTTCAGTCAAAAATAACTTTATCAAACCTTCATGGAATCTTTTGAAATTTGGACAGAAGCTTGTTTATGACCAAAATACAGTATCCAGAGCAAAATTTTGAAAATATTTATTTTCATTTTTCCGTATTTTACTGATAAATGGAATTAGTTTTTTTTACAGTTAACAAGTAGATACAGTCTATTGTTAAAGTTTGTTACACATCAATTACTTTGTCAAATATTCATAGAATTTTATGGAACTTTGGCAGAAGCTTTTTTATGATTAAGAGATAATGTCTGAAGCAAACTTTTGAAAAAATATTTTCATTTTCAGTATTTTTCTGATAGATGGACTTAGTTTTTTACAGTTAACATTTACAGACAGACAGTTTGGGATTTTTTTTTTTACATGATTAATTTGTAAACCTTCATGGATTGTTATGAAACTTGGACAGAAGCTTATCTTCAAGAGCAAGAAATAGCATCCAAAGAAAAAGTTTGAAATTTGTTTTCAATTCTGTATTTTACTGATAAATGGACTCACTTTTTAAGTCAACGTTACGCTTTTACACTGACAGCAGCAATCGTAGGCGAGACACAGGGTTCCGTGGAACCCCTTACGAATTTTTATAGTTTGTTCTTATGTTGTACTGTTACACCACTGTCCCGCAGGTTAGGGAGAGGTCTGGCGCCTAGTTTAACCCCGCCACATTCTGTAAGTGCCTGTCCCAAGTCAGGAACATGTAATTCAGTGGTTGTTGTTTGTTGATGTACATCATATTTGTTTTTCGTTCATTATTTTGTACTTAAATCAGGCTGTTAGTTTTCTTGTTTGAATTGTTTTACATTTGTCATTTCGGAACCTTTTATATATATATATAGTTGACTATGCGGTATGGATTTTACTCATTGTTGAAGGTCGCACGGTGACCTGTAGTTGTTAATTTCTGTCACGGTCATTTGGCCTCTTGTGGAGAGTTGTCTTATTTTTATACATACAGAATGTGGTCTGGCAAAACCTTTCGGAATTTTGGATTCTCAATGCTCTTCAACTTCTTACTTTATTTGGCCTTCTTAACTTTTTTGATCCGAGCGTCACCGATGAGTCTTTAGTAGCGTAGAATATTTTTTATCCTGGTGTCTATGATGAGTTTATTCACAAAGTGTCAATGTTACAATACTAAACAAATTGATTAAAGTCTCACAGCCCCGGAAATATGACGGTGAAATATGATTAACTAGATATATATAAGTACGAGGGTATTCTGTCAAACGGTCTCAAGACATCAGCAAAATTTCGAAAGTACGTTTTTTAATCTTTTTTCCGTATTTTTTTACTGTTAAACGAATTTCATTATTTTGACCGTTTTCAAGACATCATCTACTTTTGTCAAACCTGCATAATTTTATAAAACTTGAACAGAAACTTCTTCATGATTCAGAGACAACATCAGAAGAAAAATTTTGAAATATAATTTTGCATTTTTCCATATTTACTGATAGATGGATATTATTTTTTTGCAGTTAACTTTACAAACTGTCTGAGGTAAAAGGTTTTTACACATCAATAACTTTGCCATATCTTCAGAGATTTAAGGTTACAGTCTTGTAATTGACTGCCCATATGCTTACATGCAAAACAGCGGACCTTTGAAAAATTTTAAAAATAAAATGGTACATGGATAATTTTTTTCATGTGCATATCATGTATGTAGTAATGTGAAATTGTAATTTAATGGAAAAAAAGTGCCCCATGCCACGAAGAATAAAAAGTTATGAAACCCTGAAGTCAAAACTACTTTTTTTTTACTTTCTATTTGCTGTTTTTACTAGTCCGCACCACTTCCAGTAAACATGATATCCTTCAACTTTCCTGATTTGATATCCCAATAAAGATGCATTTGTTTTAAAATCTAAATAGATGTTTCAATTCAGCATAAAATTTTAATCAAACAGAAAAAAATTAGTCCAGAAACAAATTCAGAAAAAAATGGACTATTTAATTTCACTCCATGATTTGAATGCACCGGAAACTGGAGTTGTTATACAAAACTGTTACCTCAAGACACTTGGAGAGGTGCTTTTCCATGACATAGCATCTGGGTAAAAGTATTGAATAATGTGATCATTAATCGTGTTTTACTGATAAACATTATCAATGGACTTACACATTTTGGAGCTAATTATTCAATACTGTTGAGGGTAAAAGTTTCGAAAAAATCACTTACCTTTTTTCAAACCATCATGTAATTTCAGAAAAAAATTACAGAAGCTTCTTCATAGCGATCTAGAATAAAGTTTAATCCCCATCCCCATTTTCCATATTTTTCTAATAAATGGGCTTATAAATACCCTGTCACGTCCGGACTGTATTTTTGTTACTTAGTAGATGTTTTCTGCTTTGTATCGATTTGATGAGTTGAGCCTTTTCAATTGATTTTTATAGTTTATTCTTATGTTGTACTGTTACACCTTTGTTCCAGGTTAGGGGGAGGGTTTGTCGCCAGCAAACTAGTTTAACCCCGACACATTCTGTACGTGTCTGTCCCAAGTCAGGAGCCTGTAATTCAGTGGCTGTCGTTTGTTGCTGCACATCATATTGTTTTTCGTTCATTTTTTTGTACATAAATCATGCCGTTAGTTTTCGCGTTTGAATTGTTTTAAATTTGTTATTTCGGGGCCTTTTATAGCTGGCTTATGTGGTATGTGTTTTGCTCATTGTTGAAGGCCGTACGATGACCTATAGTTGTTAACTGCTATGTCATTTTGTCTCTGGTAGAGAGTTGTCTCATTGGCAATCATAACAAATCTTCTTATTATTATGATTAGTTCCTTTTTTTGCAGTCAACGTGGTACAGTTTGTCATTTTATATTTATATCCTTGAATACTTTTGTTAAGCCTTCGTGGAATTTCAAAGCTTGGACAGAGGCTTCTCCATAAGTTATAACACCACTTTTTTTTCTTGTTCGCTTTTCTGCATTTATCTGATATTTGATCTGAGTTTTGACAGTCAACATTACACTTATAACACCGACAGAAGCAATCGCAGGCGAGACACATAGTTCTGTGGATTCCTTTACGATATGTTGTTTAATCCACTGTTATTGGTTTGTTTTGTTGTATAGCACTGTGTTTAAACAAAACCCTGCGCTTTATAGAATATGAAGAAATTGTCATTTGCTTTTAAATCAGTCATGAATCCATAAATATTTTTAATCATTACGGGTGGGGTTTTATAGTTATATACTAGTAAATAAGTCCGATACTTGTATAGTATGTATCGTGGTGCTCACAGTAACTTCTAAGTACAGCACGATCTGCATAGTTACTGCGAGCAAACCAAGCCTACATTTTGACTTACTTGCCTCTTATTTAGCCATGTAGATAAGATTAGAAATGTTTTAAATTCGGACGAATTTATGAGGGAGAATTTAAAGTAAATAATGACCGGCTTCGCGTCGATACATTCATCAACATTTTGGCACATCGCAATCACTGAACTTTAAATGTTGAATTTACAGACAATTTCTAGCAAATGAAGACCGTTTTATACATTTAGCAAGTCTGACGACATACGAAATAGTCTTAATAAACTAAAGCGTCCTTAAGTACAACATCATTTGCACCTACTGACATCTAATGTTTACTTACCTTGTATGTTTTGTAAACCTGGTGGTGTAAATAATACTAGTAAATCTTAAGGAATCTTGTAAGATGATTTGTTTGGTTAACTGTTGGATTCGATCGTCTTGCGAAGATGAAACGCCATCATATGACTTTTATGGCCGCAAGTATTTAGTTTCCCTCGAATAAAGTTCCTACCGTTCTTAAAGTGTTATTCAATGATTTTGTATCTGTTGGTTAATTTTATTATTATTATACCCCACTCCGAAAGGAGTTTATTACAGTTTACGTCCGTTTTGCACGGAAATAAAATGGCCATTTCACGATGAAGAAAAAATTCAGATATGAAACATACCTTCTTGTTTTTTAATCAATTCCTGATTCCTAATCGCGAATATAAGATTTATTTATACTTGCTACGAAATGGGGTAAAATCTCGGCGAGCCCCGCTTTTCTCTCTGTGTCCAATGCGCTTTCTATATATAATGTACGAATTTTGTACATAAATCAACACCAAGATTTGTATTGATTTTGCCGTAAGGTGTGAGTTATTAGCTCATCGTTGTTTAACCTTCAAATCAAGTGTCATGATTAAAGACTTAGCATAGTAGTAGTAAAGTATTGTTCTCTGTTCCACTGTTGCGTCCAGTGGTAAAACAAATGCTTATTCAGGACGAGAACATGTTAATGTATTATTTGTTTATAATTTGTTATTTTTAAGCTGTTGAAATTTAAGCACAAAGTTCACATCGGTATATCTGTATGAAACTAATATTTGTACTTAATATCAATAAATACGAATTAATTTTTTTTCTACAGTTTACTCCTATTTTGAAATGAACTAGTTTATATGCAATGTTGAAATTAACAATATTTTTAAATAGGATAACGAAGTCCTCAATAACAGTAAGAACATCAATTAAAATCAATTCATTAGAATCCAAACTGATCGTTTACTTTTTTCAACAACATTTTCATTTGATCATTTCCTGTTAATAAATTATTAATTATTAAATACATAGAATCTCCTGGGTAACCACTTGATGTCTCTACTTTACATTTGTATTTAAATTTTATACTATGTATGTTAACTTATTTGTATATGTCTCTATACCATTGAACTTTGGTTTACGAGAATAAAGATATATATATATATGTTCACAGAGACTATCGTGTTAATAGGCATACAATTTCCCGCAAATTTGTATAAAAGAAACAGGAAAATAATACGGACTTCGTCCACTTTCACAAGTAAAACCTGCCTCATATTATGTGGAAATAACAATAATTCAAATTTGAACATTGACATATTTCGTTGTAATAACAAGATTATGAAAACGTTTTAATGGACGTACTGCATTTGCGACATTAAAAAAATCAAAACTTTCGTTAGCGCCAAAACAATTTGACAGTTTTCATTTGCGTCAGGAAATAAATATTCAATTTGCGCAATTGGTTAAAAATGACAAGATATAATATCAAATTCATTTAGATAATTAATCGTTACATGTGTTTATAATAACATAATATAGAATATTTCTTCCATTTTGGAAATAATTTAATTTTGGATGTAACGCGTCATCTGATTGGCTGGTAGTGTTTTGTCTATCAGCTCATAGACATAATTTTGTCATGTGATCGTGACGTCATCAACGTTTTTTCATGATTTACTCCGACTTAAAATGGAATTTATAAGAATTAAATTATAAGGAATGACAAAAATGTGGTGCACACTTTAAAATTTCAGTGTGCACCACATTTTTGATGTTATTTCTTCATAGACAGAAAAAGTATTACAGTCATTTCTTAACTAATTTTAACGTGAGTGTACCCAAATTGCACCTATTTTGACAGTTTTATTCACCTACGTTTTTTTATGATCCAGACAAAAGTTTCCATTCTGTGTTTATTTTGTAGACGTATCCTTATTTGCTATATAGTTACACCAGTTTAAGTTTTAATCCATATTGAATCATAGAAAAATGGGTTTGAACCGACCTCTTCAAATATTTAGAACAATTTGACAATATTCTATGCTTACTATTCATTTTTGTAAGAAATGAATGCTTGTAACCTATTTTATTTGCTCATTTTTAAAAGATGACTTTTTGTGAACGTCGCATGATGACGTTTCCGTAGTTTAACTTTTTCCAGTGAATGCTTCACATGTTGATATATTCTGTGAACGTTTAGTGTATATCTAAATACATTCACCTACATGTATGTTGAAAGACGTGTATAATGTCAAATCATAAAAATACAAATTGTTCAGTCTCAAAGAAAACTTGTAAGATTTCCTCAGCTATGTGCAATTTGGGTAATCGGTGCAATTTGGGTACTGTGACGTTTTATAAATGAACTTCTATATCATAACACAGCTACCCAGTCAGCGGTTCACGGTACATGTATAGTTTATCATTGGAGTTGGTTATTATTATTTTACGAAATTTTCCTTTGATCTTACTTACTGATAATTTCCTTTCTCAGCACAGTAGAGTGATATGAAAAATTATCGCTAGAAACTGAGGGCGCACGTGCCTACAACCGTCATAGGTAAAATAGCGATAAACAGATTATCATTGGTCATCTCAACTCGATTGTTTTTCTCACTTTCGCCGTAACGGCTCCAGCGAGAAAATAAATCTCGTTGAGATGACAAACGATAATCTATAAATATACACCAAACACGTCAGTCAGTTGCAGGTGATATTAGCGCATTTTGATGCAGTAAGATGGATCTTTTGCACACGATACAAACCAAGGAAATTAACTGATAATCTTCGATGGATATTCTTAGCGGCATTAAATCAATAAATTAAATAAAACATAATTTATGTTACCAATTGTGTGATCAATTTTTGGGCGCAAACGAAATGACGATTGGCAAAATGCAAAATTCCGATTTTAATTAATTAACATATATCATTGGACCGATCTAATAGTGTACATGGTCTTAACCAGCTTTTTTTTTAGTTACAATTGCTTTCCTTGCAATGAACAGCTTTTTGGATAAGTTATTTGGCTTGAGCCGGAAAAAATGTTATTTTTATGTTATTCGCTTATAAGACAACGGGGAAAATATTTCGATTTTCAAAGAAACTGTTGATTATTATTCAAAGAGTTTCGTTTTATCGTGTACTAATAAAAACTAAATATAATACCTTGATTGTCTCATGTATGGAAATAATTTAACTTACTAATCAAAGCACAATATTTCAAAAGGATTATCCAAATCAAAATTCCCATTCTGATAATTCATATATAAATGAGCCTTATTCACAGCATTTTCCACCCTCACGACGTTTCACTCAACACTAATTTCAATCTTAAACAAAAGATTGTAAAACAATGGATCATTCATCTATCAATCAAAAATTGATGTATGTTTTTACAATTCTGTCTAATTAATGTTTACACCAATGCAATAATGTGTGATCATTGCCTGAAGGAGAGAACACAAAACTTAAAAGCTGTTAAACTAAAATGTGTACATGGTTTTGTTCATAAATATTTATTACAATTTCGATTACAACAAAAATTTCAATATGACTGAATCACTGAAAAAAAACTTATATGAATTCAATATGTGCAGATATAAATTTAGATATATACCAGAAAAAGTTTAATCTGAAAATTATAGTCAATTTATTTATTTATTTATACATTTTCCAACAATAAAATTTCCATATAAATACTAACAGTGACAAGATATTAGCGTCGCTTTGTTCTGTATTATCTTAATCAGGATGTTGTATAACAAGTTATTACTTTTATGTAGTGATAAAGGATTGTGTACCAAAGGCGAAGGTAAGTATAAATCAAAACTTAACAATTTTAAATGGCAAAGGGAAATTCTTCCTTATTTTTACCAAAAACAAGGTGTATAATGTTCATGACCGATCCGCCCTTCAATCCTTTTGTCATTTCTATGTACTCTGACGTGCTATAGGTTACTATCATCACTTTAGTAGGGTTGCATTTAAGCAACTTCATACCTGTACTTTGATATATACATAGACATGTATTCTTGGTATGCATTCTAACTTTTTAGCTCACCTGTCCTAAAAGGCCATGTGAGCTTTTGCCATACCTTTGCGTCCGTCGTCCGATCATCCATCGTCCAGTGTAAACTTTGTTAAAGAATAGATCTCCTCTGAAACCACTGGACCAATTTCAACCAATCTAGGGCTGAATTATCCTTAGGATATCTAGTATAGAGTTTGTGTTTTTTTTATTCTTGTTCGTCTAGAAACAATGATTACCGCCATGGCTGAAAATAGGACATATTGGTAAAATGCAGTTTTTGGCTAATATATCTCTAACTCTAGCAGTTAAAGCAAGATTGACATGGATGAACATGATAAGCTTGTTAAGAATTACCTGACACGAAATTCGGACAACCCTACACAGGGAATATCATTCACGTGAATTTCACATGAATTTAGATTCACGTGAATGTGACGTGAAATTCAAACGTGAAACTCACATGAACTGATTTAACGTGAAAATCACACGAATCTCATGTGAAACTCACATAAATTTCACGTGAAAATCACATGAATTTTTTTCACATGAAATTCACGCGAATTTTCAAAATAAGGTCATTCAAATAACATCGAAATTATCAAATGTAATGAAAATCATGAAAAAATACTATTTTTTTGTTAAGGTAAGTTCACGTGTGAAATTGAAGTGAAAAAATTCACGTGAGATTGATGTGAATCTCAATTCACGTGAAATTCATGTGAAAATTTTCACGTGAGTATCATGTTTAAGCTCGTTTGAGGTGAATTTTACGTGAGCAAAACTTGCCTGCGTATTTGGAATTATTGCCCATGAAAAAATAAATTTTACGAAACTTCTCTGTTTATGATTATTATCTTGAAAACTATTATAGATCCAGCAAAAATGTTCAGCAAATTAAGATCTGCAAATAAGTTAAACTGAACGTAATTGTAAATTGATCCATTATAGGAGTTATTGCCTAAATTTAATTTTCAAGTTTTTTATAGTATTGCCCTTGAAAGATTATTTTTGCATTTTTTTATAGTTTTTTTACAGAAACTATGATAGATAGATATAAACCTTAAATGGCAAAGATTTTAGTTAAGTAAGACCTACATATAAGTCAACTTGACTAAAATTGTCAATCGACCTCTTTTAGGAGTTATTGCCATTGAGAGACGATTTTTACTTATTTTTTTTGTCTTTTTGCAGAAACTATGATAGATTGAGAGAAACTTTAAATGGCAAAAATGTTCATCAAAGTAATATTTACACAAAAAAAAACAGTAACAAGTGAGTGGAAACTGTAACGAGCAAAAAATAATCATCTACACAAGATCTACATATATGCCACTTACAAATACAGTGCAGGCATGATTCTACTTCGTCAAAATTATCTCCCCATTACGCTACCTAATCAAAATGGAAGCCATTGTAGAGGGGTGGACAGGAGGATACCCTTCTCCCACCTCCCACTTTTAGAATCTTTTTTTTCCCTCCCACCCCCCTTCTCCCACCTCCCCCTCCCACCTCCCTCAATAGCTGTCCACCCCCTCATTGTAGTGATGACGCGCCGTTCAATTTATCCACGTAGCATCATTACGATCCTTGTATGCCAGTTGTATTTTCAAAGACAAATGTACCTACTAACTATTGAGCATAATTTAATGTACTTTTATGCATTTGGTCAACTTAAAACTATTGTCTGATCGGTTGTCAGGGTGAATTTTCGAAAGTTCAAAAATATTTAAAAAATTCAATATTTCATGGAAGGACAGACTAAATATTTTCAGAGGTTGAAGACTAATTGCCCTAGATAACACACACAAACAATGAAGTTTTTTTTGAAGTTATGCATTTTTAAGATCCACTTGTAAAGTCTGTCGTCATGTACGTTTAGTAAAAATGTGTTAATCGAACACACCTACTGTGTTGTTATGACTCATTAGAAAGGTATTTCACTTGACCTATATATTTAATTTTTTTAGTACTGTAAATCTTTAATGTTGCAATTTATTATCTTTCCTTGGATTTTTTTCGGCGGAATTTATGTCTATGCACAAAAAAGATCCACATGTATTTGCACCTCCCACAATCGACTGTTTTGTGAAAATTTGTCTATAATTTAAAACTTTACAAATATCTCGAAGACTAATTAAAGTAAAAACACACATATAAAATGCATAAAATTCTAAATTATGCACATTCATTAAAATTTTAAAGCCCATAGAAACAGATACAATTCAAATTTACCAACATGGCCCTTTTTACCATCGCTAATAAAGCGTTCCATTTCAGTTGTTTATTAATTTCAACTGGGTTTCCACCAAAGTATGATATACTTAACTTCTTTAGTTTTCATAAAGTAATCCGAGGGATACCAGTACGTTTTATAAAAGACTCCTCTTTTCTCTGTATCATTTATTTAGTTGTCATGTAAATTTAAACAGTTTACCGATTTGTTTTATGTGTTTCAATCATCTTATGCAATTATTATCTCGACTTAGAAAAGCAGTATGGAAATGATGTCATCATCTACTTGAAAAAGGTTTGCCGATTTGTAATCTACTCGAGGTAATCCACGTTAAACACCACACGAAAAACGTAAAGAACTGTAGACCTAAATAGTCAGTGGCCATCCCATTTAGTTATTTTTAAACTATCCAGATATTTTTAACTTTGTAAGTGTGAACTCAAGTATTACCTATTTAAGAACGACAACTCCATTTTAACTTCCTGAATCGTTTTCCGAAAAGTAAAGATATTATTTCACTTCCTTATGGAAAATTAATTCGTTTGTAAGAATTGTAAGAATGAAAACTAAAAACTTCATTGTTTTCCATGTGATTAAAGGTAAGCCTAATGATTTGTTGCCATTTACCATTAGATCCAAAAAGAAGTCTGTGCTCGACCACCGTACTTGTGAATGGATATGTCCTGATACACAAGGAAATTGGAACTGAATGAAGCGAACCTTTAAACTACCATTTATGGTATAATTTTATTTTCAGATCGTTTTTGAGTTCCTTAAATAAATCTATATTGGTATTTTTTGTTCATTTGGTTACTTGCTGTGATTTTTTGTAATATGTTGTGTACATGTCGGTTTCACATGTATTTTTGTTCCTTACCGGGTACAGCATTTGTCGATCAACAACCTGACTTTGGGATGGATATATTGTTTTTATCGTATTTATTTTGTTTATTTGTGGTCGTCTCTAACATTATTAAACATATATTATTTCCCATTCGGAGCCCTTATGACCAATATGTATATAGAACTGTCTAAAATTACAGCAATATGATAATATACTTTAACCAATATTCAATGTTTCTGGACATTTGATTTGTTTTGCTATGCGTGTGTTGGGTAGGGTTTAGTAAGTAAGTAAGAAAAACAAACTTTATTGTAAGGTAGTTGTGATTTGGGGCAAACAACAGGAAACAATCGGGATTCTTTATTTTTCAATATATGAAAAAGATACCTTGCGATAACAATTGATGAACGTGATTCAGTTCAATAACAATATACTAGTAATCTTTTAAATTTTAAGTTTACAATGATGTTCAAGGGAACTGTTAACCTCTTTAAGCACCGCATTAATAAAATTATAATATATCTGTAAGAGTCAAATCTATGTCCGTCCTCAAATCTGTGTTCATTTATCAATTCCATGCCCTATCCAAGTTCTGCACTGTCCTGTATAATGCGTCACAAAACGTCCAAAATACACATGTGTATATATGATTTAACTTGATCATATTTTTACCAACAAAGTAATGGTAAGATTAAAGCGTTTGCTTAGTCAGTAATGGTTAAAGGTTTGCTTAGTCAGTAATGGTTAAAGGTTTGCTTAGTCAGAAATGGTTAAAGGTTTGCTTAGTCAGTAATGGTTAAAGGTTTGCTTACTTATATGAAAAAAAAAAGATACCTATTTGGGTATAGTAAGTAAGTTAAACTTTATTTGGATTCGGCATATTTGACAAACATGCTCGTTACAGTTTCCACTCACTTGTTCTGGATTGGGTGCCAATAGATGAGGCCATAAAAAAGAAAATATTTGTTTGCCCTAACCCTTCCTACCCAGAAAGTATCTGCCTACTCAAAATCTTTTATTGTCCTGATGTAAAAAAGTGTTTTTTTAATCAGATAGGCATGAAGACTAAAAAACATCTGACACTTTAATTTCTCTTTGCCAAAAAAAAAAAGAAAATGCCTACCTACCAACCCACTGTCTCTACCTTTGGGTAGGGTTTGGGCAAACCAAAATATTTTTGTGTGGCCTGAAGAATTGCATATTTAAGTTCTACTGATTACAAATGTCATACGTTTGTTATAAATTTGATTCTCGTGACTGATGAAGAGCCTCGACGACTTGGGGAATTACTATCAAAATCTCTTTATATTAGTTCAACCTTAAAATGATATAAAAATAAGGAGATGTGGTATGATTGCCAATGAGACAACTATCCACCAAAGTTCAAATAAAGTGGATGTAAGCAATTGTAGGCAACCGTACGACCTTCAACAATGAGAAAACCCCATACCGTATTGTCGGATATAAAAGGCCCCGACTTGAAAAAATATGAACCAATTCAATTGAGAAAACTAACGGCCTAATTCATAACAAGACAATTTACGAAAAACAAATATTTGTGAGCGCTCAACCATCCCCTAACCTGGGACAGCGGTGTAACAGCACAACAAAAGAACAAACTATAAAAATCATTGAAAAAGGCATCAGATCGATACAAAGAGAAAAACTTCAAGCAAAAACACAGACCGGACGTGGCAGGGTATTTATCTATCCCTCATCCCTAACAACAAAAAGGACACTAAGTACAGATCTGAGAGTACTCGCAGTTACTGACAGCTAGTTCAACAATAACAACTAATAAAAAAAATCATGTATCTAAGACTAAATAAGTCCACTCTTTCTGAGTATGCATGAAACACTTGTTAATGGATGTAAAGCAACCAACATTGAACCAATCTAAAGAAATTCATAGCAACTATTTCAATTTGAGACATGAATGTTTAAAGCACTTGTCCAACGAAAACTAAGAATCCATCGATAATTATTCATTTATCTATGTTGATCGTGTAATTATGATACATGAAAGATGAGACGAGAAAAATAAAAGTATGTATCCTGCGAACAACACATATTTATGAAAAAAACGTTCATTATTTACGCTCGAAGTCAAAAGTTTGGAAACCACAAAAAAAACCACACACACTGGAAGGCTCAAAAACCAAAAGAGAACAATTATAATTCTCTAAGGTAAACTTTGATGCAACCTTAGCTGTAGTATAATTACATGATACCATGAACTGTAAAGTTACAGACAAAATGTGTCTTTGAAATCTGACATGTCAATATCAAAGCACTGCCGACTAAGCGATTGTTCTATTGGGGACCGAAAATGAACAACCCTGTCGCGGGTAGAAACACGGTATGTGCCATGCACACAACGTGTTTTTTTATAAATACCATTCACCAGGTACACTACATACCAAAAGCAAAACATAAAACGTTGGGGAGCTCAACAACCCGATGGTACCAATACTTTGTTTGGAATTATATCTGTAGTATTAATCATTAAATGCAATGAGGCAAAAATCAAAACTTTTACTAGCACGTTCAATTGAAAGCACTTACTTTTTTTCTAGTAGATACAACGTAAATGGGCTGAGAAAGAAAAAAAATAGACTCATTAACAATGTCCAACAATACTACTGACGTCTCTTCTACTGCGAGAGAAGAAACTACAGAGGTCGTCGAAACCACTGTCACTGTGCAGACCACTTCCACAGAAATCAGGATTACACCAACAGGTTGTATACCTTATAATGCTAGTAAAGCCAGATTTATCATTTCAATTTATTTTGAGAAAACTATCAGAACTATTAAAATATAAGTCGGAGATTTTTTTTATAAATTAGGCTATACTAGTGAACTGTTCTATTTTATTTTACTTTCTTTTTTTGATATAGGGAAACTCTTAATAAACAATTTGTTATATAATAGAATGTAACCTGTTTATGGTGCGAAATTAGAAAGTTTGCGTAATGTGTTGTTTTAATTCATATTGTTATTTTGTGTTTTCTTTTATGACAAGATGGCATGACTAAAATGGCCATTGCTGGAACTGTTATTGGTGCTATTGTGGCTGCCTGTGTTATTGCTTGCTTAGCTGTATTGATCTTGTAAGTAACATATCATCAAGTCACAATGAAATACTTAAACGAGGAAAGCTTTGAAAATGGTGTATGGAATGAATTTTAGATTCAGGAGTCGTTTTCACACAAAAAACTTGCGACTAAGATTGATCGTAAGTATACTGAATTGTTCATGACTTGCGATCAATCTTAGTCGTTATTTTTTTTTTGTGAAACCGACTCCAGTATGCTTATATTTTTCCAATATTTTTATCAATCTGCAGCAAAGAATCACGTCTTCAAAATATCAGCGCGTAAAAGGCTTAACTGTTGCCTTTCTTACCTTAATCGCTCGAACAGTTGTTTTTCTATAGTTTTCAATTATCAGTCATCCCACAATATTGCCAACAATTACATCAACTCTTTTTCTCATAATCCAATTACACAAAGGTATAGAGAACAATATTTATATTCCTAAAATGCATTGACCGTAAACGTTGGCTTTATACAGTTCCTGGCAATATAAAGCATTGTTTTTTGACGTCTGTAGAGTAAAGACATCATGAAAAATTGCAGGTTCGAGAAATTTTCACATCGTCCGCTTCAAATTCACAGATTTCTGTCCAAAACACAAGTTTCGTTTGAAACTGTTTTTAGAGGTGCTGTATAAGGAGAACAACCAAACATAGTCTCAAAACATAAAATAAATGTGAACAAGGCTTAGAAACTTCAGATTGCGAGGCTTTATCGAATTTGGAAAAGAGAACATTATGTATAGTATATTACATGCATTATCAAAATGTCTTATAACAGATGGAGGTAACTGCAGTGGCCATTCAACGTATATAGAAATATAATATATTTATACATAAAAAGACATGTTAAACATAAAAATATCCCGTTTACCTAACTCCGATACTTGTCGCTAGGTGAACTAGAATTCACGACAGTAAACCCTATATATGCAAAGGTGTAAATAAAAAGTACAGTTATTTCCTAATTCAGTGTCCTGAACCTGCAAAGTGTAGGATAGTCTTTGTGTTTTTTTTTTCTTAAATTCCCCTTTTGTAACTGATAAATATTTTAATATCCACATGTGTTAATATGTGTTTTTTTTATCCCTTCAAAACATTCGATCCCAGTTAAAAAAAAAAATATAAACAGAAACTGCCCTCTGGAAATTAGAAAATAATATAATTGTATACATTATAGTTAGGAGTAGACCTCTTTTTATGCATTATCTTTTTTTAAAAGTAGATGAACATGTTCATTACATAATTCTTACCAAACTGTTTCCGAACTTTACAAATATAAATGTATTAAAAGCATTTATTTACAGGTCAAAAAAGTCAATCTGGCATTGGATAGACATATTATGTTGACAACCTTTTTTAAAAACACAACACATAGATCTGGATTTCGAAAAATAATAATCCTAAATTAGTGAAATCATCCACGATGTCTATCTTGTTGCCTTTTTATGTGAAATCCATATCCGGCTGTCGTCCTTTTTGAAAATACCAATATCTTTAATTACGAAATGTTAACTTTTATTTTCCAACGATCACAACATTGGCTAAACAGATCTGATTGACTTCGTAGGTCATCCATAGATTCCGACATTTGTGCAGTTACATCCGCGGTTAGTAAAATAAATGATTATAAGTTAATATGCAGGTTACTTTCCAAGGTTTTGGTAACAGGGGACATGACATTAACATTATTCGACGATGAAAGGAAGTCAACTATATCATTTACAAGTACAGAAAAAAAAAGTGGAGATAAATGTTTGTCTTGTCGTACACCAGTTCAACAAGGGATTAATTCGGGACATGCATTGTTATAAATAATTCGAAACTTGATATTTTGTACATATTAACAATTACTTTGTACATCTTTCCATTTATATTAAGTAACGTGTACCATAGTCCTTTTCTCCATAGTGTATCAAAAGCCAAAGCAAAGTCTATAAAAGTTCAAATTGGTTTTCTTTTCTTATTTTTCATGAAATAAATAGTATGTGTATAGAACAAACATATGTTCAACTGTTGACAAAATGTCAAGAAGCCACTCTTGTTTCTGCAAATAATAAAAAATTATTTTGAAAATTTTGTTAAACTGTCAGTTAAGTTTGCAATGAAAAATTTCCCTAAGCAACATCAAACGGTCATTGATCTAAAATGTCCCTAAGCAACATCAAACGGTCATTGATCTAAAATGTCCCTAAGCAACATCAAACGGTCATTGATTTAAAACGTCCCTAAGCAACATCAAACGGTCATTGATCTAAAATTTTGATTTGTTACCATACTTATTTTTAAAATCCAGTTTCCCAGGATTATGGTATTAAACCAAAGTCAAATCAGATATTTAAAAGTTATACATCAATTAGAATTATCATATTAAGTGTTACAGAACACACAAATTAAAACATTTTTAACAATTATTATATTAGGTCATCTTGATTATTGCCCAAAATCTTACAGTCTTCAGGATTACAGAGAGTAGACAAATGAATTAAGTTAGCTATGTTAGAGTATTTGTTCGCTTAGTGACATTATAAATTATTGTACAAAAACCTCCTTTTTGTCCCCCGCGTAACGCGTTGCGCGGGGGACATGGAAATACCGGGTGTCCGTCCGTCCGGTCTTGTTAGCGCTCTCACGTGTACAATTCTTTTTTATGAAACTTATATCATAGGTTTATATCAGCAATGTCTTGGACGAGTTAAAAAATCAGTGCCGATCAATTTATTTTGAAAGAGTTATGCCCCTTGGACACATTAATTTTATGGAAAATTGCATCGTTAGCGCTCTCATGTGTACAATTCTTGCCAGAATTTATGAAACTTATATCATAGGTTTATATTAGCAATGTCTTGGACGAGTTCGAAAATCAGTACCGATCATTTTTTTTTAAAAGAGTTATGACCCTTGAAAATATTGATTATATGGAAAATTGCAATGTTATCGCTCTCATGTGTTCCATTCTTGCCAGAATTTTATGTAACTTATAATATAGGTTTATATCAGCAATGTCTTTGACACTTTCGAAAATAAGTTCTGATCAAATATTTTTAACGAGTTATGCCCCTTGGAAATATAAATTATAATGGAAATCACATTGTATTTGCTCTGAAGCCTTCATTATCTTAAGATATTAATAAAGTTTTAAAGATAAAAAAAGTGCTTTTTTAGTTAATTGCCCTTGTACCTTGGATAGATAGAATATGTGCAACGCGGGGGACATTGGAACTCTATTCTTTCATATCTGTTGTTTTCGTTGTTAAGTGTAATTCGGTTTTTATTTTTATAGTATTTGTTTTAAATTATTTACCGGAACCGTTTTTAGTTTACTATTAAGCAATTGCGACCTGGCGCAAAACTTTCTAAACACTGAAGCTTTAAATTCGTATTATGCAGATGTAAAAAAATGACTATAAAGAAAATATTTGCTTTCTCAAAATCAGTCGTATCACAGAATCATTCTTACCTTACACTTGTCCTTTCTGGTGTCATCAATGCTTTTGTGTTTAGTAAAACTGCGGTTTTTGTCTCGCCTTGACGGAGTCAAAAAGCGAGACATAGGTATGCTGTTTCCGGCGTCGGCGTCGGCGGTGACGGCGACGGCGACGGCGGCGGCGGCGTCAACAATGTATTAGTTTGTGATTAGGTCTAGTTCATGGTGAACCACTAGTGGTAGGTCAATGATATTTGGTATGCAGTTGTATTAGCATTGGCACATCTCATTACCATGGAGATTATTTGGCCCCGCCCCCTCAGTCAAGGTCTATTGACCTTGAAACTTTTCATAGTTTACATGTATTAGTTTGTGATAAGGTCAATTTATGGGGAACCACTAGTGGTAGGTCAATGACATTTGGTATGCAGTTGTATAAGCATTGGCATATCTCATTTCCATGGAGAATATTTGGCCCCGCCCCCTCAGTCATGGTCTATTGACTTTGAAACTTTTGCTTAGTTTACTTGTATTAGTTTGTGATTAGATCAGTTTAAGATGAACTGCTAATGTTAAGTCAATGATATTTGGTATGCAAATTTATTGGCATTTGCAAGTACCGTTTCCATGGAGATTATATAGCCCCACCCTAGATCATGGTTCATTGACTTTGAAACTTTTACATAGTTTACAAGTTAATGTTTGTGTTTAGGTTTGTTTGAAGGGAACGACTTATGATAAGTCAATGGTATTTGGTATGCAGTTGTATTATCATTGGCACATCTCATTCCATGGAGATTGTTTAGCCATGTACCTTCAGTCATGGTCCATCGACTTTGAATATTTGCATAACTTACATGTTAAAGTATTGCTATTTTAATTTCAACATTTGCATTATCAAAATTACAAAAGGTGAGACATATCTCTGTGATAACAGTTTATTATTGTCAAGCCTGCGACTTCTGTCGCAGAAAGCTCGACATAGGGATAGTGATCCGGCGGCGGCGGCGTTAACAAACTTCTTTGGTGTATGGAATGCTTGTAAGGTGAATATGTCTGTCTGGCAGGTATGGTCTAAACTTGACCTCATTTTCATGGTTCATTTTCATGGTTCATTGGTCAATGTTAAGTTTTCATGGTTAAGTTTGTTTTTTAGATACTATAATCAATAGGTCAACTATATTTAATGCATAGATTGATTGTAAGGTGTACACGTCTGTCTGGCATGGTTCATCTGACCTTGACCTCATTTTCATGGTTCATTGGTCAATGTTAAGTTTGTTTTTTAGAAACTAAGCAATAGGTCAACCGTCAACTATATTTGGTGTATGGAATGTAAGGTGTACATGTATTTCCGGTTTGGTTTATCTGACCTTGACTTCATTTTCTTGGATCATGTTAAGTGTATGTGGTACTTGTAGTAAAGCTTTACATTTAGGACTATCAACATAAAATCAATGGTCAGTAAAGCAGGCGAGACATTTCAGCGTGTGCACTCTTGTTTTCAATGTTATAAGAAAAGAAGATGTATAATAAAGCCACTTTTTTGGACCCTGGAATTCGAAAATCAAAAAGTATAGTTGACCAAATATAATAAATAACACCTTTCGTGTGTTCACAAGACATTAGTCTGTCTGACATCAGTATTTATATTTTTAAATTGTGTCTTACAAATTAGCATTAAGACTTCGAACTTCACACGCATTTCATGCAAAACTGTCTTACTTTGACATCTTGTCATAAATATTAAAATATGAGCCAATCCAAAAGCATGTTGTTATATGATGTTTAATACACAGATGTTAATGTGGGGAAAATACATTTTGGGGTAATTTTAGGGACCAGATAATGGCTTGTATCATACTTCTCCTTTGACCTAAACTATTTTAATACAAGATATGTAGTTTATTTAATTTAAATTTAAATGTCTTTAGGATTCGATACAGAAAAGCACAGAAGAAAAGCAAAGATAAATACAAGCAGACAGTTAAAAATTTAAAAATTGACCAACTTCCATCTCCAAGTGAGGTAGCAACAGAGGAATTACGGCCACCAGGACGTAAACCTGTTCGGGAAACTGAAATTGAACCTGATCTTGGTTCATCTGTTTTACACTATCAGAATGTGACCGAGTTAAAATATGAAAACGTGGAAAATGCCGGAATAGAACAACCAATCTACTTAGAACCACGGGAAGCAGACAAAAGACTTTATACAACAGGAGCAGGTTCGGAATACTATGTAGTAAATGATGATCCAAGTAAGGTTCCAAAGTTACCCTGTCGCGATGACAACCCAAAACAAAAAAATAAAATCAGAACAAATATAACCAGTGATTCAGACACTAATAAACCAACTGCTCATTCAGCCAAAGATTACGTGAATTTGAAAAAGGAGATTATATTACCTCCTCAACCCAAACAAAAAGACAAACGCCTGAAAATACAAGCTAAAAATAATCTAGCTGTTGACGAGGTTTATGAAAATGAGGAAATTCAGAAGACTCAACATTCAAAGAAACCAAATAGATAAACGATTGTTAAATGAATTCGCTTTTTATAAGTGTACTATAAGGCATTGTTGACATTGATTGTGATTTCTTTTGAATGAATAATATAACAATAGTTCAGTTATATTACTTAAAGTGTGCAATGTTGGATTTTGTTAAATCATGTGTTAAAAGGGAACAACTGTACGTGTAATTCTTAGTCTTTTAATTGTATAAGTTTTGTACAAATATAAAGAAAAAGAGAGGGTATTTTACTCTTCCTATGACGACGACATCAGTATTAAATCTTACCTTTACCTCGGTTAACGAAAATGTGTTTGAGATTTTGTCGGCTAATGTAATAAGCGTCACTTAATATATAAATAATTTTCACGCATCTGTTGTCAGGTTAAATATATGTTCAGTTTTTAGAAAAGGGGTACACTACCCCCGTTACTATGTATAACAGATCGAACATATGTTGTACGTTTATCTGTAAGTAGAGGTTTTCCGATTTCATACCGTACAAGCCGTTCAACGAACTGGGAGCCGTCATTAAATTTTTGATTTAAGAAGATACAATTGAATTTTAGTTGTTAATATCCAAACACATGTAAAAGCATTAGCTCCGAAACTTTCGTGTGTTTGGTTATTACTTTACATTCCTTTATATAAGTCTATATGTTCATTTTAGTTTTAGGAAAAAAGCTTTGTTTCATTTTCTTCTTTTCTTTTAACAAAGGCGCCTGCTAAGTCAAACATTCAATCTGTAGAAAACACCAATCATTTCAGTTTGAGGGGAGAAACGAAAAGCTTAAACTTTTTTGAAATCGATGGTTTTAGCCATAGGCGAATTTTTTATCACCCAAAGGGTAGACAAATTATGACTCAACCTTTATCAGTTCATTATACATTTATGGGAAAAAAAATTCGGATGTTGCTTTTGAAAAATCAGTATTGGGGTGTTTGCAGGAAAAATTCAAGCTAAATATGCAATCTAATCAGTTCGTATTTATTTGTTAACAAATAGATTAAAAATGGGAACGCAAATCTATATTTGGAATCTTAAAGCAGAGTCATACTCGAAAACAGGTTACATCTGTAGAAATGGTCGAATTGACCCTTATTCCTTTTTAAATGTGACTGCATGTTTACATTTATCGAAAGGACAGGTGATAAATATTACAAATCAAATCAAATCAAATATTTGATTGTCGTATAAACTTTACAGTTTGTGACCAACATGTATTAACACAATAAACATATATACATGCATATCAAACAAACACAATAAAAACAGCATCAAAATTTATAAGAACAAACAAGCTGTTAAGAGTCCCCTGCCCTCAGTTCTAATGACTTTTCAAGAAGGGTCCTAACTTATTTGTTTGTTAAGGCGTTGATGGATTTAGTAAATAATGATTTTTTTCTTCTTCATTTAAATTAATAAAGTTATTATTTTCAGTACATATGTGTTCAAAAAAGGCATTTCTTAGTGTTTTATTATAATCACAATAGAGTAAAAATGTTTCTCATCCTCTAGTATTTTACATTTATGACAAAGTCGTTCCTCTCTTGGGATTTTAAAATATCTCCCCTTTTCAATTAAGAGGGAGTGATCACTTAGTCTAAATTTAGTGATCAATCTCCTTATCTGAAAATTAGATATATTTAGATAAGATTCTAGTTTGCAATCTTTTTTAAGTTTTTTATATAGATAACATTTACTTTTATTATCAATGTTTTCAAATTTAGTTTCAATTAAATCTTCATATCTATTTTTCATTTTTAACTTTATATCGTTTTTTGTCTCGCCTTAACGGAGTCAAAAAGCGAGACATAGGTATGCTGTTTCCGGCGTCGGCGGCGGCGGCGGCGGCGGCGTCAACAATGTATTAGTTTGTGATTAGGTCTAGTTCATGGTGAACCACTAGTGAAAGGTCAATGATATTTGGTATGCAGTTGTATTAGCATTGGCACAACTCATTACCGTGGAGATTCATTATTTGGCCCAGCCCCCTCAGTCAAGGTCTATTGACTTTGAAACTTTTCGTAGTTAACATGTATTAGTTTGTGATTAGGTCAATTTATGGGGAACCACTAGTGGTAGGTCAATGATATTTGGTATGCAGTTGTATAAGCATGGGCATATCTCATTTCTATGGAGATTATTTGGCTCCGCCCCCTTAGTCATGGTCTATAGACTTCGAAAATTTTGCTAAGTTTATATGTATTAGTTTGTGATTAGGTCAGTTCAAGGGGAACCATTAGTGGTAGGCCAATGTTAATTGGTGTTCAGTTGTATAAGCATTAGCAAATCTCATTTCCATGTAGAATATTTGGCCCCGCCCCCTCAGTCATGGTCTATTTACTTTGAAACTCTTGCTTAGTTTACATGTATTAGTTTGTGATTAGATCAGTTTAAGATGAACTGCTAATGTTAAGTCATTGATATTTGGTATGCAAATTTATTGGCATTTGCAAGTATCGTTTCCATGGAGATTATATAGCCCCACCCCTGATCATGGTTCATTGACTTTGAAACTTTTACATAGTTTACAAGTTAATGTTTGTGTTTAGGTTTGTTTAAAGGGAACGACTTATAATAAGTCAATGGTATTTGGTATGCAGTTGTATTAGCATTGGCACATCTCATTCCATGGAGATTGTTTAGCCATGAACCTTCAGTCATGACTCATGGTTCATCGACTTTGAATATTTGCATTACTTACATGTTAAAGTATTGCAATTTTAATTTCAACATTTGCATTATCAAAATTACAAAAAGGCGAGACATATCTCTGTGATAACAGTTATTATTTTATTTACATCTTTTATGTCCTTATATACAATTAGAAAGAATATTAAGGTCAATATTAGTTTCTTCAACAATATTTTTTGCATATGTATACCATGAATAAGTTCCAGTCAAATCTAGAGACTATGCTAGAGAAAAAGCTTCCTTTATCAATGGATTAATATTATTATTATATAGTCTAGCTAAATATAAAAGGGTTTGTGTTTTGATAAAACATTCTATAGGCAATCTTCCTAATTCAACTCTTGCTCCTAAATTGGATGCATTTTTAGCTCACCGGGGCCCGAAGGGCCCCATGTGAGCTTATGCCATCACTTGGCGTCCGTCGTCTGTCGTCGTCGTCGTCTGTCGTCGTCGTCTGTAGTCGTCTGTCGTCGTAAACTATTTCAAAAATCTTCTCCTCTGAAACTACTGGGCCAAATACCTTCAAACTTTAACTTAATGTTCCTTAGGGTATCTAGTTTATAAATTGTATCCGAAGTTTTGATCCATCGACAAACATGCCGCCATGGCTAAAAATAGAACATAGGGGTCAAATGCAGTTTTTGGCTTATATCTCAAAAACTAAAACTTTTAGAGCAAATCTGACATGGGGTAAAATTGTTCAGTTGGTCAAGATCTATCAGCTCTGAAATTATCAGACGAATCGAACAACCCATTGTTGGGTTGCTGCCACCGAATTGGTAGTTTTCACAAAATTTTGCAGTTTTTTGTTATTATTTTGAATATTATTATAGATATATATAAACTGTAAGCAGCAATAATGTTCAGCAAAGTAAGATCTACAAAAAAGTTAATATGACCATAATTGTCAATTGACCCCTTAAGTAGTTATTGCCCTTTAAAGACAATTTTACACAATTTGTTCATCAAGTTTGCTAACATTTAAAAATCTTCTCCTCTGAAACTACTGGGATAATTACCTTCAAACTTTAAATAAATGTTCCTTAGGGTATCTTGTTTATAAATTGTATCCGAAGTTTGTATCCATCGACAAACATGGCCGCCATGGCTAAAAATAGAACATAGGGGTCAAATGCAGTTTTTGGCTTATATCTCAAAAACTAAAACTTTTAGAGCAAATCTGACATGGGGTAAAATTGTTCAGTTGGTCAAGATCTATCAGCTCTGAAATTATCAGACGAATCGAACAACCCATTGTTGGGTTGCTGCCACCGAATTGGTAGTTTTAACAAAATTTTGCAGTTTTTTGTTATTATTTTGAATATTATTATAGATATATATAAACTGTAAGCAGCAATAATGTTCAGCAAAGTAAGATCTACAAAAAAGTTAATATGACCATAATTGTCAATTGACCCCTTAAGTAGTTATTGCCCTTTAAAGACAATTTTACACAATTAGTTCATCAAGTTTGCTAACATTTAAAAATCTTCTCCTCTGAAACTACTGGGCTAATTACCTTCAAACTTTAAATAAATGTTCCTTAGGGTATCCTGTTTATAAATTGTATCCGAAGTTTGTATCCATCGACAAACATGGCCGCCATGGCTAAAAATAGAACATAAGGGTCAAATGCAGTTTTTGGCTTATATCTCAAAAACCAAATCTTTTAGAGCAAATGTGACAAAGGGTAAAATTGTTTAATTGGTCAAGATCTATTGGCCCTGAAATTTTCAGACGAATCGAACAACCCATTGTTGGGTTGCTGCCACCGAATTGGTAGTTTTAACAAAATTTTGCAGTTTTTTGTTATTATTTTGAATATTATTATAGATATATATAAACTGTAAGCAGCAATAATGTTCAGCAAAGTAAGATCTACAAAAAAGTTTAATATGACCAAAATTGTCAATTGACCCCTCAAGGAGTTATTGCCCTTTAAAGACAATTTTACACAATTTGTTCATCAAGTTTGCTAACATTTAAAAATCTTCTCCTCTGAAATACAGGTGAGCGATTTAGGCTCTTGAGAGCCTCTTGTTTCTTATTCCTAGAGTAGATTTACAAAATTTAAGTTGCATATTTTCAATAGGGGTTTTGTCTGTAAAATCAAGTTGATTAATTTGTTTTTCTGAAGATAAGGCTCTGTTTTTGGCTCTATGAACAGAAATATATGTATCCAAATATGTTACTTCTGAATTATAGGTCATAATTGGTTTTACTAAAGAATCAAAAAGAATATTTGCTACTTTTATAGGTAGATTATTCAATGATTTAGTATAGTATTTTATTGCAAAAAATACTTTTTTTGCCTCTTTTGTGATGTTTCACCATTTTGTTTGGACTGACTGAAAATCATGGATTTTGTTTTGTTTGTATTTAAAGAGAGTTGCCATTTGTAGCAATATAATTTAACATTATTTAAACTGTTTTGAAGACCCTCTTTCGATTCTGACAGGATCAAAAGATCATCCGCAAAAAGGAGGCATCCCACCTTACTATTTATAAGCTAACTAAAGTGGGGCTCAGGGTGTCTCCTTGTTTAACCCCTCTAGCAATATTAAAAAATTCTGATACATAATTTTTGTATTTCAAAGATGATTTAGTATGTAAGTATTGCTGTTTTATAACTCTGTAAAAAAGACCTGCCAACTCCCATTTTGCATAATTTATAAAGTAAAGCAGTTCTCCATACTGAATCAAAAGCCTTTTTCAGATCTATAAAGCAGGCATAAATCTTTTTTTTTCTCTTTATGTAAATATTTATTAATCAAGGACTTTAATAAAAAAAGATGCTATCAGCTGTTCTGTGATTTTCTCTGAAACCAAACTGACAAATTACAGATGTGCATGGGACAATTATTTTTCGGCTTTAGTTTTCAGAGTTGTTTGTTGTTTACATGTGCATGAATCTGAAATACTAGTAGTGTTATATATTTGTGTTGCTCTTGTTTTGTCTTGTTAAATCTCGATCGGTTTTTTTTTTCAGTCACCTCATATTTCATAGTTATTATTGTGGCAGCATTATACAGCATTGTGTATTGTTAAACAAATACCTGCATTTTATTTCCGGTAATTAAATATTATAAAATTTGCATACTTTTTAATATATGAAAGAACAGTTTTTATTTTCATATTAAAGATTTAAATTTCAAAAGACGTTCGACCCTTTCTTATTTGTTATTTGTCAAGCATGTTGACAATTTCGACCATTGAGTGACTGTGTCCGTCGGCATTTGTCCGTTTAATTCTTAAAACATTTTTAAAAATCGTTCCTTCTGAAACTACTAGTTCAAAATATATTTACATCGACACACAAATTGAAGATCTGCTGTCAAATGTAATCCTATCAATGTCATTCAATCAAAGGATGATCTATAATTCAGATTGGTTTATGTTTAACATTCTAGCAGATTAATTACTTAGAGCAGGAAATGTGAGCATTCTTTGATACGGTAATGCTGTCATCCGCCGCGAAACGAAGCGAGGGATAGGGAAATAGTGAGAGAATAAAAAATCATGAATAATTCGTCATTTAGGGGACTTGTGCCCTCAGGAATTTTGAATATGAGGAAAATCGACAGTGTTAGCGCTATCACGCCAACATTTATCACATATTTTAAGAACATAAGCAATATTTCGGACGAGTTCAAAAATCATGGCAATCGATTTTTTAAAAAGTCATTCCTCTTGGAATCAATATTGTCAGCGGTCTCACCACAACATTTCTGATTGTAGTTATATGAAAATAACTTGAACGAGTTTTAAAATGAAAGCAGATTGACTATTCTATGGAGGGAGTTATAATGCTTGGAAAGGGAATTGATATGGAAAGAAAACATTGGCCTACGTTTCACTTTAGACATCATAAAAAAATATTTCAAGTGTTTATATTACCAACATCTATAAGACGAATTAAATCAAAGTACTGAAGTACTGAACATCGGATGACCGCAAGTTCTGGTGGATGGTCACAAGCACTTGTCTCAGAAAAAAAATTACATCTCTATACCTGAATGTTAGGTTAAGGTACATAGATATATTTTTTCTGAGACAAGTTCCTGTGTGGATGATGAATAAATGACAGGGAATTCAACCTCACCGTAATAATTATTATATTGTAGTGATATAATCATTTGTTATCAGTATACTCTGGTTTGTTGTTATATATTATATTAATATTTGTATACCAGTTATATATATAGCAGATCATCTTAATAACTCTACAGGCAAATATTCATCCATTTATATATCATTTTATTCTACTTTTTTAATGATAGTGCAGTGCAAGTGCATGGTGGACACTCTTCTGTAATAATTCGTTTTTCTAATAGATTGGATTTGAGTAGGCATTCATATTTTCCCGCTTTTGTTGCAAAACGTTCTCGAGATATTCTTCCGCATGATGCGTTAACACAAATTTTCGGTATCCATGATTTGTTATTGATATATATACATATTTCTCACGACAAAACATTTTCATACATTTATCTATGTTCTTAAAAATTATTTTCATGAATATTTATTGATGGAATTAATATATAACAAGCGATAAGGAATGTTATTTTGCACTCGATAATATCCGCGTAATTATACGAAATACGTTCGGTTATCAGTCAAAACGACAAGGAAATTTCTGCGGCAACATAACTCCGGTATGACCTCTCGATGTAATAATCAGCGACGATCGAATATTATTTTTGAAGTTATGCCTCATAGAAACTGAAATTTATATCAAATGTTTACATCAGATTGCGAACGAGTTAAAAAAAAAACCCCAGCGCCCATTGATTACTAGTAATCGGATAACTTTAGGGAGAGTTATTCTCCTTGGAAGTATTAATGATATTACAGTTAATTCAATATGTTTGTGTTAAACGGCACTTTCAGCAAATTTGGCTATATCATGGGGGCCAGTTTTAATTGGCAGAGGAAAGAACCACTCACAGTCTGCGATATCTGTAGAGCTAATTTGACAATATGGAAATTCAAACATTACTAGAGCCATTACGCCTGCAGTTCTAATCGGATTTATTTAATCAAATTTATGTTCAAGTTTAAAAATTAGTGCATATAAATACTTTTGGAAGTTTTCTTGAAAATGTAATTAATATGGACGAGTTTGAAAATCATTATTTCGGGGGATATGAATATTCTTGAAAGCATTCTCGTGCAAATGTTTTTCAATGGGTTTTTTTGTTTAAATTTACATCATCAATATCTCTGAGAAATTCGAAAATAAGCTTCCATCGATAATTTTTGTGGGAGCTTTTCTCCTTGGAAATGTTCATTTTTTATTCGTAGATACGTGCTTTTTATACGACCGCAAAAAAATTTTGCGGTCGTATATTGGTATGACGTTGGCATCGTTGTCGTCGTCGTCGTCGTCTGAAGATACATTGGTTTTCGCACAATAACTTTAGTTTAAGTGAATGGATCTCTATGACATTTTACCATAAGGTTCAATACCACAAAAGGAAGGTTGGGATATATTTTGGGGGTTATGGTGCCAACAGTTAAGGAATAAGGGGCAAAAGGGGGGGGGCAAAAATAAGCATTTTTGTAACTTCCAGACAATAACTTGAATGTGTGTTAGTGTATGGATCTCTCTGGCATTTTACCACAAGGTACCATACCATAAAGGGAAGACTGGGATTGATTTTGGGGATAATTGCCTCAAATGTTTAGGAATTAGGGGCCAAAAAGAGGCAAAAAACAAGCATTTTTCTAGTTTCAGGACAATAACTTGTGTGTAAGTGTATTGATCTTTATGAAATTGTACTACAAGGTTCCATATCACAAAGATAAAGCTGGGTTTGAGTTTTGGGGTAATTGCCCTAAAAGTTTAGGAATTTGGGGCCAAAAAGGGGACAAAAAACAAGCATTTTTCTAGTTTCCAGACAATAACTTGTGTTCAAATGTATGGATCTCTCTGAAATTGTACTGCAAGGTACCATACCACAAAGGGAAGGCTGGGATTGAGTTTGGGGGTGATGAATCATAAGTGGGTTCAAAAAATTTGGGGGGGGGATTTTTTTTTCCTTTTTTTTTTTTTTTCCTTTTTTTCCTTTTTTTTTTTTAATTTTCCATTTTAAGTTTCTGGTTTATATATAAAAGCAAATAATAATGATATGGTTTGATTTCATTAAAAATTGAAAAATTGGGGTTCTTTAATTTGCTGAATCTAACCGTGTATTTAGATTCTTAATTTTTTGTCCCGTTTTCAAATTGGTCTACATTAAGGTCCAAAGGGTCCAAAATTAAACTTATTTTGATTTTAACAAAAATTGAAATCTTGGGGTTCTTTGATATGCTGAATCTAAACATGAATTTAGATTTTTGATTATGGGCCCAGTTTTTAAGTTGGTCCAAATCGGGCCCATAATCAAACTTTGTTTGATTTCAACAAAAAATTAATATATGGGGTTCATTGATATGCTGAATCTAATCGTGTAATTAGATTTTTGGATTTTGAGCCTCGTTTTTAAATTTATCCACATTGAGGTCCGTAGGGTCCAAAATTAAACTTTGTTTGATTTCATTAAAAATTGAATTATGGGGGTTCTTTGATATGCTGAGAGTTTTGATCCAAAAAATGGCCCAAATAAGAATTTTTATAGTTTTCAGACAATAAATTGTTTAATGGTGTATGGATCTCTCTGAAATTATACCACAAGTTTCCATACCACAAAGGGATGGTAAGAATTGGCTTTGGGGGGTTATGGCTCAAACCGTTAAGGAATAAGGGGCAAAAAAGGGGGGAAAACAAGGGTTTCCAGGTTAATGGACAATAACTTAAGTACAAAACATACTTTAAAAGCAGTGTAAGGTTACTAATTCAAACTCATATGAATATCTCACCTACACTGCTTTTAAATTATGTATATTGGAAATTTGCCAAAAACTTTATTGTTAATAAATTCAATTGGAAATTTGCCAATAATTTTAGTACAAGAAACTCCATTGGAAAGTAAGAATTGGCTTTTGGTGGGGGGGGGGGTTATGGCTCAAACCTTTAAGGAATAAGGGGGAAAACAAGGGTTTCCAGGTTAATGGACGATTACATAATGTACAAAACATAATTTAAAAGCAGTGTAAGGTTGGTTGACTATGATGTCATTTTCTATTTTAATAGCCTTATGATGTATTTAAATTTTTTAATAATTTTATGATGTTTTTAAATGGGCTTTTATCATGTTTATGGTTGCAAATTTATTGGGGTTGTAATTCAAACTCATTTGAATATCTCAGCTACACTGCTTTTAAATTATGTATATTGGAAATTTGCCAATAACTTTAGTATTAATAAATTCCATTGGAAATTTGCCAATAACTTTAGTATAATAAACTCCAATGGAAATTTGCCAATATAAAATGTTGCTGATGAAGGTTTTTTGTTTATTTTTAGCCCTGGAGGCTTTTTAATTTTAGGCATGATTATGATGTCATTTTCTATTTTAAAAATTATTTAATTTTAGCCATGATTATGTATGTGAAGGAATTTTATTTTTAGATATTTCTATTTAATGTTGCTGATGAAAGTGTTTTAATTTTAGGCATGATTATGATGTCATTTTCTATTTTAATACTTTTATGATGTATTTAAATGGGTTTTATGGTTGCAAAGCCCTAGCTGTCAATTTATTTTTAAAAGTTACTTTTAAATGCTGCTGAAGGAATTTTATTTTTAGATATTACTATTAAAAGTTGCTGATGAAGGTTTTTTAATTTTAGCCATGACTATGATGTCATTTTCTATTTTAATACTTTTATGATGTATTTAAATGGGCTTTTATGGTTAAAAAGAAGCATTTTCTAGTTTCCAGACAGTAACTTGTAATTAAGTGTATGGATCTCTCTAAAATTGTACTCATGTGCAAGAATATGTCACATTTCCAAGCGAGATAACCCAATCTGTTTATATTGGACAGTAGATAATTAACGATAACTCTTAACTCCTTCCAATAGATGTCGTTGCATTTACTAATCTTGTTAAATACAACGGAGACATGTCTCTGATAAAAAGTAATTAGCGTCTTCACGGGAGTTATAAATTACGATACTGGAGTTAGTGGTCTTTTAAAGGAATATGATATTGAGATCAAAACCTCGTCGAGATTATAAATCAATGTACGAAGGGGAAATTATTTTGAAAAATTAGGGAAAAAATCCATAATTTTTGTTAATTGATCTTGAATGATATTTTTTTTAACAAACAATCATAAAAGTATCTCATGAGTTTTGATGTTCATATATCTTTAAAAATACCATTTAGGAGATTATATGACATCCTTGTTACCAAGAAATTTAATATTTTCATTTGTCCTTATGCAACAGAGCTGACGACGAAATTGGTACCGAACCGTAGCTTATTGCAGTTTAATCACAATTAGTAATGTAATAATTATATGGCATAATATCAGCTGTATTTTTTATAAACATATTAACACCAGCAAACACAAGTTTGTCCTGCTTTCTAACAATAGGCTATATACATTCATTCATTTCAGTACAATCATTCATTTATGCCTTGGACAAATAAGTTTGCTTTAAAATGATGCTATATATGTCTTTGAAGAAATAACTTACAAGCTAGATGTTTTTCATTTTTTAAATGTTTTATGTAAAAACGGCTAAACATATCTCAACCATCTTTAGTTAGGTAAGGCGTAAACAGACAAAAAGGTTCAATAAATCAAATTTAGACAATTGGTGAAAATTAAAGATATAAATTCTAAGACTAAATAATTGAAGAATAAGTCATTCAACAGTTAAAATAAATTTTTATTGATATTGATAGGTAGAGCTCTCTCTCTGATTGATAAGTGAAGATTTATCAATTGTAATAACTATAAAGACATCATCATGAAACGAGTTAGGTCGCAAGCGCCTTTATAGTGGATCTCCCTTTTTTACCCATCTAAAATTTTCTAACGGCTATCAGTGCGATTTAATACTAACAGTATTTATATCTGATGTCCCTCTGTCCTTATTTTCAACAGTGCAAGAAAGGTTTAAAATTTGCCTGAATTAAGTCACGGATAAAAATTCACAGGACAATAAGGGACGACATCAAAAGTTCAATGTAGGATAAACAAACTTAATTCACGTAGTTTTTTCACTGACCCCCACCCCCTCTTAATTTAATTTGGGAAAAATTGATTGACCAATACAGATATATGTAAAATCGATGTCAAATAAACAAAACTTGCAGCAATTTTTACCCCCCCCCCCCCCCCCCCCCCCACTAAATAAATCGCCTTTAAAAAAAGCAATTTACATTATTCATGAACAATTGATTATTAAAACTTGGGAAACATTTTTCTTGTTTGAGATTATTTTCCAAACAGCAAGAAAGATCGAAAATTTAAATTAAAAAAAATCAGTGACACAAATTCGTCGGACAAAACTGAATTAATAAATATAGGTTAGTTTTTATGAGTCGTGGCATATGCACCAGACAAAGGGTGTTTTGAAATACAAAGAAAACCCAACATATCAACGAAGAAGGGCCTCTTTTGCTGTGCATAAGATTAAAACTTGTCACCAGGTCTTCAGCAATCGGCTTTTTAATATTCATGTACAATGACAACACATTCATCATTATAACAGAAACAACATTCAATGTGTTGTAAGCGTTACATTTTTTCACACAAGAAACATTTTGAACAGTGTATTTCTAGAATGACCGAGAGACAACTTACATGTGTTTTGTATTGCACCATTAAGTAATTAAAAAAAACATATATATAGAAAATGACAAATTAAAAGAAGAAATAAAAAAATAAAAGCAGCAAATTAAACTATCTATACATAGATAACACTAATCAATTTACTTCCATGGTCAAACTAAAGAGCGAGGAACACGATTCCCTTAAAAAGAGTGATTTGAAATATTTTTTGCATTAGTTTTCGAGTTCTCAAATTTGTTTTAATAGTTCCACCACATTGATGTAATGTCATTACAGGATGATACTTCCAAAACAAACCGTGAATGTCAATTTACATTCATTACATGTACATATGTCACCAATTAACACAAGTTGTATTGTATCAAATTCAATTTAATAAAACAAACAGTGGCATCCTGTTGAGCATATATAAGACATCGTAATTGGAGATAGGAAAGACAATCAAGCGACAGGGTGCCTGCTGATAATAAAATTCATTTGACAATATATCAATTTCAAACTTTTTTTAATATACCACCTTTTCATTTTCTTTAAATATTATCGAAATACAAATGATGGAAAAATGTTTTACGGGTGAAAAAAAATAAATTATTAAACAGCGAATCGTTTATTATTATTTAAATGTAAATGTATACTTTATCATTTATCATTAAATACGTTTCACCAAATATGAATAAAAAATATCTTTATAGTCTCTATTTTATGAAATTATACGAACTATGAACTATAATGAACAAGAACCCTTATAGTAAAACTCCATTATGTCCTTTGAACAGATGAGCTATCCCGACGAATACAATTTAATATAATTAAATATAATTTTATTTTGTATTCAATATTTATCGTTTTATTTGAACAATAAAAAATAGCCACAGTGAACACTTTGAATTTGAACTTATTATGTATTGTTTCATTTATTTAAGAATAACCGGAATTTATTTTACATGTATAACAGTATGATCTCGCTAATGTACGTTGTTTTCGTGTATTTGTGTTGGTTATTTTTTTCAAAGACAACTTTTCAAAACGCCGGAGACCTAAAAATTTCTTAATTTAAACTGACTTTTCTGACATCAAAATGTAGCTTATTGACAGGAGTATTCAACAGTATGTGTTAATAGTATTTCCTCCGCATATTAAGTGTGCTTCAATTTTTTTAGTTACTGCTGTCTCGTTTCTTTTGAGGTAATTCATCGATATTTACTGATGTGAGTAAGGGAATTTAGATAATGAAATTTCAAAAAATCGGAGACCTAACAATGAGATAAGATAAACTGGATTTTTTAATACCACCAGAAAGGTAAATCTATGTAGAATTCGGTCGTATGTGTTAATAAGAATTGAGATGATTAATAAAAATAATACGAAGCCTTAATGAAGGGTACCCATTTATTTTCCCATTACTTTCTATGTTAATCGAACATCATTAAAAACATTGCACCCCGGGTGTCGCTGATAAGGGTAATCGGCCATTAGTGTCCTTCATTCTTGGGTATGTACAAGGTTCCATACTTCAAAGAAAGACTGCAATTGAGTTTGATGGTTAATGCTAAAAGGGGGATTCAAAAAGTTTGGGGGGGAAGGGGGGTTTCCTATTCTTTTTTAAAGGGGTTCATATTTTTTTTTTAAATTTTCAAAATTTCAAATTTTTGAAAAGTTTCAAGAAGAAATCTTTAATTGCACAGTATTGCGCATTAGATTTGTAAGATCTTTGACCACATTTATTTTGTGTCAGAAACCTATATTATGTCAAAAATTTGATCACAATCCAAATTAAGATAGTATCAAGCTTGAATATTGTGTCCAAATTTGCCCCAACTGTTCAGGGTTCGACCACTGCGATCGTATCAGGCTGCGCTCAGCGAAGCATTTTATTATTAGTTTTTATTGGCGTTGAACTAGCTGTTAATAACTGAAAGTACTCTCAGATCTATACTCGGTGTCTTTTTTGTTGTGAAAGACGTATAAATACCCTGCCACATCTGGTCTGTGTTTTTAATTAGATGATTTTCTGCTTTGTATCGATCTGATGAGTTAAGCCCTTTTAAACTGATTTTTATAGTTACTGTTACACCACTGTCTCAGGTTAGGGGAGGGTTGGCGCCTTCAAACATGTTTAACCCCGCAATATTTTTAGGTGCCAGTCCCAAGTCGGAAGCCTTGTAGTTCAGTGCTTGTCGTTGGTTCATGTTCATCATATTTGTTTTTCGTAAATTGTTTTGTTATAAATTAGGCTATTAGTTTTCTCAATTGAACTGTTTCATATTTGTCATGTCGGGGCCTTTTATAGCCGACTTTATGGTATGGGGGTTTTCTCATTGTTGAAGGCCGTATGGTTGCATATAATTGATTACATCCGCTTCATTTGTACTTTGGTGGATAGTTGTCTCATTTTTGAATATTTTGATGGTCTTTGTTTTGGGGTATGATTAATGCAAACATCTATATGGAATATTCATAGTGTTCATTTTGAATGTATCACTCTTCTATACACCCCAAATTATTTGAAGTGTATCTACAAAATTAAGGCAAACACAACAGGTGATTAATAATTCAAATGGTACAAGCAAATCAAGAAAAGCAAGAGGTCAGCTACTAGTATATTATTTGGCATATTGGATTATTGAATTATTGTTGTATGTAAATGTCTGTCTGGGAGTTTACCGCATTTTCATGTTTTATAGGTCAACGTTAAGTTTTTTGTTAGGTCCATTTCCAAGATTTATGTCCCTAGCTAACAGATATGTGTATCGACGTTGTATCTTTACTTAAAAAAGTTGAACTAATTCTTTCAACCTGTCTAACGTTTTAAAGGAAAATACTTGTGCAAACATTAGAGAAGTCAAATGTTTAAAACCATCATATACTACGAAATGCAAATTTTACATTTTATCTTCCTAATTCATTTTTTTGTTGTAAAAAAAAATTGTGAGGCAGTTTGCCTTATTGCCTCAGGGCTTCGTATGAAAGCTTATTTGGGTCGTTCTATGCTCTAGAAAAAAAAATATAAGTCGTGGCCACGACCAGTAACTCATGCCCACGAATAAGTAACTAGTGGCCACGACTTAGTAACTCGTGGCCACGAATTAGTAACTGGTGGCCACGAATTAGTAACTCGTGGCCACGACTTATATTTTTTTTCTAGAGCATAGAATGACCCTAATAAGCTTTCATTGGAAGCTACGCCTTTAGTGCATGTCACTCTGGTAGGGTTCATCTGACCTTGACATTAATCCATGGATCAGCGTTGAAGTTAAGTTCTCGTGATTAGGTCTGCTTCTCAGATACTATAAGCAATAGGTCAATTATGGATGTGTATGTGGTGTATGGAATGATTGTAAGATGTACACGTCTGTCTTACAAGATTCGTTTGGCACTTACAGCATTTTCATAGATTATAGAAAATGTTAAGTTAATGTAATACCTGTTTTTAAACCTTTACTTAAAGGTTTTCACATATAATCCAATCATGATCAGTTAATCGGTCGTGTGCTTTATTACTAATTTATACTTTGCCATTACACCTTGTACGAAAAGACATAATTTAATGAAATAAAGACGACTCGAGAAGGATAATATCAAGTTAAAATTAAACAAAAGAAATGAAAGTCATAAGAAGATGACAAAGATGACACTTTTCGGTTGTTTACATCTGTTTCTATGAGGGGAGAACAGGGGGTAGTAGTCTTTCTTCTCCCATCCCTAATCTAACCTCCTTTCTTCTACCCCTCACCTCCTTTCTCCCACCTCTCTCCTCCTTTCTCCCATCCGAAAAATATATCTCCCTATTACAAAGTTTAAAAATTAAGCATTTTTTCATTTTTAATTAAAATACTGTGAGGTCAAAAGTAAAAGGCCTTGTCGCTCTCCTTTTCCTGTGACATTACTTAAAAAACCTAAAGGCTCATTTAATTTTTTACTTGAACCAAACCACAGTGTGGTATACAATATGTAGGACAAACGAGACGGAAATGTTTAATCGAACATTGGAGCATTTATACCTCTTCCGAAAACCAAAGAAATTCAAATTTTGATTTATGTTGTACCAACATTTTGGAAAATTCACACAGTATAAAATTCATAAAATTCCAACCACTCAAAACTTTCCTGAAACAACAAGAACAATCACATAAACAATTTGAACCTTCCTGTAAAAGCGAATACTTGGAAAATAAATAAAAAAAATAATAAAAGGGTTACTAATATACCCATTTCTAGAATAACAAACACACTCCATGGACTCGCAATTAAAGTGGTTTGTGTTAGTAACGGCTGACAAATCAACCAACAATGTGGTGGGGGTATGTTCTACACAGAAATGTTTAAGAATGAAATTATGAAGTCTTCTAAATCCAGGTCCGTGCTCTACACAGAATCAAAACGTAAACAATCATATCATTTCCACAACTCAGCTTAAAGCTTAAAGCCTTCTCTGAAATTTGAAGGTATCTATTATGTATATTTTGCTACCTAAAATACATTAAAAAACGGTCAAATATAGTTTCATGTCAGCCTCTAGTAAGTGTTCTACAGTTAGGCTCTCAGAGCTTTTAACTAGCTCTCTTGCTTTGAAAGATACCAAAGGGACATTCAAACTCATAAATCGAAAACAAACTGACAACGCCATGGCAAAAAAACAAATTAACTTCTTTAACAAAGCATATAAAAATAATGGTATTAATTATTGCTTTTTTGACCCTCTATATTACACTTCCACACAATTTAATAAAACCAAACTTTTCCTTTTCATTTGAATGGTCCTTTGAAAAATCTTATTGTAATGATTTTATTTGCTGCAACTCATATAAAGTTTTCTTCTGTAATAAAAAAAGGTAAATACGCTAAATATATTTATTTAAAGTGTGATGAAATGATTAAAGCTGTAAAGTTTCTCTTTGACAACATCAATGTAAGTTTCGGCTATACAGTTTGTCGACAGGTTGCAGTTATTCCTATGGACACCAATTGGGCCCCTTTAAAAGCAAACTTGTCCCTGTATTTTTATGAATCACAGTTTATGGCCAAACTCTGAAAAATTCAACAAGACTTTCTGTTGCAATGGTGATCTTTTCGTTAAAGAATCAAGAGTTCTCTAGTTATACAGCCGAAATATAAACAGCAATAACTGCCCTTTCCTTGAATTAGATAGAATGCATTTCATAACAGTGTGGACACCTGATATCTAATTGATATCGTGTCGGTCACTGGCTGTCGACAACAATGACTTTACGCAATTACAGTATGTCACGGGCCTCTCAATGGGGATATACATAATTACTGTTTTACACATGTCCATTCATATATTAAATTTTTTGCATGAAAATTTATAAGAATTTGTTTTTGAATATATTTATATACTAACAGCAAAAAGTTTCTTTTGAAAGAATGGGTATATTCAGATGTGATATCACCAAGTAATCAAGAGAAAAAAGTAAGAAAAATTCGTTTCTGGCAATAAGTGAAAAATTAAGTAGTGTGTCAGTTATAGACAAGTAGTCAATCATGCATTTTTCAGTGGATTTGAAATTACCTACTTAATTTGTAATAAAAGAATAAAGATCCCGTAACTTTTGTTATACGTGTTCAGGTATAAAAAAAAATCTAAAATAAATATCAATGTTTCCATAAAAGCTACTCCGACTCCAATCGACGTAAATTTTGCACACAAGACCGAATTCATATGCTTCTTGATATTTTCACGAGTTATCTTTTGTTAGAATTTTTAACTGTTTACGAAAATCTGATCGTTGGAGTATTCAATTGGAATTCAAATTTGTTCCGTGCAAAAAATAATGCAGCCCAGAGGACTAAAACGATTTTTTATGAAGTCCAGATTTCTAATACCAATAAAAATAATCTAAGAATGAAAGTTGATCGTAGGTTACTCTACATCAACTCGTACGAATAAATGTTTTCTTATTTTCTTTAGGGAGCCACAGAACGTTTGTGCAAGAAAAAACATAACGTTTTTTTTTCTCGATTACTTGGTGATATCACCTCTGAATATACCCATTCTGTCAAAAGAAACTTTTTGCTGTGAGTATATAAATATATTCAAAACAAATTCCTATAAACTTTCATGCAAACACTTTTATTTTTTGATGGACATGTGTAAATATAGTAATTATGTATATTCCCATTGAGAGGCCCCTGACATACTGTAATTGCGTGAAGTTTCTGTTGTCGATAACATTTAATTACCATGTGTCCTTGTCCACGCTGTTATGAAATTCATTCTATTTGAATTTCAGTTTCACACAGGAGATTCGATACTGAAATTTTGACAAAAAGGACCATTTTTCGTTCTCTATTGTTAATTTTCCTTTTTCGGACGGGGATGTTCCTTTTGCCCCATCTTACCTTATGTATATATTCCAACTAGTTCACTATGCTAGTATCTCAAGTGACGTTATAGATTTCAATGAACTTAATCAATGTATCACTGATAAATTATTAAGTCTGGAATTTCGTTACTATAAATTACTTAAAACCTTTACATAATTATTTTATCGATACAACGATTTGGTTTGGAAGTTCACCTGTAAACAAAGTAATGACAAACAGGATATCAGATCAAATCTAAACCTTTTACAGTGATGTTGATTTATAACCTGTAAATTTAGATACGATCCATGTAAACTTGTCCATCCTTTAAATAAACTTTTTCATAAAGGTTATCCATTTAACACTCTAATAAGACATTTGAACCCTTGGTAAAAGTTTTGCTCATTGTTGAAGGCCGTACGGGAACATATAGTTCATCACTTCTACACCATTTAGTCTCTGGTGGAGAGTTGTCTTATTTACAATCATACATGTACCACATTTTCTTTTCTTTTTATAATTGTGTTATCTTCTATCATTGATTTTGATAAATTAAAACATAAGGCCAACAATAAAATTTAGATTGTTTCATGTTGCCTACCTATCCACCTAAAAAGCAGCCTACTCGAAAAATCTTATGACACAAATCGGTTCAACTTTTATTTTTAAAGATTTTTTCCTGCTCTAACGTCGTTTCCTTTTCTAAAACATGTACTGATGTTGCTGGCAAAAAAATTCCTACCTACCTACCAAACTCTACAAGACATGGGTAAGCAACATCAAACAAAGAATTTTTTAAGGATGGCTTCACTAAATATGTATTGCTTTACAGTTATTCATACTTATGGTTCTTTATCCTGTCGATTCTTAGAGTATATTTTGGCATTGCACAATGTCATGTTTTCCTAAACTGTTTATGACATCTTTAAACTAAATCCATTGGATGTGTACTGGTTCATTTTTTGTCTTGAAAACATGACTTTTGTTTTTAATTGTTTATTGGTTTTGGACTAGCTTTCAGTAACTGAGAGTACTCTCAGATCGGTACTTTGTGTCTTTATTAATTTTGTTAGTTGTTTTGTGCTTTATATCGATCTGATGAGTGACGCCCTTTTCAACTGGTTTAAAGTTTGTTCTTATGTTATGCTGTTATACACCCCTGTCCCATGTTATAGAAAAGTTGGGTGCATGCAAACATGTTTAACCCCGCCACATTCAGTATGCGCCTGTCCAAATACAGGAGCCTGCAATTCAGCTATTGTTGTTTGTTGCTGTATATCATATTTGTTCTTCGTATATACAAACATTCGGACGTTGGTTTTTTTCCCGTTTGAATTGATTTATATTTTGTCATGTCAGGGTCTTGTAAAATTTCCTATGTTGTATTGTTTTTTCTCATTATTGAAGACCCCAAGGGTGACTAGGGTATATAAATATGGTCACTACAGGTCTTCTTCCGATCGGCAGTAAAACCCTTGTCAAAGAGGGGAGTCCATTTGGCTGTGCGGAATGTACAAGTACGCAGCCACGTCCGATCAGAATGGAGACGTTAATTCCGATGCCTCGTGTAGAAAGAAGGTCACGCTTTCTGTACGTTAAGAACCGTTGTAACAATTCTTTGAGGGGTCCGTAGGAGGCCTGTTGCAATACGAAATTTCTGTCCCTATCCAATATACCTTCATTTTCCAGAGCCCGGACCGCCTCCTTTACAGGACCTTCTCATTGTATTAATTGTTAATTTGTTATCATCCTGAACATGCATGAAATATTTAGCAACCAACAATCAATCATTGTTGAAGTCCGTACGGTGACCTTTAGTTGCTAATATCACATCAATTTGGTCTTTGATTGGTAGTTGTCTCATAGGCAATCATACCACAACTCCTTGCTTAGTATTTATCTTGTAAATGTCTTGTTTTATTTTCAATACACCCTCGCCTGGTTCTCTTACATGAAAACACAACTGTTTCTCTCGATTAGATAATAAGGTTTAATTTATTTCTCTTTTATCATTTTAGATTATGTTTCGAAAATAAATATTTAGTTTTTGTTTGTTTCTTTATTTCTTCTTTGATCTCCTCTCTCTCGTTTCCTATTTCTCCTTGCTCCCACCCTTCCTCTCCTTTCTCCCACCCCTCTCTCCTATCTTTCGACCCCAATAAAAGAGTGTAAATAAGACACTATTACTCTTATCTGTTAAAGTCATTTATTTCATTCTTTTTACATTTTATTTTTGTATCGTAGTTATCAGTAGTGTATAATGTATCCGATTTCATAGGGGTCATAGCCCTTTTAGCATTTGTTAGTTTACGTAGAATTAATTATATATATATATATATATATATATATATATTATTAGGTTGGTGCATAGTTGGTGCATATTTGGTGGCAATTTAGATCAGATAAACAATAGAAATTTAGGTCAAATTCTTTGTGCATAGTTGGTGCATTCTTGGTGGCAATGTGTATATAAGGGCCCTCTGTTTCAGTTTTGGGAGGAATTGAATGCGAGAAAGCAACAATATAATATGAAACGTTAAAAAGGATTTTGTTATTATAGGCAGATTTTGGAGATTCGGCAGAGCTTGGCAGATCATTGATAGATTCGGAATTACTGTTATTTTTGATATTTTGCGTGGTTTTGGACACTGTTGCGTGGATTTGTCCGCACAGTATTGGACACTGTTGCGTGGTTTTTGTCCGCACAGTATTGGACACTGTTGCGTGGTTTTTTCCGCACAGTATTGGACACTGTTTGCGTGGTTTTTGTCCGCATAATATTGGACACTATGCGTGATTTTTGTGTTCACAGTAATGGACACTGTTGCTTAATTTTGTTATACGGAATGTAATGAAATCCGTTTGTGGTAACTGGTGAAAGTGATGTACCGAGAGTGCCTGAGTGCCTAACATTTTTCTATGTGAACCTTCGAATCATATATTTTGTAAACTGTATATCATGTAGATACTCGCCTAGAATGGAATTATAATAAATAATAGATTAGTCGATTTACTAGTATATTTTCATTTAACAAGACTACGCATCACTGGATTATCTGTCGTCAAATCGTCCGTCAATTCAATGTACCCTGACCTGAAAGTTTTGATATACTCGACCGCCATGGCACCTTTCTCCTTTCTCCCAGTCTCCCTTCACCCTGTCCTCCCCTCTTCTATTGTCATTAAAACTTTATTACAGTTGTATACTTAAAGTATTTCTCGTCTCCAAAGAGAAAAACTTCTTATCATTCTTATGTCATTATTTTTCTTTTTCTTTACCGCCTTTTTCAACATCAATACTATATTTTTGTTGTTTCATGAACATATCTTAGAGACTTTGTTTTCACGTGTATAATAAGCCACAAAAGGAAACCTTTATCTAATCTATAAAGCCTTTTGGCTTTACAAAATATAATATAGACTTAAGTTGTATTTTAGTTACTGTAAGTACGTGTATGTCTGTATACTCAAACAGAAAATATACATATTAAATAAATACATTACAGCATATGTTTATAGTGAAGATTTAGTTGAATTAATTGAATGCACTGAATATCCTGTCCATCTAACAGTTAGTAAAGTGTTAAATAATTCCCACTATTCATTGTTTATGTTAGTAGCGGGAGTATCTGATTAGAGGATGCTCACTTGCTGACTGTTTTATGTTGCAAACAGAAGCCTCAACTTAAAAAATTGCAGGAAGCTATTTACTGATAAGAGATATTAATAGATCACTTACTTTGAAGGCCGCGTATTTTTTTACGAGAAATGAAGAGACACGAAGATCACTTGTCTGATGTTCTGTTAAATTAATGGAAATCCCTGGTATAAAAAGGGTGAGATCATTTGATGCATTGTTTACGTTGTTTACTTAGTACCTGTAGTATAATGTTTGCTGCCGTTGTGGGAGTTATTATATAACTATGTGTGAGGATTATCTAACAATTTAGTAATAGTTTCAGTATATAGACGGAATATCTTAATCAGCAGAAGTAGGTAAGATTTATTCCTTATTATAATATGAGTTATACATGTATAATATAATAAAAATGAAATGTATCCTATATTACAAAACAAATATTTTTTGTTACTACAAACTCAATAGCGATGTGGCATAGATGGCAATTCCCCCATTCTCAACTGTGATTTGTTGAGTTGATGGTAAAGATATGTTTTCAGTCAAAGGTTTCAAAGGCAATGTATTAAAACCTTTAGTCCTTATCAATGCCTTTCAAATTCCCATCCGTATAGTTTTCAAATATTCGCTTTTTAAATTAAGTTCCGTACGTTATCATTTATTTCGTTGGTAATAAAGGTTAGATAGAGTAAAGAGAAAGTTAGAAACCACCTTCCACTGGTAGTAAAAATATTGCTATGTGCTAATAAAACAATAAATGTTAAAATGTTGTTCAGTTATACGATTTTCCAAATAAACTATAGTCTATTTTGTGTTCATTACCGGTGATACTCTGCATACAAACCAGTGGGGTATTCATTCAGCAGTGGTAAAACAATTTATATTTCCTACATGAGCATGAAATACTAAAGGCCACCTGTAATTAACATTTCCTCGCTACTTTAATTGTAAATACCATCACGAAGATGATTTATGTAAGTATTGAACCCCTTGTTATCCTATACCATTGTTAAAACTCGTAGTTCTCTAAGTAGATTGATAAGATTTGACAGTAAATAGCTCCTGGGACTGATAACAGTGTATCTATGTGTAAGATTCTGCAATTAATGTATAAGTGGTGGAATGTCGTGCTTTCTCCAGGGAGTTATGTCTTATTTTGGAAAAGTACCAAGTTACCACACTACTTCTTTACCCTAATTCCTGAGAACATCTTAGTGAACAATGTTTAATATTTTGTTTGGTAATGTGTTTCTAATTCAGCCATTTATAAGGTTTTAAAAATATTAATCCCTTTCTCGTTCCTATCGGGTACTCTCGTATCTATGGACTAAGTTTTCAGGGAACCATTTTGCGTTAAGTCTTGTATCTATTACATTATTTTACGTACAGAAGAGTTTAAGGGCTCAAATTTATACTTTATAATACCAGCATTGTGATTCATTGTGCCTCAAACATTGTCAAACTTCTATCATGTACTGTTCAATATCGAATCGCCTCGTACTGATTTTTGTCTGTAAACTGTTTTCTTTGAACAATTTTAGCACAATATTTTCATAGAGTATTGTCAAGTATACTATTGATTTTTGGGTGGAATACGACAAATTGTATAAACTGTGCAATGTATTTTGGAAGAATTTATTACAATTATAAAATTCATTCATTATAACTTGTACACGAGTTAAATAAGTGAATCGTAGTGTACCAGCGCAGTCATAAAAGAGTCAAAACCCCAAAAATATCCTGATTTTTTAGCGAAGTTGAAGTAGATGTAACAAAACGTTGTTTCTTAAGTGCTTGCTTATAGTAATGTTGAAAACACTTTTGTTTAAATGAAGGAACATGTATATGTCAAGAAAAAAATGGCAAGTCTAAGGTATTATCTCCTCCTATATTTGATAAAAATCGTGGAATTGGCAACAAATTTGTATGTATCATCTCAAAACTTTAATAATTTCTAACAGAATTTTTTTTTTCTGAAATAGTGAGTACACTATACTACTAAAATTTCAGAAACTTTCAAGGAGCACAGTGATGCAGTTGTAAGCTGAACCAACCCACAGCATGTTCGAATCTCACAGCCGGTGGTGAAAAAAAAAATATTCCTATATTAAATGTAACTTGGACTAACTTTACTTTACTGTTAAGTTTTCGTCATTTGATCCATTTCTCATATACTATTAGCAATAGGTCAACTATATTTAGTGTAACAAGTTATAATTAGGTGTACCTTGCCTGGTAGGTTTCATTTGATCTTGACAATATTTCACCTATCACCATTCAATGTTAAGTTTTTGTTTTTCCCCAGGATACTCAGTATGTCAACTATATTTGGTGTATTGAATGATTGTAAGGTGTACATGTCTGTCTGGCAGGGTTCATATGACCTTGACCTCATTCACATGGATCATTGATAATGTAAATTGTATGTGATAGTTGTCGTAAAACCTATATCTTAAAGACTTTCAAAATAAAATCAAGCATGATCAGTAAAGCAGGCGAGACATTTCAGTGTGTGCACTGTTGATTCGTCATCCCTTAATCTTTTAAAAATATTTTAGCTGGTGGAAAACACCTTGTTCAGCAAGACACTCCAACATGTTTCTTTTGTCATGATACAATATCCGTTCAGATTGATTTCGATAAATAAAACGTTACATGATTAAAAGGTAACAGGTACGTAAATGGATGATCTCGCGGAATTTTATGAAATTTTGCACACATCTAGAGCACTTATGAGGGACTGCACATGAACATCGAAACAGATATATATATATATATATAACTTTTATAATGACTGAGATATAGCAAATAAAATATCGGAAAATAGTAGTACAAATATATAGAATACATGTAAATATCGTTAAAAAGTGCAGCAATTTTGACTTCAAGTAGAATTAACTTTTCTCGAAGTCGTGTCCTGCGAATTTTCTTTAAAAATGATATGTTATTGCTACTGATATTTCCATTTTAGTGATATTTAATTTATAGGGGGTCACCGAATTCGTTTTTTGAGTTTGAACAGTTGAATCTTCTGTATAGCGTGGAAAAAGTGCCGAAAAGGAAAAAATAATCGTGACTTCGTCGCTAAAAATGTTATTTTTCGACGTTTTTAGATATGACAAAGAGACTTGAATGAATTATTTAGCAAAAACGAATTCGGTGACCCCCCCTATAATTTTCATGTAAATAAAACGAAAATTTTTAGTGGCAATAACATATTAATTTTAAAGAAAATTCGTAGGATACGTTTTCGAGAAAAGGCGATTTAAAGTCAATTTTTTCAATATTTACGTGCATCCTATACATTTGTACTCCTTACTACAGATTGTTCAATTTGCTTTATATCCGAAAGTACAAAAGTTACTTATATAATTTTTCTATATTCATATTCAGTTCCACATGCTCAAATTGCTTGCAAAATTTCATAAAAATCCGTGAGATTGCCATTTACGTATATACCTGTTACTTAAGCGTAGTTATTGTCGAGCTTCAATTTTTAAATAGTTCTTACAAGTCAGAACTTCTTGACTCTTGTTATGTCTTTGGCTGTATTTGTTCTTTGCACCGACTTGTTTCAAATCTCACAGACTAAATATGCCTATTCGCAACAAGGAACTTAGAATCCAGTACTTAACAGCATCTTTCGTGTTGTTTGCTTTTTGCACACATCCCTTTGTACTCTCTTTTTATACTTTAATGTCAAAAAGACATAATAATGTAAGGAGTACATTAAACATATGGTCTGTATCAAAATTGTTTCATTAAGTGCAGTCTGAGAAAACAATACATAATTTTAGAGTTGGCGATAGCAACCATATTGTATTTTGATATTGTTTTTATGAACATGATTACTATCAAAGACTTAGTAACGTCAAAGCAACATATGAGGAAGAATTAAGTGACAATCTATTGGTTACTGGACTGGATTAACCTTATTATGGTTATTTGTTTGCCTGGTTGTTTGGCATTATTTCGAACTAGATTATCTATCTGTGTCCGTATTGTTAAATTGCAAATTTAGTTTTCGTTGTGTTGTTCGGTGTTATAGCGTCATGTTGTCAAAATTTCAAACTTTTCTACCGGTCGACCTTACCTTTAGGTTTTACCTACTTGTTGTCACGATTAATCGTTTATTTGTTATCATCCTGAATATGCCTGCAATATTTTCCGCTAGACGTTAATCAAGCACAATGAATGTTTTCAGAAACTCGTGATTATAAAAGGTATTAGGTGAAATAACACTTCTTCGCAATACGAAAACTTAACAAACGTAGCAAAGAGCCGGAATAAACAAAACCACAAAAAATAGAGACAATAATAACACGCAAAATAAATCAACAGGCATGAGAGAAAATATTCTTATTTAAAAAAAAACTTTCTCTTGAAATATCTATATACAGTAGTTTTGTAAATCCGTTTTCACGGCTGGTAATCTACACACGCATAACAATCGGTTCTGCAATGAAAACCGTGAGAGGATTTTCCGGTTATGCTTGAGTGGAGTAATTGTCACCGCTTCGAAAGGTATGTACATTTCTAAATCACAATTTTCTAATTCAACTGATCAAAATACTGAAAATCGGAGAAATCTATGTTTTGGTGAATACTTTAACAAAGAGACACATGTATCATTTACTGTTGTGCATGGAGTAAAACTCCTACAAAATCAATCGTCCCACGAGTAATTGCCGAAAAAAGTGACATTTAAATTTTGAGATGGTTCTATTAACAGACCCACAAGTTCAAATTTAGTTTTTTTTTCTGTCAACGGGATTGAATGTCGTTTTGGGCGGCTTGTACGCTGTCCGAAGTTGATAGACGTCTTAATAAATCTAAAAACTGCCAATTTTCATTATTTCATGCGTGAGGGGATCGGTTCTGACTGAGGACATCGTGAATGCGTGAGGGGAAGTGCAAACATTTTTTTTTAATCTTTGGCCTTGTGACTTTTCTCGACTCAATAGCTGTGATCAATGCTGATTAAAAAGCACACATTTTTCTATATACTTTAATAAATGTAAACTGATAACTGATTCAATGAAATCAAACTATTAATTGTTTGTTCAATTTCAGGAGATGCCATTATTCAAAGGGAAAAGGAAGAGAGGACTGAAATTGGCACTCTACAAAAAGCCGTTCAGATACAAGTTCCCAATATCCCCGCCCACGAAACGAACTAAAACCTCTGGGAGTACTCCAGTCTTTAAATATATGTCACAGAGGTCACCAAATATGATAATAATTATGGCTTTTATCGATGCTCATGAATGATACGTTCTGTAGATCTGCCTTTGTTGTTTTTTAATATGTCGTCATTTTGAGTGAAAAGGTTGCGTCTTATTGGTGTCGAAGTTCTTTTGATCGGCTATAGATATTTAGAAATCGAAAGACTTTTCTTAAATATATTTGGTGACCTCTGTGACATATATTTAAAGACTGGAGTACTCCCAGAGGTTTTAGTTCGTTTCGTGGGCGGGGATATAGGGAACTTGTATCTGAACGGCTTTTTGTGGAGTGCCAATTTCAGTCCTCTCTTCCTTTTCCCTTTGAATAATGGCATCTCCTGAAATTGAACAAACAATTAATAGTTTGATTTCATTGAATCAGTTATCAGTTTACATCTTTTAAAGTATATAGAAAAATTTGTGCTTTTTAATCAGCATTGATCACAGTTATTGAGTCGAGAAAAGTCACAAGGCCAAAGTTTAAAAAAATGTTTGCACTTCCCCTCACGCATTCACGGTGTCCTCAATCAGAACCGATCCCCTCACGCATGAAATAATGAAAATTGGCAGTTTTTAGATTTATTAAGACGTCTATCAACTACGGACAGCGTATACGCCGCTTAAAACGACATTCAATCCCGTTGACAGAAAAAAAAAAAAAATTGAACTTGTGGGTCTGTTAATAGAACCATCTCAAAATTTAAATGTCATTTTTTTCGGCAATTGCTCGTGGGACGATTGATTTTGTAGGAGTTTTACTCCATGCACAACAGTTAATGATGCATGTGTCTCTTCGTTAAAGTATTCACCAAAGCATAGCATTCTCCGATTTTCAATATTTTGATCAGTTGAATTAGAAAATTGCGATTTAGAAATGTACATACCTTTCGAAGCGGTGACAATTACTCCACTCAAGCATAACCGGAAAATCCTCTCACGGTTTTCATTGCAGAACCGATTGTTCTGCGTGTGTAGATTACCAGCCGTGTTTTAGTATAGGAGGTTGCTCTGGGGCAATGATTAAGTCATCTTTCCAGTATCGAAATGCTAGTGATATCCCTGGACTAACGGTTTGTATGTGGGGGTATCAGCCCAGTGATTATAACATTGAACGGGAAAAAAGTTTGACCAAATGCACATTTCTACAAATAATGCCAGGAAAGGAATATATGAAATCAGACATTTTTTACGATAAACTTAATGAAAGCAATTCTTGTTTCGAATTTTTCTACCTTTTAATTAATTCGAAAGTTTCTTGGTTTCATACTCATGTTCTTGTAATATGCACTACCAAGAACTATACAATAGATTAGCTGCAAAATAAACAATTAAACCAAATGCTTTGATGTAGTATTCTGTGTTCTTTAATTGTATGTGATATTGTTAAGATCAATCATTAAATGTTTTTTCTTAATTATCTTACGCAAGTTTACAAATTGCTTGACTATTTTCCACGTGTATGTAATTTCGCACTCCACGATTGCACTCAATTTGTACATAACGTATACTAACTACTGTGTAACTGTTTTAACGGCAATAATTGCTCCAGTTTTCCTATGTTTAAAAGTGTTTTGTCCTACTTGCCGGTAGCATATAGAGACAAGAAAAATAACATTTGTTGTCTTATCCAAAAAAAAATTGTGATTGATCGTTTTTGAAAGGACAGATCTCAATATTTATGCAATGAGCCTATAACTTATTCAAAGGCGAAGAAAGAAACACTGAAAGTTTTCTTCGATCAAAATAATGATAAAACAAGAATAATTAGATTTCTTTCTTCACTTCAGAAAACAGACTACAATAGCGCTGATCGCATATTATCAACCTTAATTACAAAAATGATGTACAGTGAAAGGTAAACCTCACGGATGTCATTCGGTATATCGAGAAAAATGATCGTGAAAGAATAACCAAGTAATAGCTTTTCTAAAAAGCTAGCCGTCTCATAGCTGATGAATGTGGAAAATGTTTTCGCTTTGTAGTTTAATTCATTCAGAATAGCCTTGCATATAAATTGTAGTGGATTACAAAAATTATAAAAGGCTAATACAATTTTTAGATTTACCATTGGGGGGGGGGGGATGTATTAACACTGGAAAGGGAGGGGTAATGTATTAACACTGGAAAGGGAGGGGTAACGTCTTTAATCATCTGCGTTTGTACCTTTTTATCGATTTTATTTTTCAAACAGATATGTTTTTCGTTAATTTTTCTTTGGTTGTTTGTTTATTTCTTTGTGTTAGAAAAATATGGCCGATTCCACCGGAATGTTTTCATTCATAATCGAAAAGTGTAGAGAGTGAAACGTGGTAAAATTAAAACATATAAGAACATAAATAATATATTTCCAAATGTTTCTCACATATTTTCAAAATGATCCTTAAAATGTAAAGATTTTAAGTTACATATGTATGGTTATTTTTTGTTGTCGTTGAAGATCTTATCTATTCATTGTAGTTGGACTGCAATGTGGAATGTCCCACGCCTCTTTTTCTATATTTGAATAATGAGCATCCTTACAATTATATTTTTCTCTTTTGAGATTATTTGGTTTTATTGGACTGCTTGAATATACTTTTTTGCATACAATTTAATACTGTATCGTTTGTTATTGTTTTACTTGTACATGTCTTCATATTTATTTACTATACCATTTAATGTTGGGTGCGAATAAGGCCCTTATCGTACTTACCAACCAAAGCTTAACAAGCTTAACATAATATTTTGTGGGAGACCGTTCGTATGTTGACATATACATGTCTTTTTTGTTTCATGATCATAGGTTATGTATGTTTATACTTGTTTTACAATTCTTGTAGAAAAAATACAATTAAGAATAATCTTAAAATGCCAACAGTATTTTCGTTTTTTTAATTATAAATTATGTATACTTTACATCTTCTTTAAAATCATTCATAGCAATTAAGCATTGTTTAAAATATGTTAGCATACATGTATAATTGCTTTTATCGTCTGAGAGTAGTTTTTTATTCTTCTTATATTCCCCCGTTGGATTTTTTTTTTTGTCTTCTGTTTTTCAACGTCTGCTATCTTGATAGGAAGAACTGGGGAAAGCTAGACAACGTCCAACCCAGCCCAAACCGTTCCCTAAAGATCTTGGGGTGTGTGTGTGTAGAGGGGGGAGAGGGACACATATTACGAGATGAGTTGAAGGGATGAGCCACTGGAATAGGTCAATATTTTAAGCTTCATGATATTTGATGAGGTCGAGAAATTTAGGTGAAGTATAAGACAAGGTTGATGATTGAATCTGAAACTAATCAGATTTCGATATTTTTTTTACAGATGCAATTAAAATCACTGTCGTAAATATGTAAATGGCTTAAGATATCTGTCAAAACTATTTATCTCCCCATGAAATAGCGTAACAATGATAGCTATATGTAGGCATACTTATTGTAAAAAAATATATGATAGCTAGGGTATGTTCTTTTGTTATTCAAAATATATGAAAAGGGTGGGGTATTGGATATCTCAGCTGCTCATCCCTACCATAAAAAGGTCGAAGTGCCCCCCTCCTGTGATAAAGATTCCCGTGTAAATTAATATTAATCGAAAATTACTGATTTGGATATCTTCAATTTTGTTGTTGCCTTTGGATTATCTTACTAAGTATAAATATTTATAACCCTGGATAAAAACAAGCGCGGTGTTTTCCTATGTTTTCATGTATAACATTTACGTAACAGTGAGCGACAGGATAGTATGTTAAATAAGCACGTGTGCGTTTACAAAGTTTCAGGAGTTTCGGCTATTTATGAACAAGTGTTACCGATATGCATGATTGGTAACCAGGCAAAATCTAATTACTAAAATAAAGAGTTCAAATCCGACACTCTACGGGATTAAACGACAGTTACTAGGTTACGCAGTGTCACAACCAATCAACGAAATTAACTATTATAGAGTTTGGTAATATCTTCCAATCAGGTAGTAAGAAAGCATTCAGCCCGTAGACTGTGCATCGTTCAACTCTTAATACCGTCTCCTCGGAGACGGTAATAATGGTGGTCAAGCATTGCGATCGGATCGTGAATGCAATTAATTGTAATTCTACTTCAAAATTTGTGAAAAATCTGCTGTATTTTCAAAAGGTGGAACAAATCAGAAAAAAGAAATATGTCTGTCAAAATGATTCAACTTCCTTAAAAATACTGTGCACTATGTTAAAGAAAAGAAAAATGCAGTACTTTTTATGAAAAAGCAAAAGGCGACACACGAACCTATGAGAATCATAAAGAAAAAAATCACGTTTTGTATATAAAATGATCACATTCCAATATATCATGATATAATTGAAACTTAATCTTTAGTATGTCAGATAGTCCAGTAAAATTTAAGTATGTAATTACTTGAAAAAGTTCATATTATTTTTGAAAAAAGTATAATTTTGTTGGTTTTAAATCAAAATTGACCGTGAAAGATCAGGCAACGCATTATTTTGATCGTGAAAGACCAGGCGTGACCACGCTTAATTTATTAATGAAATGCACATTTATATCCCGAGGGATTGAAGGCATACAAACAATACAATATAAATATATACACAATGCATAATTATAAAATATTTTAACATGATCAGAAAATTTACATCTTACTTTACCAATTGATATACTTGTAATTGGTTGAAGCGTGTAATTACTTATACACAGAGTTAATGCGTTCTTTTTGTGTGTGACCCATATTTAGACATGTTTTCATTTGAGTGCATTGCTAACTAGGCATCCAAGATAATAAGACCTCCAAGAGTGTAAATTGTCGAAAGTAAATATCTTTGTATTTATAATGTTAAATGCATCCACGGATGAGTGAAGCGAGAGAGGGTTTGGTGGTCTTCCCCTGGAAATATCTTAATGTGTAAGCTTTTGTTTTCCTAAGGGTTAGATCAAAGAAGCTATATATATCATTTAATTTTACATACAGGTATATTGAAGATGTTCTTTCCATTAACAAAACAAACTTTTCTGATTGGATCCAAGTAATAGGCATGAACTAGAGATAACAGACACCACATATACAGCTTCCTCAGCCTCATTTTTAGACATACATACCCCGAATTTGACTACACCGGTCATCTCCATACCTGAGTCTATGACAAACGAAATGATTTCAACTTTGAAATTATAAATGTTCCTCATCTTAGCAGCAATTTAACAACTGCATCCGCGTATGGATTATATATATACTTCATATATGTTATGATGGTATGATACTAAACCCCTAACGGGAAGGATTGTGCCTGATATTCATATGATGAAGACATAATCTTTCAATCAGTTTAATTGAAGTCTGGAGCTGGCATGTCAGTTAACTGCTAGTAGTCTGTTGTTATTTATGTATTATTGTCATTTTGTTTATTTTCTTTGGTTACATCTTCTGACATCAGACTCGGACTTCTCTTGAACTGAATTTTAATGTGCGTATTGTTATGCGTTTACTTTTCTACATTGGCTAGAGGTATAGGGGGAGGGTTGAGATCTCATAAACATGTTTAACCCCGCCGCATTTTTGCGCCTGTCCCAAGTCAGGAGCCTCTAGCCTTTGTTAGTCTTGTATTATTTTTAATTTTAGTTTCTTGTGTACAATTTGGAGTTTAGTATGGCGTTCATTATCACTGAACTAGTATATATATTTGTTTAGGGGCCAGCTGAAGGACGCCTCCGGGTGCGGGAATTTCTCGCTGCATTGAAGACCTGTTGGTGACCTTCTGCTGTTGTCTGTTCTATGGTCGGGTTGTTGTCTCTTTGACACATTCCCCATTTCCATTCTCAATTTTACTTTCTCAACTTCTACGATATTCAGGAGCTTGCAGTTGCTTCTCAGAATTTGTAAAACGTCATCAGTGTCTGAGCAAAACAATATTATGTGTATGGAATGATTGTAAGGTGTACATGTCCAACTGGCAGGTGTCATCTGACCTTGACCTCATTTTCATGGTTCAGTGGTTAAAGTTAAATTTTTGCGTAAGTCCTTGTTAACACAATCATTGGAATTAATAATACACAACTCAGAATGACCATATTACTTTTATTTTTACTCTAACTTTCAAATTACAGAATTATTTCTTTTATACAAAAATATACAACTCCGTTTCTCCGTTGAAGAGATATCACGTGAATAAATTACATAAACAAGAGACAATTAACGAAGTTATGAGTATAATGAACGGATCTTAAAATTACATAATAATAAGTATGGAGCACATTTATCATAACAACAAAGATGAAATGAATATAAATCGCGGTTCGCGACAACCTCTGAATATTACAACTACAACAAAAACAGTAAATTTACACACAGTATCACTTCAAAACTAATATAATTCCTCGTTCAGAGCTCCCGGGATCATATTGGTGTCTCAGGTTGATACGGGTGTAATATTGAAAAAAAACAACAACAAATAGTCCCTATATATTGAAGCCCATGAGAAAAGTTTATAAAATCTTGTGAATTTTATTGGCCAGTTGAAACCCAATATGACAGAAATGGTTCTTGTGAGCCTTGCAGAAAAAATCATTTGAAGATTTGATAGAGCAGTTAAAATCAAGTATGTCTGGAAGGGTCCTTACGATGTAAATGAGTTATCAACACAAAAGGAATATGTCTAGGTACATAATGCTCTATTTTAAAACACTAATTATATGTAGCAAACAAACATAATAACTTAAAAAAGTTTTTCATTGACTAAACATTTTTTGAATATTTGTCTTATATTAATGATCATTAATGTCTGAGATTTGTTTATTTTCGTCAGCGAATGAAACATCTGATTTTTTAGTTTATGTCATTTGCATATCGTAGCATAAGTTTTAGCCACTAAGTGTTTAACAAGAGTATTAAACAAATCCTCCTTCTTAGATAAAATCAACAGAACACATTATATTGGTATTATATTGGGTAAAGTTGCCGTCCAGAATAAACAGAAAATGAAATGTTAAATAAGGGAATAAAATGATATTGCGTTATCCTACTAGTAATTAAAACATTTACAATTAATTTGAACAATATTCATACTAAATATTACACATATGTACTTTCACGGTACTACAATCTTTCGATACCTATATTTTGGCATTGCACAAGGTCATGGTTTTTTTTTACTGTTAATGACGTCTTAACGCTAAATCCATTGGATGTTGGATGTGTACTGATTGATATTTTAGTCTTAGATACATGATTTTTTTATTAGTTGTTATTGACTTTGAACTAGCTGTGAGTAACTGCGAGTACTCTCAGATCTGTACTAAGTGTCTTTTTTGTTGTTAGGGGTGGGGGATGGGTATATACCCTGCTACGTCCTGTCTGTGTTTTTGTTTGATGTTTTTCTTTGTATCGATCTGATGAGTAAAGCCTTTTTTAACTGATTTTTATACGACCGCAAAAAAATTTTTGTGGTCGTATATTGGTATGACGTTGGCGTCGTCGTCGTCGTCTGGCGTCGTCCGGCGTCGTCCGAAGACACATTGGTTTTCGCACTCTAACTTTAGTTTAAGTGAATGGATCTCTATGAAATTTTACCACAAGGTTCAATACCACAAAAGGAAGGTTGGGATTGATTTTGGGGGTTATGGTACCAACAGTAAAGGAATTGGGGGCCAAAAAGGGGCCAAAAATAAGCATTTTTGTAACTTCCAGACATAACTTGTGTGTTAGTGTATGGATCTCTCTGACATTGTACCACAAGGTTCCATATCACAAAAGGAATGCTTGGATTGATTGTGGGGGTAATTGCCTCAAAATTTTAGGAATTAGGGGCCAAAAAAGGGGCAAAAAACAAGCATTTTTCTAGTTTCATGACAATAACTTGTGTGTAAGTGTATGGATCTTTCTGAAATTGTACTACAAGGTTCCATATCACAAAGGGAAAGCTGGAATTGAGTTTGGGGGTAATTGCCGAAACGTTTAGGAATTGGGGGCCAAAAAGGGGCCAAAAATAAGCATTTTTCTAGTTTCCAGACAATAACCTGTGTTCAAGTGTATGGATCTCTCTGAAATTGTACTGCAAGGTTCCATACCACAAAGGGAAGGCTGGGCTTGATGATGGGGGTAATTGCCTCAATATTTTAGGAATTAGGGGCCAAAAAGGGGCAAAAAACAAGCATTTTTCTAGTTTCAGGACAATAACTTGTGTGTAAGTGTATGGATCTTTCTGAAATTGTACTACAAGGTTCCATATCACAAAGGGAAAGCTGGGTTTGAGTTTGGGGGTAATTGCCCTAAACGTTTAGGAATTTGGGGTCAAAAAGGGGCCAAAAAACACATTTTTCTAGTTTCCAGACAATAACTTGTGTTCAAGTGTATGGATCTCTGAAATTGTACTGCAAGGTACCATACCACAAAGGGAAGGCTGGGATTGAGTTTGGGGGTGATGAATCATAAGGGGGTTCAAAAAATTTAGGGGGGGGATTTTTTTTTTTAAACTTTTTTTTCCTTTTTTCCTTTTGTTTTTCTTTTAAAATTTTCCATTTTAAGTTGATTATTTCTGATTTATATTTAAAAGCAAATAATAATGCTATGGTAGGAGATGCACACCAAACAGGATGTGTAAATTATTATATAATAAGTATTGTGCATTAGCAAGAAATTTTCAATTGCACAGTATTGCACAATAGCAAGAAATCTTCAATTGCACAGTATTGCGCAATAGCAAGAAATCTTCAATTGCACAGTATTGCGCAATAGCAAGAAATATCCAATAGCACAATATTGCGCAATAGCAAGAAATTGTCAATTGTACAGTATTGCGCAATAGCAAGAAATATTTAATTGCACAGTATTGTGCAAAAGAAGATACTTCGTATAAATTGCTTATTTCTTGACCAATTTCAATGGGGTTTTATTCTTGAATTCTTGGGGTTCTTTAATATGCTGAATCTAACCGTGTATTTAGTTTTTGGATTTTGGGCCCCGTTTTTAAATTGGTCCACATTGAGGTCCAAAGGGTCCAAAATTAAACTTTGTTTGATTTCATCAAAAATTGAATTATTGGGGTTCTTTGATATGCAGAATCTAACCGTGTATTTAGATTCTTAATTTTTTGTTCCGTTTTCAAATTGGTCTACATTAAGGTCCAAAGGGTCCAAAATTAAACTTAGTTTGATTTTAACAAAAATTGAATTCTTAGGGTTCTTTGATATGCTGAATCTAAACATGTATTTAGATTTTTGATTATGGGCCCAGTTTTCAAGTCGGTCCAAATCGGGGTCCAAAATTAAACTTTGTTTGATTTCAACAAAAATTGAATATATGGGGTTCTTTGATATGCTGAATCTAACCATGTATTTAGATTTTTGATTTTCGGGCCCCGTTATCAACTTTGTCCACATTGAGGTCAAAAGGGTCCAAAATTAAACTTTGTTTGATTTCATCAAAAATTGAATTCTTGGGGTTCTTTGATATGCTGAATCTAACCATGTATTTAGATTTTGGATATTGGACCATAATAGGTGAATGTCCAATTTAAAATTTTTAAGTTCTTAGACCACATTCATTCTGTGTCAGAAACCTATGCTGTGTCAAATATTTAATCACAATCCAAATGCAAAGCTGTATCAAGCTTGAATGTTGTGTCCATACTTGCCCCAACTGTTCAGGGTTCGACCTCTGCGGTCGTATCAAGCTGCGCCCTGCGGAGCATTTTATTATAGTTTGTCCTTATGTTGTGCTGTTGCACCACTATCTCAGTTTAGGGGAGGGTTGAGCGCTCACAAACATGCTTAACCCCGCCACATTCTTTATGTGCATGTCCAAATTTAGGAGTCTGTAGTTCAGTGGTTGTCGTTAGTTGGCGTATGTCATATTTGTTTTTCGTAAATTGTTTTGTTATAAATTAGGCCGTCAGTTTTCTCAATTGAATTGTTTCATATTTTTCATGTCGGGGACTTTTATAGCCGACTATACGGTATGGGTTTTTCTCATTGTTGAAGGCCGAACGGTTGCCTATTATTGCTTACATCCATTGTATTTGAACTTTTGTGGATAGTTGTCTCGTTGGCAATCATACCACATCTTCTTATTTTTATATAACATTGATAACTACTAAGAAAGAGGAATTTCTTGCACTCCAAAGTGATATGCCTGTACACTGGTAAAGGATACAAGATTGTCGACATATTTAGTGATGTCGAGTTAGAAAATCCATGTAGTATTGTTGTTTACATAAACACATTTATCTTAAGTGCTGATGTACATGATGTATGGTTTACTGTTTTCGTTTTCTGGTAGGATTAGTATATAGTATATACATATGAAAATTTGTATTATCACAAGATATGTATCTCAAGAGTTCAAGGACATTGCCGTTTTTCTAACATCATCTAACTGCTATAACATCATATAAAATATATTTGGATCAAAACAAATATATAACATCATATAACTTCAGAGCCAAGAAATGGTGTAAATCTCCAGGTTAAACAAAGTTATGTTATCATTATTGTATGTTACTTTAATACATGGTGGAGATTGATCAACATCCAAACTATTATAGTCAATCTGACTTGTACTTTAATACGTGGTGGAGATTGATCAACATCCAAACTATAGTCAATCTGACTTGTACTTTAATACGTGGTGGAGATTGATCAACATCCAAACTATAGTCAATCTGACTTGTACTTTAATACGTAGTGGAGATTGATCAACATCCAAACTATAGTCAATCTGACTTGTGCTTTAATACGTGGTGGAGATTGATCAACATCCAAATATAGTCAATCTGACTTGTACTTTAATACGTGGTGGAGATTGATCAACATCCAAACTATAGTCAATCTGACTTGTACTGTTCTATGTATAACATCTATGAGACCTATAGAAATGACGATTCTCTCACTTTGCCGGGAAATTCTCATGAATATACAGGGGAGATGGATGGCCAAGAAAAATTCAACCGCCTACATTTTTCTCACCGTTTCCCATTTCACTTTCTATGTCGATCTTTTTATACAAAGCATGAACGTTATATAAAAAGAAATACTGGGTCAAATCAATATACAAGGAATGAATGAAAAAACATTCATTACAGTTGAAAAAAGAAGGTATGATTGTACATTCTCAAAACAGTAAGGCTAACTGAAGAAGGACAACATATGTCCGTAGAAGTGAAATGTAAATTAACGAAAAAATTATCAAAATTATTTTTGTTGGATGAAAATCCTTACTGCAAAATTATTTGGAGTTGAAAGTTAAAACAATATTAAAAGTCCAAAAACAATTGAATCAAGCTTAGGAACTAAATCAATCGGAATCGCATGAACTCCAAATGAAGTTCGGCCAGATGAATGTGCAGTATCAGCTTCTCCTGTTATACATGTATCACCCTGTCATCATTATGATTCTTCAATAATATCCAGTATATAAAGCCAGAGTCGCGGTCATATGACAAAGCATTGGCAAATTGCCGATGGTCGACAAGTGGGATCTATGAGGCAGTAATCTTCTAGTAAGATAAGACACTGCTGCCAGATGGCCAGTAGTCGTTAACTTGTGGGATCTATGCAGGAGTAAACATGTCTATGTGGGATCTATGAGAGAGTGAGCATGTCGCTAGCGATAGTGGTCATGTGGGATCTTAGAGAGCGTTAACATGACACTGCATATGATGATAGTGGACATGTGGGATCTTTAAGAGCGTAAACATGTCACTAGCGATGGTGAATATGTGGGAGCTAAGAGCAGCGTAAACATGTCACTGGCGATATTGGAAATGTGGGATCTATGAGAGAGTTAGCATGTCACTAGTGATAGTGGACATGTGGAATTTTTGAGAGAGAAAGCATGTCACTAGCGATTGTGGACATGTGAGATTTTTGAAAGAGAAAAAGCATGTCACTAGTTAGATGAGATAATGTCTACGACCTATAGTTGACATGTTGTATCTATAGAAGAGTAAACATGTAACTAGTAAGACGAAAAACTGTATGCATCAGCCCGTCGTGTGTCAATTTATAATCTTATCCCGTTTATGGACCCACAGACGCGGCCACGACAAAACACTGTCAGATTGTCCGATTGTCCATAGATGACAAGTGGAAACAAAGAGAGAGTAGACATGTCACTAGTAAAATGAGACACTGTCAGGTAGCAGATATCAGACATGTGGGATCAATGAGAGAGTAAACATGACAGTAGTAGGACGAGACAAGTCAGATAGATAGTAGTATCATTTGAGATATATGAGAGAGTAAACGTGTCACTTGAGTAAATTCAGACACTGTCAGATGACCGACAGTGAATATGTGCAATCTATAAGAGAGTGCACATGTCACCAGCGATCGTGGATCTATATGGGAGATTAAATATATGTCACTCGTAAGATGAGACCAGCCAGACGATCGATGACAAAAGTGGACACATGTTTATGAGAGAGTAAATATGTTACCAGTAAGATGAAACACTGCCAGACGACATAAAATGGACATCTGGGATCTATGAGAGAGTAAACATGTTTCTCATAAGATAAGACACTGTCAGACAACCAAAAGTGGACGTGTGTCTATTAGAGAGTAAATATGTCACTAGTAAGATGAGACACTGCCAGACGTCCGATAGTTGACACAGGGGATCTTTTGAAGAGTAAACATGTTACTGGTAAGATGAGACACTGCTAGACAACCGACAGTCGACATTGGATTTATTGAAGAGTAAACATGTTACTGGTAAGATGAGACACTGTCAGACAACCACATGAGGGATCAGACGACCGATAGTTGGCATTGGAGATCTATTGACGAGTGCACATGTTACTGGTAAGAGAGACACTGCCAGACGACCGTTGTTTGACATGTGGGATCTACTGAAGATTAAAAATGTTACTGGTAAGATGAGACTGCTAGACGACCGATAGTTGACATGGAGGATCTACTGAAGAGTAAACATGTTACTGGTAAGATGAGACACTGTTTGACGACTGATCGTGGACATTTTATCTTTGGCATTGTACAAGGTCATGATTTTCCAAGACTGTTCATGACAAGTTATCACTAAATCCGTTTGATGTGTACTGTTTGATACTTTAGTCTTGGAGAACGTGATTTTTTTAACAACCATTCAGTATCTACGAGTATACCTAGATCGGTACTTGGTCTTTGTCTTTATGTTAGTTGTTTGTAGTGATTGTTGCCAATTTGATGGTTCAAGCCAATTCCAATATACTTTTTACAGTTTGCACTTTATGTTGTGCTGTTACACCATTGTCCCATGTTAGACGGAGGGTTGAGTGCTCACAAACATGTTTAAGCACGCCACAATCTGTATTTTCACGTCCCAAGTCAGAAGCCTGTAATCCAGTGGTTGCCGTTGGTTGTTGTTTGTTATATCTGTTTATTCGTTTTTTATAAACCAGGCCGTTAGTTTATTTGTTTGATCTGTGTCACATTTTATATAAATCGGGCCTTTAAAAGATGAATTTTCGGTAGAGGTATATGTCATTATAAACGGACTCACGGTGACTTAAAATTGTTTAAATCATTTAGATAGTTGCCTCATTCTTATGTATACTTAACATATAGCACATGTATCTATGAAGGATTCAACATGTCACTGGTAAGACGAGACACTGTCAGATGTCAATAATATACTTGTGGGATCTATGAGAGAGTAAGCGTGTTACTAGTTAGGACCGGACGGTTTTTTTGTGGATGGAAAATTTATTTTCACGTGTTGTTAGTACGGCTGTGCTACGCTAAAATCTATTTTCACTCTTGTAAACAATTGTTTTCTATTGCCCTGCAGTTAGTTCTATAGAAAGTTCGTTTTTATCCTGCCTGGACAAAGTTATTTTTTTTAGGTATTACCTGGCAAGAATGTTTATTTCCCTCTCCGCATAATATCAAATGGTCACCCCTTTATATAGTGAGTGTTCACGGCATTTAAAAATAAGTTATTGCCATGAACACAGTTACCATTTTTGACAAGTTCAACTATTAAATGGATGTTGTTTTAACGAAAAATAGATTGTTATCATATATATATATATACGAGTTTTAATATTGTCTTTTAAAAACTATTAATTGTTTAAAAAAAAAATTTCCTCTGCAACTTTGACATTGTCGTCTTTAGGAAATATATTGAAAATATGGACGACTGATGTAATAGGCCTAGTGGGAATTTAATCCGGATTTAAAATGTCGATGCTGGAATGCAACTTACTAATAAGAATTTTCATTTAAATAGACATATCAATGTGATCTAAGGTTATTATCACTAATTTCTTTTTACAAAAGTAGATTATTTTTGCTTGCTTTCGAATTATTTCTAACTTTGCGTATTAAGGGGAGGTAACTCAAAAATTATAATTATAAAAGAATCTTCAGGATTTTTTTTCTATTTTATGTTATAAGCTGGTACCAATTTTTAGCTCACCTCCGGCCCCATGTGAGCTTATGCCATCACTTGGCGTCCGTCGTCGTCCGTCGTCGTCCGTCGTCTGTCGTCGTCGTCTGTCGTCGCCTGTCGTCGTCTGTCGTCGTAAACTATTTCAAAAATCTTCTCCTCTGAAACTACTGGGCCAAATACCTTTAAACTTTAACTAAATATTCCTTAGGGTATCTAGTTTATAAATTGTATCCAAAGTTTTGATCCATCGTCAAACATGGCCGCCATGGCTAAAAATAGAACATAGGGGTCAAATGCAGTTTTTGGCTTATATTTCAAAAACTAAAGCTTTTAGAGCAAATCTGATATTGGGTCAAATTGTTCAATTGGTTAAGATCTATCAGCTCTGAAATTTTCAGACGAATCGAACAACCCATTGTTGGGTTGCTGCCACCGAATTGGTAGTTTTAACAAAATTTTGCAGTTTTTTGTTATTATTTTGAATATTATTATAGATATATATAAACTGTAAGCAGCAATAATGTTCAGCAAAGTAAGATCTACAAAAAAGTTAATATGACCATAATTGTCAATTGACCCCTTAAGGAGTTATTGCCCTTTAAAGACAATTTTACACAATTTGTTCATCAAGTTTGCTAACATTTAAAAATCTTCTCCTCTGAAACTACTGGGCCAATTACCTTCAAACTTTAACTAAATGTTCTTTAGGGTATCTTGTTTATAAATTGTATTCGAAGTTTGTATCCATCGACAAACATGGCCGCAATGGCTAAAAATATAACATAAGGGTCAAATGCAGTTTTTGGCTTATATCTCAAAAATTGAATCTTTTAGAGCAAATGTGACAGAGTAAAATTGTTTAATTGGTCAAGATCTATCGGCCCTGATATTATCAGACGAATCGAACAACCCATTGTTGGGTTGCTGCCACCGAATTGGTAGTTTTAACAAAATTTTGCAGTTTTTTGTTATTATTTTGAATACTATTATAGATATATATAAACTGTAGGCAGCAATAATGTTCAGCAAAGTAAGATCTACAAAAAAGTTTATATGACCAAAATTGTCAATTGACCCCTTAAGGAGTTATTGCCCTTTAAAGACAATATTACACAATTTGTTCATCAAGTTTGCTATCTCCTCTGAAATACAGGTGAGCTATTCAGGCTCTTGAGAGCCTCTTGTTTCTTTTGGTATTTCGAAAGCGTTCTATAAGAGCTATCGTCTCATATGTTATTTCTATCATTTAGTTTACCTTCTATTCTCAGTCTGATGCTCTGTACAATCCATACAAAATGTGTATTTTTTTCACAACTTGAAGCTTGAAAACAAGCTCGGAGACATAGCGTGTGTATTATATTTTTGAACATATTTCAATATATACTACATTTTGGCAAAGAATGAAAATTTCTACCATTTTTTGTTTGATACTCCCACACCACCTAAAGTCAATCAGATACTTAAAAAATGGCATTACAACAGCTGATGAAATGTTACAGTTATCAATCTGTGATAGATAAAATTATATATTATCTCTAAATGATATCTAATCATCTTCCAAACATCTTTCCGGAAATGGTGGATTTCAGTTCTTTAATTGAGGCATAACCAAACATCATGGCAGATAAGATAAGCAATGAACAGTACAGAAAGCAAACGTTTTTAAAATGACGGTAAATTGTACGAGTTAAACATTACCTGCATGTACCTTACAAATTTCCTGCAGTATGTACTACATAAGATTTAACACAGATTTACTAATTACTAGAAGTATAGGTCCCCTTTGCTGGATAGCTAGGAATTGTACGTTTCCGACTAAAATCATCTTCAACGCTGGTGTTAAGACTTTAAATCTCTAGCACTGAACTGTACATCGTTAGCGTTTGAGTTTATATCTACAGCGCTTCATCTAATATCTCAAGTAATGGAGTTTATAACTCCAGAGTTTAGACTTGACCTCTTCAGTGCTAGTTACATTCGCAGCGCCCCATTAGGCTTAACATATTCAGTTCTGGATTTTACATTTCTAGCACTGGACTCTATGCATAGCTTAAGCGCTGAAGTTTAAATCTCCGGCATTAGGGTTGACATCTTCAGAGCTAGACTTTACATCTCATAACTCTTTATCTGTATGAGACCAACAGGGCTCCGTAGTTTTTGTACTTGAATTCTATTGCTTTGAAATTGATACATGAGAAATTGAGTGTAGCCAAAAAAGATATAAAATTCGTTGAATTGTGGTGTTGTCTACTACATGTGTTTTTAATTGGTTTTTAGCGTCCTTCATTTTGGTGTCATATTTTGTTCACTGCTATTCATTTTTTGGTATATTCTTATTTTAAAACATTTGGTATCTGCTACCTCTTACGAAAAAAAAAATCATATGATTCAAAATATAACCGTCTGCATTATATATTTCATTTTGTTTGATACTGGATTTTCACGTTTAATACGTGTATGATTATTTAATAGAGAAATACTGAATTTTCACGGCTAATACGTGTATGATTTATTAATAGAGAAATACTCGATTTTCACGATTAATAAGTGTATGATTTATTTAGTTTTACTACAGTGTTTACTGATGTTATGTTCATATGACACGTGAAAAATAAGGCCTTTTTAATGGATCGGGTTTCATGATAATATATATATAATTCGGTATTCAAATGTATCAGTTATCAGTATTGAAGGTGCTCAACGCAGTTCCGACGAGATATTTCATTTTTTACACGGTCACTTTTATCATCTATCTGATTTATCAAACTATAGAAGTTCGTACAATCTATTCTTCTAAAAGTTGTTTCGCAAGAAAAAAAAATTAGACTGAGTTACTGTGAGCAACCAATCCAATTCCTAATTTTGTTTTCTGTTATCTAGCCAATTGAATGTATACCCTGTTCACACGCATGCCAGATACAAATCTGTTATTATGAAATCAAATGTGCATATCGGAATTGAATCCCAGAGGCGGATTGGGGAGGGGGGGTTAAAGCATAGGCTTTTTACAAGTCCCACTCCGAGCGTTGTCTTGTTGGTGCATCTCCCTTTTCGAAATCCAGTTTGTGCTCACATGTTGTTCTGTAATGTGTAATCATTATTCTGGATTAACCGATTCCACATACGAGTACACTTAATATTCATGCATGCACATGATTTTTAGGCGCAAAAACAGTAAATAAAATGCATGCCCAATGTTAACTTATATTCTGGATGAGAATATGAATTTGCGTTCATACGTTTATTTATTCTAGACTCAAATCTCATGTTAGTTGAAATCAGATGTCAAACTATAAAATCACGGATTCGCAAATACCTATTTTATCAGGAATATGCGTGCTTTCAAATCTGTCCTGATTTCAAATGTCGTGTGAATGGGATATAACAGAAGTATTTTGAATTCGGACGAGCAGATCGCGGGAGAATTTAAGTGTAATTATATTTAAGTTGTATTGTTTTTGGACGAAGTCACTGCCGGTGGCCTGACTACAAAACCTCATTGGCATTACGATAAATTCGGATTTGCAATGCTATTATATGGATCAAGCATGTACAATACCGACGTAAAATTCGTTTTAAAAGTGCGCATGTGGTGCATCAACTTATCTGTAGCTTCAACATCTTGCTATTTGGTATTTCTGAATTTAAGATGTGTATATATGTCAATATTCAGCAGACACCAATCAGATTTTAGACAAAAAATTCACCATATGCACCGCAAGGCATGCATTTGTTTACCTTATTAACTGCTTTGATGGGTTGATATGTTTCATAATAGACGAATTTTCTATAATGTTTTAATGTTATAGTCTCTTATTATTCTCACATGGATTTAGTTAGCAGATTAAAAAAAAAACAATATTTTTTTTTAGTTCTTTATTTCCTGTCTATTTGTATTACTTTAATAACGTATTTAACTTGGGTATCAATATTTTTGTTTTTGTTTTCTAGCAATGTGCAGTTTACTATCCATATCCATTTACTAAAAGCTCTCGGTTTTATGGTTCATTCTGGCTATTCCTACATTTTGAATTTTATAGGTAAAATGGTAAAATTTTATGTTGGAGTTCCCAGAATTTTTATGTAAACAATGGGATTATGTAGGATTATGTTGTAACAACACTAAACTAATAAACCAAGGTAAATCCAGGTAAATCTTGTTGAAAATAAAGAAAAAGAACAGTTTCTATTACAATATTTTATTTAACAGTTTCATAGGTGAAATTTATTTAGGTGAAAATATTAATATATACAAGTAAATAATATCATTTGAAATATAAATATATTAAAATTGTAGTTCTTATTCATTGAAACAAAGCACCGAAAAGTACACTAAATTGACATTAAAACAGACAATAACACAGTAAAACATTGCACTAAATTGAACACACAAGAGAAAACAAAGTCTTAATAAATGTGCAGTAGATGAGAAGCAGCATCCCCATACTGGACTCGCGTAAGTTCATCATTCTGTAACCTTGTTTTCAGTGTTCGAATATAAGAATAAGAAGATGTGGTATGATTGCAAATGAGACAACTCTCCACAGGAGATCAAATGACACAGAAATTAACAACTATAGGTCGACGTACGGCATTCAACAACGAGCAGAGCCCACACCGCATAGTCAGCTATAAAAGGCCCCGAAATGACAAATGACAAATGTAAAACAATTCAAACGAGAAAACTAGCGGCCTAATTTATGTACAAAATAATGAACAAAAAACAAATATGTTACACAGCAACAAACGACAACTACTGAATTACAGGCTCCTGACTTGAGACAGGCACATACAGAATGTGGCGGGGGTTAAACTCGTTTGAAGGCGCCAACCCTACCCTAACCTGGGACAGTGGTGTAACAGTACAACATAAGAACATCTAACAAAAACACATAGTGGATGTGGACGGGTACTTATACATCCCCACAACAAAATGACACTAAGGACAGATCTGAGAGTACTCGCAGTTACTGACAGCTAGTTCAAAGCCAATAACAACTAATAAAAAAAAAATCATGCATCTAATGACTAAAATATCAATCAGTACACATCCAACATCCAATGTATTTAGAGTAAAGACGTCATAAAGTCTGTCATCTATTTCTCTGTATTTTCTCTTTCTTGGAACACGTTTCCGACCGGCTCTGTATTGGATAAGTGTGAGAGCATGGAAGGCTTTTTCTTGTCTTAAGAACTTGATCATGCTGAAGATGTTTGGATGAGGTGAATTGACTAACTTCTTCAGTTTACTATGCCAACTTTCTAAATGATTTGTTGTTCTAGTACCTTCTGTTTTTGTTTAAAAAATCATATTTTTTTCAAATAATGAAATTAATTAAATCTTTGAAGCTAAAGTTGAAAGTGTAGGTTACTATTAAATGCTTTAACTACCTTTTCTTTTTAAATAGTTTCTTTTCCAGACTTTTAAATGCTTTCACTACTTTTTCTTTTAAATAATTTTATTTTCCAGACTACTAAATGCTTTTACTACGTTTTCTTTTAAATAATTTTATTTTCAAGAAATTCCATATTAGAAACACTTAATTGTAACACTTGATACATGTTTTCAAACAAACAAAAAGACAACCATTTTTTTACATAAATTTCATATAAATGATTATATTTATTTAATTACTACAGGTAAAGTTACCGGTGACCTAATTAGACACTAATGACTAAAACAACATATTTTGCAATAACACACATCTATTGTTCTTCCCATAATCTCCCATGTAGGAATAGCCAGAATAGTAAAATATAAAATGTAGGAATAGCCAGAAGACACCGGTTTTATATCTATATTTTTCACTTGACGTAAAATAAATGTTGTATTATATATTATTGAGAGATGAGACTTAAATAAAATATTGAATTGAACTGGGTTTTCACAATTTTACTTTATTATTTTCCAAATGTTTCATGTAGATGAAACCAAATAATTAATATAAAATTACATCTGTTTTCATTGACATACTTAAACATTGATTAATTAATGACAGATATAACTTTAAACAAAGACTTCGTATTCATCATACTGTCATTGTTAATACAAAGGTAAATATTGGATTTTAATAAACACATCAAATGTTCTTTGTTAGTGAAATTGTGCTTTGTTTAAGACCTGTGTCAATTTTGTACAGATTTTGTTTTATTAGAATTAAAAGTGATCATGTTTGTTAATGCTTAAAATAGAAGAGATTGATTTGTTTTGTTTTCATAAAAGATAATTGCAAAGACCACTTTTTCTAATTCTTGCAAGATGAAATTGAAAGCCGGTTTACCTTAAATCTAAAAATTACAATATTCATCTTTTTTGTGTTATTCATGGTCCATAATTATGTAAATTTAGCAGATTTACTACCAAATTACCCCCGTTGTAAACTAATTTAATAATCAGATAAACAACAAGACGACATCACGACATCACGACATGACAAATCACTTATTGTTTAAAAAGATAGGTTTAAAAAAAATGGTACAGTGATACTGAAAATGATTCAAGGTATGATTTTTAAAATTTGAAACCGAATTTGGTGTTGAAAGATGTCACACAAATACCGAAAGAGAGCCTTATAATACAAATGTGTGGATTTTAATGGTTTGATATAAATATGTCCTATGGTCCTTGGAACAATATATCTGCAAGTGACATATAAATATGTTGTATGTTTTATGTAACGCAACGAGTTTCATAATTTGGGCCCATAAAGAGAATTTGCCCCATCATAATACTTTATTAATTTTAGACCGGATTTTTTATAACTTGAAGTACATGGTGTGCTATCAAAATGCGATAAAACTGTTATAAACTTGATGTCGTTTAATTTAGTAAAATGATGCACTTACAATACAATACAGGATCCTTATAGGCCTAACTGTCCTATTTTCTATCCTTCCTTCTTACTTTCACTTGGATTTCTCGGGCAGTACGTCGACTGAGGATGCACGAAAGCGTATAAGATACGGATCGATAACGGTTTCTGAATTTTGAAATTTTCTCAAAAATTGGCGTTTTCTATGGAAAAAGATTGTTTCAAAGACAAATTTAGGAAGTACAAAACATTTATACGTCATATCACAAATACTTTCGACTTTGTATGGTTTCAGAGGAGTTGCGGCTCAATGAAATCGGTCTCTTAGTAGTACATATTGTTTTTGCTATCGTGTACGGCAGATGTTTGTCTATGTTTCCAATCACTGCAAAAAAAATGGATTTGGCAATAGAGTACAGCAAACTTTGAGCTGTACCGATAAAGGGTAATAGGGTGTGAACACTCACATTACAAGTGAAAACCATTGGATCGTTTTGTTTAACAGGTCAGAACCACTAGATTTCCGACGTCAGAATACATTTGCATAGTAATTTCTCATTTTGTTTTACAAGATGTAAACATAGCCCTGAGAAATTGGCCAAACCACTCAATGAACCACAATGCATTGTGGGCTACTACGAGTTTACTATCATTTATTAACACGTGGAATTGGTTAAAAAGTGTCATTTTTGTCGAGCATGCGACTTAGGGATAGTGATCCGGCGGCGGCGGCGGCGGCGTTAACTAACTTCTTAAAAGCTTAATATTTCAGAAGGCAGAAGACCTGGATGCTTCATACTTTGTTTCCGTCTGTCATATGTCCATTGTCCTTGACCTCATTTTCAAGGTTCAGTGACTACTTGAAAAAAAAGTTAAAGATTTTTTGTAATGTTAATTTCTCTCTTATCATGAGTAATAGGATAACTATATTTATATGTGGGTACCTTGCAAGGTCCTCATGTCTGTCAGACAGTTTTCACTTGACCTCGACCTCATTTCATGGATCAGTGAACAAGGTTAAGTTTTCGTGGTCAAGTCCATATCTCTGATAATATAAGCAATAGGTCTAATATATTTGGTGTATGTAATGATTGTAAGGTGTACATGTCCAACTGGCAGGTGTCATCTTACCTTGACCTCATTTTCATGGTTCAGTGGTAATAGTTTAGTTTTTGTGTTTTGGTCTATATTTCTAATACTGTATGCAATAGGTCAACTATATTTGGTGTATGGAAATATTTTAAGATGTATATGTTAGTCTGGCAGGTTTTATTTGACCTTGACCTCATTTTCACGGTTCATTGTTCAATGTTGAGTTTTTGTGTTTTGGTCTGTTTTTCTTATACTGTATGCAGAAGGTCAACTATATATGGTGTATGGAAATATTTTACGATGTACATGTCAGTCTGGCAGGTTCTATTTGACCTTTACCTCATTTTCACAGTTTATTGCTCAGTGTTAAGTTTTTGTGTTTTGGTCTGTTTTTCTAATACTGTATACAGTAGGTCAACTATATTTGGTGTATGGAAATATTTTACGATGTACATGTTAGTCTGGCAGATATTTTTTTACCTTGACATCATTTTCATGGTTCATTGCTTATGTTAAGTTTTTGTGTTCTGGTCTGTTTTCCTTAAACTTTAGGCAATAGGTCAACTATATTGGGTGTATGGGATGATTGTAAGGTGTATATGTCAGTCTGGCAGGTATCATCTGACCTTCACCTCATTTTAATGATTCATTGGTCAATGTTCAGTTTTCCTGATTAACTTTGTTTCTTAGATACTATAAGCAATAGGTCAACTGCATTTGATGCATGGAATGATTTTAAGGTGTAAATGTCTGTCTGGCAGGGTTCATCTGACCTTGACTTCATTTTCATGGTTAATTGGTCAATATAGAATTTCCATGGTTTGGTCTGTTTCGTTTATACTATAAGCAATAGGTCATCTATATTCTGTGTATTGAATGATTGTATTAAAGGTGTAGATGTATTTCCGCCTTGGTTTATCTGACCTTGGCTTCATTTTCTTGTATCATAAATGTTAATGTGATACTTGTAGTAAAACTTCATATGTAGGACTATCAAAATAAAATCGACGGTCAGTTTAGGCGAGACATTTCAGCGTGTGCACTCTTGTGTATTGTTTCTCAGAATCTCATATTTGATTTTATTTCATCTACTGTAAGACATGTAATGTTTATAAAATGATCTTCAATTTGCATGCTCAGATATTAACAGTATTGCTCACAAGCTTCAGCATTCTACTTTTTACTTCGACTTATCAAAGTAAGAAAAAATACGTGTTGTCCATTGTTATGCACTGTATTTTGTTCCACGTGAAATTAATAACGAAGTGTCCATTGAACATTAAATTCCATTTAGCTCTCTAACCCTTATTAAAGTACTAATGGTTTACATGATACTATTTGCTTATGGAATTTTCGTATCCTGTATATACCTAACAGCTTATGTCTTCCCAAAAATAATGCTCTTTCATAATGCACAGAGAACTGGCTACAAAGCACGATGAGATTCAAAACAAACACAGTTTCTATCTGCACTGGCTGCGTTGACTTTTGACTTGACATGTTATTTACGTAATTAGATTAAATTTAGTAGAATTGAGTATTTTCCATAATTTGTTATATAGATAGCCATTAGACTGGGACACCTGTTTATTGTTAAAGACGCTGCACTCCACACCTCCTTCAAATTCAAGTAGAACAAAATTAAATTACATCATACACTTGTATACGTGTATATATAGATAAAATTAAGGGAAAATCACTCTTTTTAACTTTTTTGATTTGAGCGTCACTGATGAGTCTTTTGTAGACGAAACGCTAGTCTGGCGTACTAAATTTCAATCATGGTATCTATGATGAGTTTATTCACTACGCACAAAAGGAACCAAGAGGCTCTCAAGAGCCTGAATCGCTCACCTGCATTTCAGAGGAGAAGATTTTTAAATGTTCGCAAACTTGATGAACAAATTGTGTAAAATTGTCTTTAAAGGGCAATAACTCCTTAAGGGGTCAATTGACAATTTTGGTCATATTAACTTTTTTGTAGATCTTACTTTGCTGAACATTATTGCTGCTTACAGTTTATATATATATCTATAATAATATTCAAAATAATAACAAAAAACTGCAAAATTTATGTTAAAACTACCAATTCGGTGGCAGCAACCCAACAATGGGTTGCTCGATTCGTCTGATAATTTCAGGGCCGATAGATCTTGACCAATTGAACAATTTTACCCCATGTCACAGTTGCTCTAAAAGATTTAGTTTTTGAGATATAAGCCAAAAACTGCATTTGACCTTTATGTTCTATTTTTAGCCATGGCGGCCATGTTTTTTGATGGATACAAACTTCGGATACAATTTATAAACAAGATACCCTAAGGAACATTTAGTTAAAGGTTGAAGGTAATTGGCCCAGTAGTTTCAGAGGAGAAGATTTTTAAATGTTAGCAAACTTGATGAACAAATTGTGTAAAATTGTCTTTAAAGGGCAATAACTCCTTAAGGGGTCAATTGACAATTATGGTCACATTCACTTTTTTGTAGATCTTACTTTGCTGAACATTATTGCTGCTTACAGTTTATATATATCTGTAATAATATTCAAAATAATAACAAAAAACTGCAAAGTTTTGTGAAAACTACCAATTCGGTGGCAGCAACCCAACAATGGGTTGTTCGATTCGTCTGAAAATTTCAGGGCCGATAGTTCTTGACCAATAAAACAATTTTACCCCTGTCACATTTGCTCTAAAATATTTAGTTTTTGAGATATAAGCCAAAAACTGCATTTGACCCTTATGTTCTATTTTTAGCCATGGCGGCCATGTTTGTCGATGGATACAAACTTCGGATACAATTTATAAACAAGATACCCTAAGGAACATTTAGTTAAAGTTTGAAGGTAATTGGCCCAGTAGTTTCAGAGGAGATTATTTTTAAATGTTAGCAAACTTGATGAACAAATTGTGTAAAATTGTCTTTAAAGGGCAATTACTCCTTAAGGGGTCAATTGACAATTATGGTCATATTAACTTTTTTGTAGATCTTACTTTGCTGAACATTATTGGTGCTTACAGTTTATATATATCTATAATAATATTCAAAATAATAACAAAAAACTGCAAAATTTTGTTAAAACTACCAATTCGGTGGCAGCAACCCAACAATGGTTTGTTCGATTCGTCTGAAAATTTCAGGGCCGATAGTTCTTGACCAATTGAACAATTTTACCCCATGTCAGATTTGCTCTAAAAGCTTTAGTTTTTAAGATATAAGCCAAAAACTGCATTTGACCCCTATGTTCTATTTTTAGCCATGGCGGTCATGTTTGTCGATGGATCAAAACTTCGGATACAATTTATAAACTAGATACCCTAAGGAACATTTAGTTAAAGTTTGAAGGTATTTTGCCCAGTAATTTCAGAGGAAAAGATTTTTGAAATAGTTTACGACGACAGACGACGACAGACGATGACGACAGACGACGACGACAGACGACGACGAAAGACGATGACGACAGACGACGGACGACGGACGACGACGGACGCCAAGTGATGGCATAAGCTCACACGGGGCCCTTTGGGCCCCGGTGAGCTAAAAAAGTAGAAAAGAATTGCGCTTTTATTGTTGTTATTCATCTCAAAATCACAGATGGACTTTGTACATATGCTGTGACTCCAGAAGTAGAAAAACTAATAACCTAGGATTATATTCTCATATAATTGAGACAAAAAGTATTTACATAAATAGTGCAATGTTCATTACATGTTGTACACACCAGAACACATTTTCTGATTATCTGAGAGGGTGATTTTTTTTATATAAAAAAGCCACCTTTGTAGAGTTTTATTGACCTTTGCAATGTCAGAAGTAGGCGTTATATAATGATATAATACAATATATCCTGTGCCAAAGAAAAAGATTTTTGAATGCATTTTACGAATATTAGATTGATCAAGGATTTGTATAGTATACAAATCCTTGGATTGATCGTATGCACGTTTTTAATATGAAGAAAAATGTGCTCCGGTCAACGCTTTTACGCGCCAATAAGATTATAAAAAGAAGCATTCAATTTTTAATTAAATCAAAAGGTATCAGTCAGATAAAGAACTGGGAGATAAAAAAAATGTGTGTGTCTGTTGATTAGTAATGTAAATTAAGATGGCGCCAATGAATGTATCATTTTTGTTGCAGATTAAAATTTTACCTGAATTTGTCTACACATATTTATCTATATTGCATTACGTATTTTAATGAAGGGACAAAATATATTACATGTACATTATTTAGATTCATTCATATAATTAGTGTTGTCTTCTATCTTGTAAGACAACTCCTTTCACATACCACCCATCTGTAAAACAATATGTGTGTTAGTTACCATGCTTGATAAATTTTTGAATTTCGTAGACCTTTTTATCTATTTGATATGGATCCTTCAGGATTGTGTCAAAACTTTGTAAAAAACTCATGACTATAAAGATTATATATAATCAATTTGCCTTCGTTCTTTCCTGTTTTTTAGTAAGGAATACGGGCCGATGCATGCGAGGTGATCGCTAGAGGTGAAATATGTTAAAAATTCACAACACTACACTAATTTTGGCGCTCCTCTAAGATTTCGGACAAAAGCAATTGGTCCAGTATTTTATCTATATCAAATCCTCGTAAAATATTGCTGTATATAAAAATAAAGAGATGTGGTTTCATTGCCAATGAAACATCTATCTATGACCAAAGGACAAATGATTATAGTGACAGATCACTGTACTTCAACGATATGCAAAACCGATACCGTATAGTAATCTTTCAAAAGGCATTAGCTACGCAGTTGACAAAAAATCAAAATAATATGATTTTTGTTTTGATTCAAACATAAAAGCGGAATTTTGAAATTATATTTCGCCATAAGCAGTCAGATTGGGTTCAATTTTGTCAAAATAAGCTCAAAAACATCGATGATGTATTATTGGGTTGCAAGTCAATAATTCAACTCATTTGAATCCGTATTCATGCGAACTTCTATTTAACCATTAGCTGGAATTGGTTACTTGTGGGCTAAATATGTTTAGCTATTAAAAAGTGAAAGCAGGCAGCCACCGGGAAGACCCCTTTCGTTGACTGATTCTGCCCACAAAAAAAATCATTCAAATGCAGGTAAAACGTTGATTTACATATTTTTTAATCTATGATATGAAATCAAACAGACATAGAAAAATCGTCATTATGATTGCAAATGCTTGCATGCGTATTTATATTCATACTGATGTTTATATCAGGTCGTATGGCCTACGGAATTCTTAGGAGGTCATCTAGATGGATAGGTATGCTAAAATACACGAAATGTTGATACATTATAACGAGTCCATGCATTGTAAATTGTTTCTTTAGGACTTTTAGTAATTTGGATAGACGTTTTAGTATGTTATATATAGAATATGAGCTTTTGAGCCGAATCGCTGAACATGAAGTTGGCAGCTATTAAATTCCCCTTTAACAAAACGACAAAATGTGAATCAAGTCAAAAGAAAAAAAACAACGTCCTGATATATACTACAATAATCAACAGAAAAAAACAACGTCCTGATATATACTACAATAATCAACAGAAAAAAACAACGTCCTGATATATACTACAATAATCAACAGAAAAAAACAACGGCCTGATATATACTACAATAATTAACAGAAAAAAACAACGGCCTGATATATACTACAATAATCAACAGAAAAAAACAACGGCCTGATATATACTACAGACACTACAATAATCAACAGAAAAAACAACGGCCTGATATATACTACAATAATCAACAGAAAAAAACAACGGCCTGATATATACTACAATAATCAACAGAAAAAAACAACGGCCTGATATATACTACAATAATCAACAGAAAAAAACAACGGCCTGATATATACTACAATAATCAACAGAAAAAAACAACGGCCTGATATATACTACAGACACTACAATAATCAACAGAAAAAACAACGGCCTGATATATACTACAATAATTAACAGAAAAAAACAACGGCCTGATATATACTACAATAATCAACAGAAAAAACAACGGCCTGATATATACTACAATAATTAACAGAAAAAAAACAACGGCCTGATATATACTACAATAATCAACAGAAAAAAACAACGGCCTGATATATACTACAATAATTAACAGAAAAAAACAACGGCCTGATATATACTACAATAATCAACAGAAAAAAACAACGGCCTGATATATACTACAATAATTAACAGAAAAAAACAACGGCCTGATATATACTACAATAATTAACAGAAAAAAACAACGGCCTGATATATACTACAATAATCAACAGAAAAAAACAACGGCCTGATATATACTACAATAATCTACAGAAAAAAACAACGGCCTGATATATACTACAATAATCAACAGAAAAAAACAACGGCCTGATATATACTGCAATAATTAACAGAAAAAAACAACGGCCTGATATATACTACAATAATCAACAGAAAAAAACAACGGCCTGATATATACTACAATAATTAACAGAAAAAAACAACGGCCTGATATATACTACAATAATTAACAGAAAAAACAACGGCCTGATATATACTACAATAATCAACAGAAAAAAACAACGGCCTGATATATACTACAATAATCAACAGAAAAAAACAACGGCCTGATATATACTACAGACACTACAATAATCAACAGAAAAAACAACGGCCTGATATATACTACAATAATCAACAGAAAAAAACAACGGCCTGATATATACTACAGTCACTACAATAATCAACAGAAAAAAAACAACGGCCTGATATATACTACAATAATTAACAGAAAAAAACAACGGCCTGATATATACTACAATAATCAACAGAAAAAAACAACGGCCTGATATATACTACAATATCAACAGAAAAAAACAACGGCCTGATATATACTACAGACACTACAATAATCAACAGAAAAAACAACGGCCTGATATATACTACAATAATCAACAGAAAAAAACAACGGCCTGATATATACTACAATAATTAACAGAAAAAAACAACGGCCTGATATATACTACAATAATCAAAAGAAAAAAACAACGGCCTGATATATACTACAATAATCAACAGAAAAAAACAACGGCCTGATATATACTACAGACACTACAATAATCAACAGAAAAAACAACGGCCTGATATATACTACAATAATCAACAGAAAAAAACAACGGCCTGATATATACTACAATAATCAACAGAAAAAAAACAACGGCCTGATATATACTACAATAATCAACAGAAAAAACAACGGCCTGCTATATACTACAATAATTTATGGCGGACAACAACCAATGACTACCACTGAGTTACATGCTCCTTGCTTGGGGCAGGCACATAAATAATGTTGCGTTGTTAATAAAATTGAGAATGGAAATGGGGAATGTGTCAAAGATACAACAACCCGACCAAAGAGCATAAAACAGCCAAGGCCACCAATAGGTCTTCAACACAGCGTGAAAATCCCGCACCCGGAGGCGGGCTTCAACTGGCCCCAAACAAAAATGTTTGTGATCGCTCAACTCTCCACTTGCAGGTACAGTTTAACATATATCATGAGAACAAATTGTAAAAATAAGACGGAAAGGGTTTGTTTGACTCATCTGGTCGGTACTAAGCATGCTAAGCACAAACAAAAAATAACAAAAAGACAAAAGACAGAAAGTAACGATTTATATTACTCGCAGTTACAAAAGCTAGATCAAAACCAGATTTCTACTGACAGATCAACCAATAATACCAATCAGTATACCTCTAATTGCTTGAGTGTAAACTCGTCATTAGTGACAATAGTACATTCCCAGAGAGGGGTGCTCAAAATGTGCTGTGTCTGGACAACACGTCAAGTAACTTCCGGCACTGACAGACCACTGCAGCGATAATACTAATACATATAATATATAATACGCCCGATAAATTATTGCCATAAAATGGTAAAGACCGAAAATTGTTAACTCAAAATCACTCCATGCACTGGACAAAACCCAAAGCTAATGAACAGTGCCGTTATTTCTGTTCTTCATCTCAAGGTCGCAGTGAGGACTTGCCACATAAGAAAAGCTCGAACTCATTGTAAGTTCTAGGCGGCACTTAGCCGTAACCGGTTTGAAGAGAACAAGTTTGTTTGTTATCGACTACACTTTAACTGTGCATTGATGAATACAAATGCACGGGAATAGCTAAGTCGTTATCATGAGTTGCTATGTTGAGTTATCTTAGTTACAACGAGGTAGTAAGTATTGATAACGACTTAGAATAAAACTACACCCTGACACTAACCGGCTTCCGTAAATTTGAGAGCATACATCTCAAGATGAAATTTGACTGTCTCCACACAGCCTGCACTATGTCCACGTATTTAGAAAGCAGGAAACCCTGTTTCAGTACTATAGCGACACTGGTTTCTGGATTTATCTGCACAGAACGTAAGATCTTTACAACTCGCCCCAGATATTTACACGTCTTATTGATTTACATATTCTACAGCTGTTTTTGGGGTACTTGCTGCTCATTCGATTTTTAAGACCATTTGACGTTATCCTTTTATTACCCTGTTTTGATAACATTGTTAAGCTCGCTTAATGAGTCATCTTATATTACCTTCTCGTTACATCAAGATAATAAAAGTAATGAACGATTTTGCAGTTATTTCTAAATATACTATACATTCGCAATAAGAAAGTTTGACTGAACAAATAAACATTCAAATGCTTACATGCATCCATTGTAAACACATTGATGATCACTTTATATAATATTGTATTGGTTTTAATTACTGGATCATATGTCAGAATATCTTCGTTCCAACTCTTGGAGAAATCAATGATTCTTTAAGTTTCACAGTTTAGACATCAACATAATTTACAGGTATAAATATCTAATCAGGAAAAATGAAACAAATTATTAGTTTAAAAAAAAAATGAAACACAATTTGTAGTAATTGAAACCTACATTTTCACTCGTGACTCGTGACGACCCATCGTCCAAACTTTGCTTGATAATGCACAGTGAAGTCAGGAAATCACAATTTGATTTTGGGGTCAATAGGTCACAGATCTTTCAGCAGATATTGATAGACTAAGTTTGGGAAAAACTTTGGTTTCCGAATGTTATCTTTTGAACCATATCTCCAAATATTCACCAAAGTTAGCTCGGGGATGCCTTTGGAAAGAACAAAACCACTGTATATGTTTTGGTCAGTAGGTCAAATGTCAAGGTAACAGTAGCTATTTTCCAACATTTAACATAAGTTGTCCACCAGGAATCAACCCGATTAAAAAATCTGTTTCATCTGCTATAAATTCACAAAGATCACAACAAATATATATATACAATGTATATGCTGTAAGATATATAAATAACTAAAATCCTTCTCAATATTGATTGTCAGTTTTTAGGAAGTACAGTTCAAATAAACGTACTTGCATATATCACAATATCAAGTAATTACCTAAAACAAATAGTTAAATGTGTGAGACAACATCGAATATTGACCGATCAATAAAAACTATATCCAATAATATCTAGCAATTTCATTCCAGATTCTGGTTAGAATGAATAATAAAGTTATAAATGCATTCGCGCTTTGGTATACTGTTCATTTTGGTGAAAAACACGTTTTTATGTTTAAAATAAAATAAGTAAGATACACAAATTGCATCCTTCAAAGGTAAGTCCTTAAATGTTTCTGAAAAGTTTCGAGATGTAAGATAAGTGATTTATCATATTCTGTATTTGAATTTTCAGGAATTTATCCGATCATAAGAGTTTTTAGTTTGCTCGTAATTGTTAAGGCATTTCTTTTTTTCTTCAGACGTTTAAAGTCATATGAAACTTCAACTTTAAAAAAAGTTGAATATGTTTTGTATACTTTAATGGCTATTAAACAAGAGTACGTGAACTTTCTTGTAAAAGAAAATCCTTTATATTATAGAAATCTTCATAAATGTACTGCTATTGAATTATTGTCTTCCCGTACTCTGATTCGCCGATATTTTCCCTATGCAGTGACCTAAACTACGAGACCTCTCTTTAGAACTTCGGCCACCGCACAGAGCAAGTGCGAGGGGGGAACCATGATAAACGTGCACTGGAAGGTTAATAGTAATAACTGATTCTTAAAGAACAAATAAAAAAAAAAACATATCATGGCTCTATCAATTCACTTATTTTTAACGTGCTCCACGTGCTCTTTGATGCCTGTTTATCAATAGCCCGATCCGGAAAACGTCGGCAATAAAAACAAAAAGTTAATTAGCTTGCGATCACCTATCAACGAATGAAATATTATTTGTCGATACTACGTCATAGATTCGTAATAAATGTAAAAATAGTGCTCACAGGAATTAGTTTAGTATAAATATGCATGCATTGATTCAGTGATTTCGATAACAATTATAATTGCAAGAAACTCGTTTCCTATGACTTTAAGTTTATTTGTTATTTGTCGGTCATGTTTTCATTATGATATGATACACCGACAAACAGATGCTATTTAAGGGACCGGTAATTTGTAACCTAAATGGGGGTTTGGGGGAAATAAAGGGGACCTTGACGTTTTTTGGGAAGAAAAAGAGGTGGTGCTATTCAATTTTTTTAACATCACAAAAATGGAGCAACTCTCTATTTCAAACATGCAAAACAGATAACAAATTTGATGTATATACTAAAACAGTATCTGATTCTTCATCGTTTATCAATTGATTCAGATGTCTTAAATATGTCTCTTTATTTGTGTCATCATTGTTGTCTACAAACTTCATTTCAATGTGTGTTTCATGTGAGCCATGACCGTCTCCTGTTTGTTGGCCATAAAGAACGACTGTACAATGTATTAGGAGTTGCTGGTTTTTTTTCTCAGTTTGTTCCGAAGCTTTTCTGGTTATCCTTTCCACACATTAAAAACATTTGTATAGAAAGTGTTTAAAATCTGCGAAAATCGTTCTTTAATTTGTCTTAAATCATCAACTCTCTGTAGTACATGGATTTTTCTTAAAAAAACTATATGTTGTTGATATATAAATTTCCGTTTTAATGTTATTAAACAATGATAGGGTCACCGACTTTGTTTTCGGTGTATTGACCAAATTTGTAACTTAGTTGGTAGTAAAAAAATGTCAAAAATCGACGTGTTACGGCTTATATCGTGATGACGTTACGCTTATTTAGTGTATAGTGTAAAAACGAAGTCGGTGACCCTATTATTATTTTACATCAATAAAACAGAAATTTATGTATCAACAACATATAGTTTTTTTTTAGAAAAATCTATGTACTAGAAATTGGAGATTTGATTATTTTAAGACAAATTAAAGAACGATTTTTTTAAACGCTTTCTATACAAATGTTCACCTATTTTGACAGAATTCAATTGGTAATATTTCAGAAAATAAAAGAGATAAATGCATTATTTTTTTTCGATTTTCAGTTATAGTTCAACGAGCCACAAAGTTGTATGCAACAGTTTACCAAAATCTGTGACATAGCCCATTTACTGAAACTTGACCTTAACGTGGTATTTATAACGCAACTTGTTAAGGTCAAATTCAATGTAAACAAATCTTCGTTTCAATATGATCTACCGGGGAAAGTATTTTTATTTGAAGTTCATTTACTAACTTCTTTAACATTGTTTAATAAAGGATAGCAATTAGGAACCTAAATGTGCTAAGATTGAATGGAGGTGAAATGGATAAAGATAATATACATGTTTCTGGTAAGTGTCGGTGAGACAAAAACGGGCATATATGTATCAAGGTTCCATGAAGTCACAAAAAAACTCCCCAGCTGGATTCTCTTCATCCACTTCTATATATTATTGAATGAATGATTATATTTAAAAAAAGACATTGTATGCATGCATTTTTTGTTTAAAAAACAAAATATGCTATTGAGAAAGGTTTTCTTCGGGGGGTTGTTGAATTTGTTATGTCTTTTGAGAAGGTGGAGGTCTAGAATTTTTTTTTAATTTCAAGGTTAGGACTTGAATACAAATAAGAGAAATTTCAATATTTTCTCCCGTACTTTTCCATGTTTTACACTATGTACCAAGTACCAAATAACAGTTAATTGGATATTTTGGGCACCTTTTCGATGTTAAGTTACTACTAAAATTTGTATAATTAGCTGTTTGATACATCATCTATCAGAAGTTTATCGTGAATAGCGCGCAAAGGAGTAAAAAAAGTGCCCACCTCGTAAATACTCTTGTAATATTATATTGACACATTTAACAGATCAAAAATGAGAAAAATAATCGGAATGCGTACAGTCAAGTACAACGGTCAAGTCCAGTTCATTATCATCCTTATTCTTTTAAATGTGTCAATATAACAAGAATATTTAGGTGGGCACATATTTTGTCGAGGCTGCGACTTTTGTCGCAAAAGCGAGACATAGCGATCCTACATTCCGTCGTCGTCGTCGGCGGCGTCCACAAATATTCACTCTGTGGTTAAAGTTTTTGAAATTTTAATAACTTTCTTAAACTATCCTGGATTTCTACCAAACTTGGACAGAAGCTTGTTTATGATCATAAGATAGTATCCAGAAGTAAATTTTGTAAAAAAAATCCTGTTTATCCGTATTTTACTTATAAATGAACTTTACTTTTTTCTGCCAGTTAACATTACATTCTCTCTGTGGTTAAAGTTTTAAAAATTTTAATAACTTTCTAAACTATCCTGGATTTCTACCAAACTTGGACAGAAGCTTGTTTATGATCAAAAGCTAGTATCTAGATGGAAATTTTGTAAAAAATTATTTCCTGTTTTTCCGTATATTTCTTATAAATGGACTTAGTTTTTCTTCCAGTTAACATTACTTACAGTCTGCATTTAAAGTTTTAAAAACATTTATTAGATTCATAAACCATCCTGGATTTTTACCAAACTTGGACAGAAGCTTCTTACAATCAAAAGATAGTATCTAGAGGAAATTTTTTAATATTTTTTTCCTCGTTCTTGTTGAGCCTGCGGTTTTTGTCTTCCAGACAATCTATAAATTTGATTGCATACTGTATTCATTTTTTACAAGCATAACTTTTTTCATTCATTTCACAAGTTTTATTTCATTAACTGTAAATCTATTATGTGCATTTTCCTATCACACTGAAAACATAGACAACAGCAAAAGTAGGCGAGACACTTGGTTCCGCGGAACCCTTACGAATTTTTTTTTAACCACATGCAGAATTGAAAACCAATGAAACAAACAAAAAAGTGCTTCGTTGATGTACATGAATTGTCACTAAGCGGTTGCTTTACTGTGGATTCATTTATTTTTGTGTGTACCAATTTTCGTGGATTGCGGAAAACTTGCCTTTTCGTGGATATATGATTTCGTGGTTTTGGCAAAGTCTGCATACAACCTGCTAGAAAATTTGTAATTCGTTGCACATTTAAATTCGTGGTTCACCTGTACCCACGAAAACCCCGAAAACCACGAAAATTGGTATCCAATGAATACATTATAATGAATCCACAGTATCATGAACATTATATCGTGATGTCATTCTACATCTAGCCCAAAGAAACCGTATTAAAGTAATGTTAGATAGAATATGAACTCATTATCTACACAGTTTCAACAGAAATTTCTTTATTTCTTAAATGCTATATATAATATGGTTTGCATATTTTCATATAAACATATTAACATATACAGTATAGTGATATCCAATAGTATTCATGAGTACTAAGCCCTTCTCCTTTTCATCTCAATCGATGGAATAACAAAGGGTTGAGAGAAGACGTAAAATGAAACTTATTCCAGAAAATAATGTCACGTGCAGTATGGATAAACACACATATAACACATAACTATTTCATACTGTTATAAGTATGCTTGTAGTTACTGAGAGCTTATCTCAAAGTGCTACGTACTTAATCTAAAACATTGAAATCATGCCTTCTTGCACTGCAATATCTGCCGCTATACTTCAAAATAGATTGTATATAGGAACATTGTCATGGTAGGTAGTGTCCGCCGGAGATCGTGTTTTTTTCGAGTGAATCGGTCCATTTTTTTGCGTGTAGATCAGGTCTTTTTGAGTGATAATGCATACGATCAGACCGATTTACTGCTATTTCGCAAGTATGCTAGCATTATTCATGAATGTTCATCTTGTTCTAAATACTATACATATTTGGAGCACAAACTACGCACAATTTCTTTGAATGTTACTGAAAATTCAGCGTTTTACATAGTCCGAGTTTTTTTCGAGAGCAATATTTAAAACGTCCAGGTTTTTTTTACAAACGGTCCGGGTTTTTCAAAGAAACTGTGAATAAGAAAGAAAGCATTGCTTGCATTAAGAATTGACTTTTTTTTAGTTTATAACTGTAATTTAGAGAAGAACAATATTATATTTCCCCAATAAGTCACAAAAACATGTTACAATGTTGACCAAGTTCAACCATTTTCGATTGAATTCTAATTTTCTGTACTGAAAACATTTTACAATAACCTTGCAGTATTACAAATTATATATACACTGTAAATAAAAGTGTTAAGAATCTGAACACTTCTTGAACGCCCTTTTGTAACACTTCTGGAACGCGTAACAGTGTTCTAAATATCAACATTGGTGTTCCAATTTTTAACATCATGTGTGCATCTTTCGAACACTATGTGTGTTTTTTCTTGAATATATAGTGTGTACTCCTGAACGCCTAGTGTTTGATTCTGGAACATGTCTTTGTGAGCAAAATTGTACGCCGTTACGCGTTCCAAGCCTTGTAACAATTCTGGAAAACTCAGACTGTGTTCCAGAAAATGTGTTAATATCCTGAACGCATAGTGTGTACTACTAGAACACATTTTTACATGTTCCTGAAAAAAGTGTTCCATTCTCTGAAATATTTTTTGTGGTCTAGTAAAATTAATAATTGAATAATTAAAAAAAATCTTTAATAGACTAAAAGAGGCAAATTCAAAAAAGGACAAAACAATGAGAAATATTTCAAAATTACAAGTTAGACAAGTTGAAAGATAACATTATAATTAAATTGTCAGAATGTGTCCAAATTTATATACAGTGCAGATTCTCTTCCTCTCCTCGTCCATCTCTGTTGTTTTTATAATGTAAAAGTTTCCTGACATCAGAAATGATTTTTTTGCAAGAAAGTCTACTGGTATTAAGAAACAATGATAATTGGCTTTGCTTCTCTCAATAGATGCATTAATTTTATCAACACAGTTTAACTCATCTTTTGCCACCTCTGGATTCGAGCACTGCCCTGAATTTATTTACAAAAAACTTTGACTGCATGGAGAACTCAGATGTACATGGCTCATTCATCACTCATATTTTCCATAATCCACTGCCTGCATATCACTTCAGATAGTCAATATCCAATAAACAATACCCTGTTGATTGCTAGTTATTGAGTCGGTGCTGATGTAACACTGCTTTATGTATTTAACATGATTTGAGTCGCCTACAACTGTTTTTGAGCTTCCATTTTGAAAATCACAGAGTGAGGTGGGTTATAACTATTCCTTGACTTTACCATCAACCGAACGTTCTTAAAATGTAAAATAAACAGTGTATGAATAAATAATGTATTTATCATGTTGATATCGCTAAAGAATTATAAATTCTAATTCCTTTCGGCTGTTTCATTTAAGTCGTCATCGTTATTAAAGCAGATTATTTTAAATCAGTACAATATTTCAGAAGTTGTTACAGATACATTTTTACTGTTTTTACTGTTTAATTGTTAAGGGGGGGGGGGGGGGATTATTTTCAAGTAAGAAGCTCTCCGATTCTACAATGTATAGCTTTAAAAAAATCAGTTTACAGCAAATAATCATCATTGGTTTAGAAAACATTATGTCTTTAGACAAGCTTAAAGACACTAAATTGACTGCAGACATCTCAATAATCTAATGATTATTTGCTAAATATATATGCTTCAAGTCCTGAAGACCTCTTTTCAGAAAATGTTTATGAATTTTATCATTGGAACTACAATAACGTTTTTACAAATTTGCATCCTCAAAAGTGTGAGTAATCGCCTAACTGTTGCTTTCTATTCACACTATGTGCTTTGTGTGTGTTTTTTACTTTAAATGTTTCCCATTTGGCAGTTGTGAACGTGCATATAATAATTGTGAGAGACACATGAAATAAGATCATTTTCGTGTATTCTCACCAAATACCTGCTTATTTTGTTGAACATGTGCGTTAAAAGACCGAACACAATATGTTATATACTTTAACGGGCGTCGAATGTGGAACACTGGTGTTATAAACGGCGAACGTAACTGTGTTAAAAATTGTAACGCATCCGGACGCGTCAGGCGTCCGCAAAATTTACAGTGTAAGAAATCATTTGGTCCTTTTTAAAACGGTATTTAGAACGGAGTCCAGGTGACTCATAATCTTTACAATTTCATTTCATGCAACCTTTGTTTTTACAGTCAATAATATTTTACGATTGATATATATTACAGTGGCGAATCCTTGAGTTTTAAAGGGGTAAGAAAACTAAGAAAATAGCAGCAAAATATCCGAAAAAAATAACATAAACACATATATTCCAAGTTAAAAGCGGGTCCCACCCCAACAAAAAAAATATTACAATATCAAAAACAAAAGGAACACTTAATCCTCCCATGTTCTATTTCCCATTGACAATAACATTTAAGTTAAATGGAATATTTAATAAGAAATTAAAACAACACTTTATAAATTCCCTGCATCTGAAGCGCTTTTCTGGATTTTCCTTAAGCTGAATACTTGAAAGCCAGGAATGTATAAGAACCGAAACAGTTGAAGAGCTATATCACCAAAAGAGACCTAGAAAATAGCCAAATCCAGCAAAGGTTCAACTTTGCCTAAGGGAGTTTAATCTTAGTTTCTTTATAATTTTTAATTTATAAACGGACAATTTTAAATGATTAATTGTTTGTTGCTTAACGTCCAGTGGTAAATAGTTAATGCATGCATCCGGACGAGAACAAATTAACAATAAATACGATATATAGTAGTCCTGTAATACGCCGCTCGGGATGGATGTCGGGAAATAGACTGCCTCTGGAAAATGAGGGTATATCGGATAGGGACAAATTTTGCATTACAAAAAAAAGCCACATACGGACCCCTAAAAGGGTTGTTGCAAGGCGGCTTCTTAAAGTGAAAAGAGCGTGGCACTCCTCTACACCCCCCTTTGTGGCTGGACGTGGCTGTGTACTTGTACATCCCATTAAGCCATATATATATATACGGATGCCCCACTTTGGCCAGGGTTTTACTGCCAGTTGGAAGAGACCTAAGCGATCATAAATTATATTCCCACGTGCTCATTGCAGGTAAACAATTTTAGAAAGGTTTGTTATAAATCAGGTCAGTACCGAAGTTCTGACTACTGAGCTGATAATAAGCTCCGGGGGACTTATCCAATGTATTTGATAAACAATGAAATAAATAATCTATAAGCTTTAATACGATCCTTTTGAAATAATACAAAAAACGAAATGCGTTTACAATATGCGTACACCTCACAAATATACATTGTCATTTTTTTCTTTTAATTTCTGATGGAAAGGAAGCTATGATGGTGCGTTATTTATGTGTGACCAAGCATAACATACGCTTGATCAGACTTCTCTTCACAATAAGAGCATTTGCACATTGTTCTTGTTTTCCATTTCTAGAACGATAAAGCATATTATTTGAGCCTTTCCATTGTTTTCCAAACGTAAATGCACTAACATATTACATTTTAATCCATTGGAATTTTGTGTTTTCACTCGATAAAACACGGACGCATTCGAAAAAAACACTGATTGCTCTCGAAAAAACACAGACATATAAAACTGAATATACTCTTAAAAAAACTTATAAATGCAATAACAAGAATGTATGTAAAGTGTCTTTATATATAAGTAAAAAAATGCGTTTTGTTAAAATAGACTTTTTCACTTTTTTTGGACTTTTGGAAATTGTTGTTTGTGCTGTATTTAGACCCCTCTACCACGAAATTTGTTTTACATGCAGACGTATAAAAATAACGGTTTTTATCCAACGCAATCATAGGTTTGAACTATACCTACTGTTATTGTGAACTGTAGAAAACATGATCCTGTCCGAAGTAAATTATCATCTGTGAATCGGATTTCATTACAGTAAAGAAAACAATTTACGTAACTTAGTCAAATTTTCAACTGTGCGTACACAAATCAATAGTAATCCCCACCCAAATACTGATTGCATGTTTTGAATTAACAGCAACATTGTAGATAAGTCAGTTCAACCAAAATCAAAAATTTGAATAAATCATTATTTCTATTTAAAGCTTAATTCGAAAACTGTTTTCGAAACATTTTTATTAAGAAAATATTGCATTCAGTGAAATTTGAGACCTCATTTACATTTACAATTCTGTTTGAATCATTATTTCATATCATCAAACTGGGACTTTATGATAAAATCCTTGAATGTTAGCCGAAACAAAGTGAAAAAAGACATTCAGATTGGAAAATAATTCATTGACTACCGTTATAATTACACAATTTTTATTAAAACATCATGTTTTTAAAAGAGAACACGGATTTGTGTCGGTTCATTGTACGTAGACAGTCAACAAGATGGATTCTGATTATGTAATATTAACCAATGGAAATAATCATGGTATTTAATTTCAAACAGCCATACAATCTGAAATGGCTTTATATACGTTTAATGTGATAGCATTCTTGAGTTAATCACCTTTAGATTATATACTTTAAAATAATATTTGACCACTTTTAAATGCATCTAACCTCAAATGACATTTTAAAGAGCCCCTCCTAGCCCCAGAACTGATTTAGTCTACACAATAGGACCTCGGGTATTGTGATGAAATATGATGAAGATAAAAGAATGTTGTGCGAGAGAAAATTAAGTGATTTATCATAAAAAAATAAATGTTGAACAGAAAATTACTTGTCAAAGTGTGCATGGCCTGAAGTTAGTACAAGTATTCTATGACAATACACAGAAAGAAAGGTAAAATTCACGTTTCTTTCAAATACATGATCTTTTTATACATTATAGTTTTCAAGTTTTAATAATCTTTTTTGTAGTTGAATATCTTTTACAATTTTGTTCTTGTCAGATTTATACATAATTGATTAGTTATTAATGAATTCAAGTATCTATATTTTTGTTTTATCTTTTATGGTGTTGTTGCTAAGTAACTTTTGAAACTCAGGACTGAACAGTTGGCAAGCATTTCTTTGTTTGCAAATTCACATTAATACTCACATCTGAAACCTTTGATTTTGAGTACCCGTAACCCAGGTAAAAAAGATATTAAAAAGCAAATAAAGGTACTCTAATTGCTATATTAAAGTCGATCGATTAACGTGTGAACAATTCAATTGATAGAATAAGATGATTTACTGATAAAGATATTTTCAAATGAGGTTCTGAATCCTTTTAATTGGTTATTATCCTAGTTTGTTTATAGTTCTGAGATAAACAGTGCATAACATGTCCTTAAAATCAATAGTTGATGTAAAATGGCAGCTGGGGGTGGAGTCTGTTTGAGATTTATTAATAAACATATTTCTATAATGAGTTGAACCTTTTATTATATTTTCATGGGTGTATGATTTATATTTTTTTCATTTTTTTCTGCAGTATACGTACAGTGAAGCTTCTTAAATACAATGGATTACATGTATTTGATAATATTAACAGTGCTTTACATTTTACCAGGTAAGTCTTTTCTTGTTTTAATGTAATAGAGAAGATTTGGGTTTCATTAAAAAATGAAGAAGAGCGATACTTCATTTGGTATACAGTTATTGAGCTTTGCTTAATAAAATAACCATTTAAAATGCTTATAGTTTTATGAAAAATGTATATATGATCAACGCTATCATAAAACTACAAGAAACATTCAGTTTATATACAATTAATATATAATATTTGAGTGCAAACTGAAAAGAAAATAACAGGTGAAATCAAGCTTTTCGCTTGTTTTGGTTTGAATTTTCATAAGCATTTTGGTAACTTTGTCTTTGAATGCACGTGCAGTCATGGGTGTTGCGTTTATTGAGGAATTAAAACGAACCCTAATGTTGTGCAAATATTAATGCACCAGTATTCACGATCATAATTCAAACAACACTTTTACAACGAACAAAAAAGTGAGAGGGGGTTTACTTAATTGCTTAAAAGATTAGGCACATTATGTTAAGGTTTTACGAATTTTTCAAATTGCTATAATAGTAACAAGTAATATACAGAATAAAAGTGACATGCTATGTTGTACATATACAAATGGGAAAAGTCATTCAAAGTATATATTATTTATTGTTTCATTGCATTTAATAAAAAAAAGGGATTTTGTGGCAAATAAAGCAAAGGATTTTTTTTCTTCAGAAAATCTAGACTTTATTACAGAGATTTTCGTTATAAAATTTTAAAAATAGATTACTCACTTGTTTTACCATGATGTGCTAGCGTTTATTGTTTACAAACAGTCATAATAAACAACCTTTATAATCCAAAAAACTTCGTGTTGAGGCACTGAAGTCGACGTACCATATAAGGTGTACAATAAGTGTCAATATGTCAATATGTTAATATTTATACTTGTTTTAACCAATATCTTTATTTATATAAACTTATTTTAGGGAAATCATTACTAGCACTGCTGGCAATAATCCTCTCTCTATTAAGCACTGAAATGTCAAATATTAAAGTTAAGCATTGAAACAATGAAAGGGTACATAATCTTTAAGTCTTTTCAGACCATGCAGACAAAACCATACCTCAGTTTGTCCTCTCTTCAAGAATGCATATGCTATAAAATATGATTTGAAATAAACTTGAAATCTGACTGAAAAAGGTTATTTTGCCAATTGTTAAAAGTAAAGAGTTCTCCGTGAATTACCCCTGATTTTATTTACACTTGCATGTCGTTTTAATTTACTTGTAAATTTTTTTCAGCGTTTATTTTTTTTCTTTGTTAAAATGTTCAATTTTCAAATGTAAACATTCAGAAAATGCAGGTTAAGATGTAAAGAAACATGAAACATGCAAAGTTCGTTAAAATGGATTATGACTCAGATGACAAAGGCAATATGAATTATTATAAAAATCAGAATTGATCAGTAATCGTTTTCAGTGACAGCTGACTTCGGGTACTTAAAGGTTGCGTACACACGATGTGACATTATGGTCTATGAAACTTGATTATAACAAAGAATAGTATTTTTCTCAATTGTATTTTAGATAACTGGTGTTCAATCAAGTATACTGATTCGACACTAAAAATCTTTTTATATCATGAAACTATATTGATTATGAATGTTTTAATAGACGCGTCTTCATTCTTTATTGTTCTCATATTTCTATAAAACAGAACATGAACGGGGACCCAGAGAATGCCTAATGTATCCCAATATTAATAGTTTATGCAACAAAATTTGTTTCATAATATAATGCCAAGAGATGATACATGGATTAAAATAAAATTGAGAATGGAAATGGGGAATGTGTCAAAGAGACAACAACCCGACCAAAGTGCAGAAAACAGCCGAAGGCCACCAATACGTCTTCAACACAACGAGAAAATCCCGCACCCGGAGGCGGGCTTCAGCTGGTCCCTAAACAAAAATGTATACTAGTTCAATGAAAATGGACGCCACACTAAACTCCAAAACATATAAACACTAAAATTAGAAAATATACAAGACTAACAAAGGCCAGAGGCTCCTGACTTGGGACAGGCGCAAAAATGCGGCGGGGTTAAACATGTTTTGTGAGATCTCAACCCTCCCCCTATACCTCTAGCCAATGTAGAATAAACAAACACACAGCAATACGCACAGTAAAAATAAGTTTAAAAGAAGTCCGAGTCCAATGTCAGAATAGGTAACAAAAGAAACTAAGCAAAATGACAATGATACAGAGATTAACAAAGGACATGCCAGCTCCAGACCTCAATTAAACTTATCTATGGTATACGGGACTGTAGAAGAACCTGTATCACTGGTGTTAAACTGATCACGGTAACTGCAGTTAACACGATCCTAATAAGTCGGAGGTAGAAATAAGTAAAATCGTTTTCTGCTAATTTCTCCGTGCAAATGTGTTGTTTTCAAGAATTACTCAGCCGCCAGGTTGATCTGTACGGTTTTGTTGTGTGTGTGTGTGTTCTTAATATCATATATGCCCTAGTTACCAACGTAATAGCCATCGAAAATGTAAGAGAGATAATCGTAACCCCATGAAATTTGTTTAATATGATAACAGTAACTGGATTATCAGATAGTAGTAATTTGGACATGACAATAGTAACTTACCAGTGATATTCGTAACTTTATCTGTTGATGGGAACGGCGACTATATCTGAAATTTGTTTAAAAGTTTGATAGTGTGACCAGACATAATTAGTGAATGATTGGTTATCTTAAACTAATAAACTTTTTGCTCTGTAGTCTATATAGTTGACAAGTTAAAATTTACGGTAAATGTTGATGGTATATTATATACTTAAAGAAGAAGATATATTTCTTAATTTGAATGATTTAAAAAATTTTATGACAGCAAATTTCAAGCAATCAATATCCGTGTTTGCATGTCAGTACCAAAGTACTGGCTACTGGGCTGGTGATAGTTATTATAGCTGGTAGTTATAAGATTAACGGCACCAATTTTCCTGCACTAGATATGTATTTCGACAACTTATATTATGTCTCTTCAGTGATGCTCGAGGCTAAAATACTTGAAAATCCAAAACCTACTACAAACGTTGAAGTGCTGATAAAACCGAAAAGGACATGAAGGAAAACCAAATTTCAGACAAGGAATCGTAGCCTTGCATGAGGGAGATGTATTCCAGTATTGAAGTCGGTAAACATAGCATTTATCGTACACATATTATTGCGCATTTCGACAATTGATGTCTCTTCGATGATACGTAAGGCCAAAAAAATCTTTAAAAATCAAAAACCTAATACAAGCTTTGCAGAGCTGATAAAACCATAAAAGGCTTAAAGTATACCCGATTCAGGACAAGGAAGCAGAGCTTTGCAGATGTAATCCTTTATTTAAAAGATTTCTCAAATTTTATATCAGCAATGAAAAAAATATCCATATTTCAATGCCAGTACCTAAGTAGTGGCTACTTGGCAAGTGATATACCCGGGGACTGATAGTCCACTAACACTCTAACAGAAGTGTCTGCCCAGTGGTATTTATAACATTGACGGTACGAATTGTTCTGCACAAGACGCGCTTATGACAGCAGATATAAGATTGATTGATTGATTGTTCGTTGCTTAAAGTCCAGTGGCAAATATTTCATCCGTGTTCAGGACGAGAACGAATTAACAATAAATACAATAGGTAGGTCCTGGATTAGGGGCCGTCCGGGATGAAGGTGGGACAATTTGGACTGCCACTGGAAAATGAGGTATAATAACTTTGACCTATAATGGTTTACTTTTACAAAATGTGGCTTGGATGGAGAGTTGTCTCATTGGCGCTCATACCACATCTTCTTATATCTATGTTGGGAAGGGACAATTTTCCCTTGCAACAGGTCACCTACGGACCCCTCAAAGAGATGTTACAAGGTTTTTAATGTGCAGAGAGTGTGGCACTCTCTCTACAGGAGGCATCGGATTTAACGTCCCTATTATGACTGGACGTGGCTGCGTATTTATACACCCCACACAGCCAAAGCGGACGCCCCACTTTGTCAAGGGTGTTACTGCCGTTCGGAAGAAGACCAAGCGTTACCATATTTCTTTCCCCAGTCACCCTCGGGGCAGATATAAGAAGGCTAATCAAAATATAGAATAGAGCATAAAAATAGATAAGAAATCTGGAGATAAAAGAGATGATACTACCGTGATGATAAAAAGAACTGAAGAGCAAAACCCAGTGAGAAATAAGAAAAACCGTTTTGGAAATACATAAAAAATAGTAACACAAAGTAGTGAAGGTGACAGAAGTACTGACTGCATGAAACGGTTTGGACCTATATAAAGCATAAACGATCAGATGGGAGTAATATACCACAATTATAATAAGCAGGTTCATCAGACAAAGCTTATATCATAAATTCACAGTTTAAAAAAGCAATATCGGGTAAAAAAGACCAAAATGAAACACAAACCCAGACAATTTAGATGTAACATGGCTGGACTCGGCATTAAACAGCAACTGCCGCCGGACTGCCTGATAATTTTTAGCTCTCCTTTCCAAAGGAAATGTGAGCTTTTGCCATCACTTTGGGTCCGTCGTCCGTCCGATGTAAACTATTTCAAAGATCTTCTCCTCTGAAACTACTGAATTATTTCCAACCAAACTTAAGCTGAATGATCCTTAGGGTATTTAGAATAAAGTTTGAGTTTTATTTTCTGTTTCTTCAAAAAAACATGGCTGCCATGGCTAAAAATAGAACATTTATATTTCCAAAACTAAAGCATTTAGAGCAAATTTGACATGGGGTAAAAATGTTCATTAGGTCAAGTTCTATCAGCCCTGAAATTTTCAGATGAATCTAACAACCCATTGTTGGGTTGCTGCCACTAAATTGGTAATTTTAAGGAAATTTTGCAGTTTTTGGTTATTATCTTGAATATTATTATATATAAAGAAAAACTGTAAACAGCAAAAATGTTCAGCAATGTAAGATCTACAAATAAGTTTAAAATATGACCAAAATTGTCAATTGACCCCTTAAGGAGTTATTGCCCTTTAAAGACAATTTTTCACAATTTGTTCATCTAGTTTGCTTACTTTAAGAAATCTTTTCCTTTGAAACTGCTGAATCAATTTCAGCCAAACTTGGGCTGAATGAGTTTCAGAGTATCTAGTATAAATTTTGTATTTTATTTCCTTGTACGTTAAGGAACATAGCCACTATAGCTAAAATGGAACATAGGGGTAGAATTCATTTTTTGCTTTTGAAGAAAATATGACAGATACAAAGAACATTTACATGGCATTTTTAAGCCACTCATTAATATATATTGAAAAGCAAAAATAATCATTGATGAAAGATTTAAGCAAAAAATTAAAGGTGAGCGATTCAGGCTCTTGAGACCCTGTTGTTTTGTCAAGACATTTGACAAGGTCATCCATAGTCTACTTATCCACAAGTCACATCACTATGGAATGACAGAGAATACAAACAACTGGGTCAAGAGTTCGGTTTTTAATAATCTGATTACTGTGTATAACAAAAATAAAGTAGTTCATTTGACAAGCATTGTACTTTTGTTCAAATAGTAACACTTATCAAAATCCTGTGAATATATATGTCTTATACTATCTCTGCGGTGTTCATAATCATCAGAACACAGTTTTCATTATCAAATTAATTATAAGTAACCTTTACCAATTTTAGGTACACTCCATGTACATTGTAAGTATATCAGTCCTTTTTAAAACTTATTCTGAAAGGTTATACATTTAACATTGTAATTAGAGTTTTGCATATTGTTTTTATCAGTTCTTACATTGATTTTGTTATAAATAAATTAAAACATAACTAAATATTTATCCCTATACAGTTTTAACTCTTGTGGTCCTATTTCCAGCCGATACTTATATTTTGGTTTTGCACAAGGTCATATTTTTCACAGATTGTTTTTGACGTTTTACAATGAATCTTTTCATGTGAACTGTTTGATTTTAATTTGGAAAACATGGTTTTATTTATTAGTTATAGTTAGCTTTTAAAATAGCTTTCAGCAACTGTGAAAACTCTTAGATCTGTTCTTTGGGTCTTTATTGTTTCTGGTTTTTTTTGTTGCTTTGTGTCGATCTGATGAGTTGTTAAACCTTTTTCAACTGATTTTTGTCTCGCCTGCGACAAAAGTCGCGGAAAGCGAGACATAGGGATTTTTTTTTTCCGGCGATGGCTGCGGCGACGGCGTCAACAATTGTTAAAGTTTCTGCTTAAGTTATGTTATAGGAACTACTTGTAATAGATCATTGATATTTTGTATGAAGATGCATTACTATCAGTACATATCAGTTTGACGACAATTTTTAGGCCCTTCCCCCTCCAGTGACTTTGAATTAATTAGCAATTTTAAATTACTATTATCATTGAAATATTCTACAGTTACGATTATCTTTCCAGTTATTTGTCCACAAGATACGATTATCTTCTTTTGGAGTTACGATTATCTTCCTAAACATGATTTTCGATGACTATTATTTTGGTAACGAACACACAAAAAAACCGTACAGGTAAACCTGGCGGCTGAGTAATTCTTGAAAACAACACGTATACACGGAGAAATAATGATAAAACTATTTTACCTATTTCTACCTCCGCCATATTTGGATCGGGGTAACTGCAGTTACCATGATCAGTTTAACACCAGTGTAGTATTGTGTCCATTTCAGATTCTGATGCTTTAATTAGCGACTGCAGTTGGTTCATGTAGTACATGTGATTTCTCATACCATGCATCAAAGTACTATATATAGAGACAACTGTCATGCAAAGTGATCGAAACCTCTTTAATGCCTAGTGTTTTTCTTTTTTTTTTATTACACCGAACTTTAATATTTTGTCTTATCAGACATTCCGTCTCAAAGTTGTCCGCATAGAAATTTATACGTTTGTTTTACTTAATTACATTGACCCATTTCCTTAATCTTTAGATATAATTAATATACAATTGTAGTATGCGTTTTTTTTGGATCTTAAGCTCTTAATGTATTTTCTTCGATTGGAGTTCAGATACAAAAAGGAGATTACAGATATTTAAAGAAAAAAATAAAAGAAAAAAAGGGTATCTAAAGAGTAGTTAAAGATTTGGCACCAATTGACGTCGTAGCGGACCCGATAAACGGATATTTGGACAATCAAATACAAAAATGATGCCTGCAAATCTTTAAATACAATTTTATCTGAATTATAATGATTCTGAAATGAAACACCGTTAAATTGAATATACATCTCAAAATAATGTAGACGAGTCTATGCGCAATTTCAATCGTGGAAAGATAATGTCAATTTTAACGTTACGATCAGTGTTGCATTAGAATTAAAATCAATTACTTAGAACTCTTTAGTAACGAATCACAAACGTTACTAACGCAATTCAATTTATTCTATCTGTGCCAAGAATATCACTTTATAGAAGATCTGCAAGTAAGAGAATTTTACAACTACTTTAAGCTGAACTCGAGCGTACAAATGTAATAAGTAACTATTTATGCATTATTACAAAAACAGATAACCATGTAATCATGTTGTTAATTTTAGAACATCATCTAAATATGTGTCACTTTATAACAAGCGGTTCTTGCAAATAGCTTCTGCTTAAAGTACATTGAGCCAATTTCAGGCAAATAACAGGACAATTGCTATATTTTGGATTGTGAGTAAATGATTAATTCATTTATAAAGTAATGCACATTTATACCCCGAGGGGTTGAAGGCAAACAATACAACAATTTATACACAATGCAAACATTGTAAATTATTAAAAATCATATACCAATAATAAAAAAAGCAAAAAAAAATAGTAATGATTATGCAGATGTGGTGTCCACTCTCCTCAGTGTAAAAGAATTTTAACGAACGGAACAGTAAGCTGCATAATATTAAATGATGATAGAAGTATGACCCCCTTATCAGCATGTGTACTGTGAAATTTCAAAGTGAAATAATATCAAATCAGCAAGGATAATATATAAAATTGACATTCAATTTTGTACATATACCATTACATTATGACACATCGTTCATAGAAATAATATTTAATTCATTGGATTCGATGGTAAATGGGAATTTTGTGGCAAATCAAGCTAAAGTTTTTACAGAAAAACCCACATACTTTATTACAGAGATGTTCGTTATAACATGAAACGTAGAAACTTGTTTGTCCGTGTTAGGCTGTCGTTTTTTTTTTTTTAAAAGTGCTAAACTCAGTCCAAAAAAAAATGTCCAGCTGAGTCACGAGCACCCTATAAGTGTTTTTTTTTTCCAATTTTCAACCCAACATGCAGGGCACTTCAGAACGTCTTGTTCAAGAGTACTAGTACATTGTAACCATATATTTGGTAAATATTTTATAAAAGGCTTTTCCAAATACGGGAAAGCTTCTTTTTCTCTATGAACAAATAACCTGTAAATTCAAACTGATTTAATACTAGTTTGACGGATTGTATTTTTTTTAAGATAAAAATATTTTTAAGTTAATAATATTTTAAGATAATTATATATTAAGATAGGTCCACGGAAGAGCTGTACGTGCATATTAATATTAATGATCTTTCTAGGTGTACTTGGTAAAGCAATAGAACATATATTTGTGAGTGGATGTACTGATGAAGAAATGAGTATAAAATGTCCTGATAACCATAAGATTGCCATTAAACGGTTATTCTATGGTGTTAAAAAAGACAGACGATGTGGATTGAGGGGACGAAATTATATGGAGGACTGCTGTATACGTACACATTCCGATTGTATTGTAATGAATGAAAGAGAATATGGGAAGTTGAATTCCTATTGTTCAGGTTTTCCTGAGTGTTCTTATAATGTCACTGTAAAGAGTGCAGTAGAGGCCTGTCCTGACATGTCGCACAAGTACACAGATTACATGACTATTATTTATGACTGTATACCAGGTAAGAATGCAAGGCTAGAAAATAGCAAACAAAACACTAGGATTTAAGTTATAGTATTTGTATCTGTTTCATTTTCAGAAGAAATGAAGATATAACATTTTTGTAAACTTGAAAGAACTAATATATTAAGGAGTATTGGTTGCATAAAAGATAGGTACTGCTGTACTGACTAAACTTCAGAATAATCAAACAATAAATTAATATACTTTCTATTAACTATTATTTTGAATAGCAATGCACTTTGGAATGATAGAATTTTCGAAATTCAATTAAAAAAATGTTCTGTTCAATGGGTATTTTAATTATAAACTAGACGTTTACCTGAAGTGTTCATGCACATGTGATACAATTTTTACACACATATTTTAATTTTTAACTTGTATAATGTGCAGTTACTTCATAAGCTGGTACAAGTTTTAAGATGTGGTCGATATAACAAACATTAAACCGAAAAACATGACTGATTTGTATTTTGATGTAAGATAATAATATTTTGACCAGAAGTGTAACAACTCAAAAACTTTTATCCCCTTCGAGGACATCTTGTGATAGATATGTTGTAACTTCAGTAAAGTAGATGGTAAAATTAGTTTTAGAATAATTGCAATTTCTGTAAAATATCATATTTTTTAAACTCAAAATAAAAAAGGCGGGAACACTATTCTAATGCAAACAATTAAAATAGCTTTTAAAAGTTGGTTTCAATTAGAATATGTTCAGTGGCGGATCCAGGGGTGGGGGAGTTCCGGGGGTTGGAACCCCCCCCCTTTTTTGACGATCAATGCATTAGAATGGGGACATATAGTTGGAACCCCCCCCCCCCCCCTTTATCCTGGGTTAGGAACCCCCCCTTTTAAAAATGGATTGATCCGCCCCTGATGTTTCAATAGAATAACTTTCCCGCTCGCACTATCCCCGATTTCCATGTTCAGTGAACCGCGAGATCAAGATCAAACCCTAAATTGATATATATTTTTTTAAAGTTCACACGTACATGTATATATATATATATATAGAGAGAGAGAGAGCATGCGTACTAAGCAGTTTCAAGATGATGATGTGACCTGAAATTCATGATATATAACCTTAATCCAAAACTTCAGCCTGAGACCGAACGCACGGACCGGAAAACATAATGCCCCATTCTTTCACTGACGGGGCATACAACTAAACTGCTGGTGTCTCTATTGTAATCGACGCAGGAACAACTCCAATCTATGGTGGAGTTCGAGATGCTCAATCTTTAATTATATGCTGTAGTATTTTGTTGACTGTTGTATGTCTGTTCACAATTTTCGTTTGACAAATGTGTTGTTGTCTATGTTTCTTCGCCTTACCGTTTTAGATTGCAAACCTGGGTATATTTGTTTCTTTTTAATTGCAGTATTGAAGAGTTTACGCACAAGACCAGTGTCGTGAATAAATGAAATATTTGCATATATATTTAGTTTGGTCAAAATAGTTACAATAAGAGGTTAAGATGTACATCAATGTCACTACTACACCTGTTAACAATTTGTAGGTTTACGTTTATGTTTTCTGTCAGATTGATATTTAACATGTGTGACTTTTACTATCATACTTCGATAATTGTTAGTTTTATATTAATAAATTCTTTGAGTTTTAAATGCACTAAAATTAAGTGAAATACAAATTGAAATGTTACCAGATTAACTGTGTCCGCAAGTGATGGGCTAGACATGATGGAACCAACAAAATAAAATCAATTTTTGAACTCTTTGATATATATATTTTTTTTATTCAAAATCAATCTTATATAAACTTAAACCATATGGATAAATTAAAACAAATTCTACAAATTAGGCTCCTTTTTAAAAAAAGTCACTAAGACTGAGGGCAGGGAGTCCTTGAAAATATATCAATCTGTGTAATCATATATAAAGAGAGATAAAAAAAGAAACAAACATCATAATTGTGAGATGTATATGTATTGTTTATTTTCATTGTTTGGCCCTCTTGTGGGTGTAATTTGTGCTTTAATAAATAAAAAAAAAAATTGTTTGCTATATATGTATGTTTGTAAGCCATTGGCCCATATGGGCGTAAAGTGCTTTTTCAATAAAGTATTGATAATTTTTATGCCCCCGCCGTAGCGGAGGGAGCAATAAGTGTTATCCTTGTCAATCTACAGGTACGTCTTTCAACTTTAGTTTGCATCAACCAAATGTTATAAATCTATACACAATGCTTATTACTACAAAACATAGATCAAGTTTGAATTTTGGTGGCGTCACTTTTACCTTTTTACAGTTATGCCCCTTTACAAATGGAAAAATTGCTGAATTTTTCGTTTCCGTTCTCTAACTTAAGTTTGCCTCAACCAAATGTTATGAAACTTATACACAATGCTTATTACCACAAAACTCTGATCAAATACAAATTTTGGTAGCGTCACTTTTACGGTTCTTGGGTTATGTCCCTTTATAACGTTATATGCAAGCGGGGCATCATCTGTGTCCCATGAACACATTCCTCATTGATTTTAAAAATCCTGTAGCTGGAAATTTTATTTACTGTTTTAAATTGATCTCACCAGTTTCTAGTTTTCCAAGTAGCATAAGACTAAAGTAAAAAATTCTCAAAATGTTTTGCATTTCAGATGATGATGTAGTAAAGTTTTGCACACCTAGTGAGAGGACAGCAAAGTCAGTTTACTTGGCAAATTCAAAATATCCATACCCAGAGAATTCATTACACAAAAAATCATGTCAGTGTTCGGTCAGATCCGGACTTGCCAATGGAATAACTATAGAAGCTATTGATATTATGATAAGAAAAAAGAAAGATATTTGCCATCATGCATTTCGTATTCATGACTCTTATGGAATTTACCGTCATATTGCCTGTGGACAGGAAGGTCTCTATGGTTACCGGTCAGTGTATGAAAGAATGGTAGCAAACGTCACATTGACGTTAGATATAGGGACTAAAGGAAAATGTTTTGTCTGGATACATATTAAAGGTAAAGTAAACACAGAGACTCAGAATATCTTGACAACAAATACGCAACCCTGCACACACTACACACGATTTATCTGTCATTGAATAAGTAATACAATATTTAATTCAAAGTTATCTGTTTTCGTAAAATTAAGATAAATATTGAAATCTAACAATTATGTGAAAAAGGATTTAAGGCAAAATAAGAGAAAAAATCAACAAGACCAAAACCCAAACTCACAAACTATGTTAGAATTCTTTTGCTTGAGCGAGGTTGGTAAAGATTATTTTTCCTTGCGAAATATGTTTTATAACAGAAAGCTTGACGATTATACTAACAAACGTAAATGTGTATTTTTATTTCAGTTCAAAAACCTGAGGATTATTTGATTGTTTCATGCGACGGTGATCCTACAGCACCAGAAGGTTCAGTATTGCCACCTATTGCACCAGATGCATCAGTACTGCCACCTACAGTGTCAAACAATGATACGTCGGCAGAGGTCGTCAGTCAAGGGCGAATTAATCTCATTCCAGATATGGGTAAATACTTAAACAGTAACCTGGCTGGTTTTTTTTTCCAATATTAATTGCACTGGAAGGTGACGAATTGTGATTATAAAATCCATTTTTAATTGCCGCGTATATCTCCATGATACTGTGGTCGGCATCAACGATACAGTATTATTCACAGCAACCTATAGATATTCCGTGTGTTTAGAAATGTAAACTATGTTTGCGCGTTAAACATCCGACAACTCTTTTTGAAAATGTCTTTTGTTGATAATTTATATATAATATATGGCAGATTTACATGATATATCTGCCATTAACAAACATTTTATAAAATATTTATCTGGATCCATGTTGCTGCAAATCTAGCCTTGGTTTCGGTTCTGATTACCAGTACATTTCATGCTCATTTGACCATTTTACTAAAATTTTGCTACGGTGTTATATATGTTTGTTTCCAACTTTGATTTATTACATTAATTAAAAACCCGTCAAATCTAATACCTGAGAAATAACAATGTAGTTTATACGCAGTTAATGGTAGCGTGGTTTCTAATGAAATGTGTCTATCAAAATAAACTAGAAATACCGAATGAAATATCTGAAGCAGTTACCGTAAATCTTCTCTTCCTATATATAATATGTCATAACTGATTAATAGCTTATTATCTTGTATGAAACTAATAAATTTACCCAAAGCAACTTTCAACATTACTGCTCGTCATGTTGGTTGTATTGCCTTTTTGCTATAATAGTCCTGTTATAATTGTAATAAGATAATCGGTTGAATCTGTCGAATGATTTTATATTTTCAAATATTCTATAAAGGAGTAATTACTAGTATTAAATTACGATTGCAATTTTACTACTCTTAACAAACCTAGAATACCACATAAATGTAGTCTATGATGAACTGGAAAGTGTTCCGTGCATTATGTAATGAAACTTGTACTAAAAACAACATATTAGAATTTGATGGTACATTTTGTAGGTGAATCTGCCTCAAATCCACATATTATAATTTCTAACCATCACTGAAACATAGCTACACGTGGTTATATTGGTTACTTAAAAACAACATTGTTAATAAACATCATAGCAAATGTATGTTTTTTTTCTTATTCTAAATGTTTACCCAATGGTAACGTTCTTATTCGGGTGTTGACACATAACATAATATCTACAAAAAGCTGGTTACAAGTACTTTTTCAAGACAGGCTTCATTCCCTTGGATAGTTACAGGGTTGCACAGCTTACACTTAAAATAAGAACATTATTTTGTTAGGGTTTCTAGTTCGTTAAACTACAACTAAAAATCTAAAGGAAAGTTTGGGGAACTGGTTTAAAACTGAAACTTTTTGGGCAACATATTTGCTCCTTAGTCATCCTAAAATTGTTTACATTATGCATGTATGTTTTTACTTACAGTAGCTATTATTGGAGGTATATGTGCAGCTTCAGCTCTCATCATAGTTATCTGCATTGTAGCTATTGCTGTTCATTGTACAAGGTGAGTTAAGAGAGAAGAATACAATGCATATAGAAGTTATCTGTTTCCAGTTTTTATGTGGAATGAATAAATGAAGGAAGGAAGGTATGACCATTTGCTAAATAATGGATTTTACCTTGACAGCATTTTTCTTTTAAGCATTTACGTGTTTTAGTTGAGTTAAAGAAAAACGAGTAACTAGTACCACGTGGGCATGTATAGTCAAATGTGAAAAATTTCTAATGTCTTTTGAGTATTATTTTACTAAAACTATTATTAAATTTTTTTATTTTTGTTTAACTGCAAGTTTTTATACTAGTATGTTTGCTACGAAATGACGAAAGTCTGCTGTATGGAACTATTGTTAAGTGTAACCGAGCCACTACTTAACATTTGTAAGCTCGGTTTCGTACCAGTTTCCTTAATTGGATTTAAAAAGCATTAACAAATGAGTATAAAACAAGGATACCAATCGATACCAATATAACGACTCAAAAGATTAACCCAAAACAAAAACCGAAAACAACTAAACAACAATTAACACTGTGTAGTATAACCACCGGATATAGGTACCCCTGAAGCGGTTGATTTCTTATTTTCATTATATTCTTCGTTTTGCTGACAAGTAAAGTATGTGATAATGCAGCTACTATTTAGGGCTGTTTGGTTTTATTTACATGAATTTCTCTGTTTAAACAAGTACAAGTGCAAATACGTCTATTCGAAACCCAGTTTTTAGTGCAATTGATTTTGTACAGTTACCATTGAGTATAGTATACAATTCCTCTTAGGATATTTTCAATTATGCTTAATAAACTTATATCTCACTTTTACAGAATAAGAGAACAAGGAAGCCATAAAACCTCAGGACCAGTGATCTCTTCTCCCGTGCTGATAACTAAAAAGTATGATGGTGAAAAAGAAACAGAGAGATTCAATTATGACGAAGAGAGGTATTGTTCGATAAAACGAAATCCAATTAAATTGACAAAATATACTGATCTTGATGCAGAAAAAGATAAACAATTAAAAGAAGCTTTCCTTCAAGGCACAGAGTCCGAGGAAAAACTTCCGATTGATACATTGTCGAATAGTAACACGCCTCCGTCTGAGAATCCTGAACTTCCATATATAATAGACCCCCCAGCATCGTACCAATGCATGGCAGACAATAGATATTTTACAATGAATCCACAAAAACCTCAAGCAGAGGTTGCTCAAATAAAAGTTACTTCATCGTTACCACACAGAGGAAAGAAAGCAAAAAATAAGGACAAAAGCGTTACATTTTCTCCTGTTGCTATGGTAACTCCGTTTCCATATGGTTCCGATGAATCAGTTGGTTCAAATGGAGAGAGAAATATTGCTAATATAATTGACAGCTATCAGAATCTACATACAAAAGCAGCATCACCAGACATAAGTAAATTCCGTAAAGTTGTCATTCTACCTCCCACAGCTGAGGATATTGATCCTCCTCCCTACCAGTGTCCAGATCAAAGCGAAATGGCAGAGGTGGAGGCATTGTGGAAATCATTGCAAGACACTACAACGATGGATGATGGTGCATATGACAATATTGACTACCTCTTATCGCAAAATAAAGCAAAGAATAATCAAAATAAGATAGAATCGGGAGTGTAGTACAGATAATACAATGTTTATTTAAAAAATAATCGTAAAAACTGGCAACATTTTACAAAAAAGGTGTGAGTGACGGACTAAAGCTTAAGGATACATTTCTGTTCAACGTGAAACCCGGGTTAAAGATATAAGACCGATACTGTGGACTTGTAATATACTGCAAATGTGAGAAATACAATGCACTGCAAATTTGAGAAATACAATGTGTTGCAAATGTGAGAAATACAATGCACTGCAAATGTGAGAAATAAAGTGTAAATAGAACAAAGTGATGCAATGCACTTAAAATATATTGTTTAGCTACTTTGCTACTTTACGTAATTATCAATTATTTATTTATTTTGTATATGATTTGATAATAAAACGATTTGATATGTTAATGACTTTTTATGCCCCACCTAGGGGCATTTTTTTCGGTCTGTGCGTCCGGTCGTTCGTCCGTCCCGCTTCAGGTTAGTTTTTTGTCAAGGTAGTTTTTGATGAAGTTGAAGTCCAATCAACTTGAAACTTAGTACACATGTTCCCTATGATATGATCTTTCTAATTTCAATGCCTAATTAGAGTTTTGACCCCAATTTCTCGGTCCACTGAACATAGAAAATGATAGTGCGAGTGGGGCATCCGTTTACTATGGACACATTCCTATTTTTCAATAAAAAGACTTTGGCCGACCATTATACTTCATGTGTCAGTGACTTCTTACAGGCGGTATATCGTTTAAATATGGACTGTCTTGTGTGATACTCTGAAATAATGTGATGCAGTTTTATCATTATTTGATGACATTTTGTCATTACATTATATGGTTTTAACACTACTTAATGAGGTTTTGATATTACTCAATATGGTATCGTCATCACTTAAAGGGACATTAGCTACGAGGTATAAAAAAAATAAAATATGATGAATGAAAGTGAAATAGTGAAATCATAATTCGCTTTTAGCAGCCAGTTTGGTTCAATTTTGCCAAAATCAGCTAAGAAAAATCACTGAAGAATTATTCGAATAATTCGACCTCATTAAATCCGTATTCGTGTGACCTTCAATTTAACCCCATTAGCTAGACTAAGAGATGGTTTACGCAGAAACTAGGCGTGTTCAGCTATTAAAAGGAAAAGAATGTCAACATTGAAAGTGAAACCAGGATAAATCATTTAGTTGACTGATTCGATCCACAAAAACTCATTCTTATACAGGTAAAACGATGATTAACATATTTTTAAAACCTATAATATGAAATCAAACAGACCTAAAAATATCCAATCGACTAAAATACACACGAAATGTTGATACATATTATCGAGTACGTGCATCGTAAATTGTTTTAGACTTTTTATAATTTGGATATATTTAGTATGTTATAAATCAAATATGAGAATTTGAGTCAAATCGGTGAACACGAATTTGACAGCTAATGATTTTACATTAATTGGCAAGGCTTTATCACTTTTCAATATTGGATGATGTTGTGTAGACGTTACTCGATGTGGTTTTAACATTAATCAACGTGGGTTCCTTTTTGATAAGGCTGTAACATTAGATAATGTAGTCCAAAATTTTACGAATTTACACTACGTGATGCGTTCGTTCCAGCGTTTGGTGTGGTTTTGTCATTGTTTGATGTGGTTATCCCTTGATGAGGTAAAACCACGCGACCATTTTAGAAAAAACAAATTAATCCGATGTTGTGTGTTTTCTTACGAGCCTCGGCTTTAATGCATAGATCGCATTACAACCAGATTTTCTTTATTTTTTTCGTTTTAGAGATATAAGGATAAAAAAGAGCAACACTCTACTTTTCAATGTTTCTAAAACCAGTTGTTGGCATGATTTGGGTTTTGTTCTACTCATATACTTTATGATGGTAGGAAACTAAACCCCTAACGGGAGGGATTATGCTTGATTTTCATATGATGAAAACATAACCTTTCAATCAGTTTAATTGAGGTCTGGAGCTGGCATGTCAGTAACTGCTAGTAGTCCTTTGTTAACTTATGTATCATTGTCATTTTGCTTAGTTTCTTTTGTTACCTATTCTGACATCGGTCTCGGACTTCTTTAAAACTGATTTTACTGTGCGTATTGCTGTGTGTTAATAAAAACTTTGTTTATTCTACACTGGCTAGAGGTATAGGGGAGGGTTGAGATCTCACAAAACATGTTTAACCCCGCTGCATTTTTTCGCCTGTCCCAAGTCAGGAGCCTCTGGCCTTTGTAAGTCTTGTATGTTTTTTTAATTTTAGTTCATTTATATGTTTTGGAGTTTAGTGTGACGTCCATTTTCATTGAACTAGTACACATTTTTGTTGATGGGCCAGCTGAAGCCCGCCTCCGGGTGCGGGATTTTCTCGCTGTGTTGAAGACACATTGGTGGCCTTCGGCCGTTTTCTGCTCTTTGGTCGGGTTGTTGTCTCTTTGACACATTCCCCATTTCCATTCTCAATTTTATTTTAAAAAGTTTTCACTTTTATATTTTATTTTTTTACACTCTTGCAAAAAGATATGATTTGTTTTGGTGAAAAAGGGTATATAACAAACAAAAATACAGAACTCTAAGTTAAGTTCAAAAGGGGGAAGTCTATAAAAACTGACAAAATCAAACGTTTTCAAGCAACGGAATGAATGGAAACCAACTGTAACATTCCTGACTTGGTACAGGTATTTTCCGAAGAAAATGGTAGGAAAGTATAGTTGACATGTGATTTATGTCATGGTATATTATCATATTAATCAAAGTATGAGGTATTTTATAAAACAAAACATAAAATTAATTCTAAGATTCAATGCTATTTATTATACGAATGTTACGAGACAACTGAAAACAAGCTGCAATCAATAGCATAGGAACATTTGATTTAATATCTTGGAACACGCTTTTTAAATCTAAAATCTTAACAAGTACAACAGGCGGACATAAATGGATATATATATAAAGCGCTATTTCTACATAAAAAATCAAATAAACAATGGGATACAGGCGGAATCAACAGGAAATAGTGCTATTTGTTTAAACAATTGTTTTGCTGTGGAAGTGGACGTTCTTAATTGAATTCGATATTCAGCTGGGTCAAACAAAAGATTTGAAAATTGGTAAATACTTTTTTTCCACTAGGCACACGGTATCAATGAGTAAGAGCAAATATTGGTAGGCCTAGGATCTGAATAATGTGTCCAGGAAGGTTAAAGTTGCTTCCAGTGTACTTTTACATTCTCAACTAATAAGTTAAAATTTGGACAGCGTATCTGTCTAGTATAAAGCAGGGTTTGATTCATTTTACATCAAGGGGGAGAAGGATTTTTTGTAGACGGAATGATCATTTACACCTGTTGCTAAAACTTCTATTTTTATGCTGCACATTATAATTAAAAAGAAAACTTTGTACAGAGTTATTTCCTGAATTTTGTTGGGCAGAATATTCATTTTCAACTAGTCTCAGGCAATTTTTTTTTCATTTCTTACAAGGCCAGAATACCATCATCAAGTATGTTTTCTTTGGTAAATCGATCAAAAAGTAAAGGAGAAGTATATACCCAAGGATAAAGCTTATTTGGGCACCTTTATTCAATTTTATGTCAAAAATGGTAACAACTCCTAGTTTCACCGATGATCGAAAATGCTTAAGTATATATATTATTAGTTACATAGTGTGCTAGTGACCTAATACGATATATATGGGGTCACTAAGTTAAATTCCATATAGGGTTCGAGCTTCGCTCTCACTCCATATGGAATTTACTGACCCCATATATATCGTATTAGGTGACTTGCACACTGTGTAACGAATTTACCTTACCGACTATCTTAACATGTGACATTTAGACTAATGGCCTATCAAAGTGATCAAGTCTTCTATATAAAGAGTCTACTTCCATTGGTCTATAAAAAACAAATGCCAACACTACCAACTTGTTAGCTTTCAATGTGTTTTTCGCATTTATTTCAATCTTTCATCACCAATTTCTCCATATGTTGTCTCGGCTAAACGTTTCAAATTTTTCTTTAACGCCGTGTTGTTTTTTTTATAAAGGGACGTAACACCACTACTAATTAACCGTGTATTAAAATAAGCCTCGCCTCTTATAGTACTGCAACTGACCTCGAAAAAGGCGCTTAGTTAACGAGTTTAATGTTCCGGAATAACACACGGCTGCAAATTGTTTTAAATGATAGAATAATATCTATATTTTAATTTCCGTCTGGTCGTAAAAAGTTTCTTTGGTCACATTTTTGTATTTTAGCCCTTAAATGGGGTACCCCTCAATTTACGGTTTTGGGTGGTCACCTTAAAATCCAAAAACAAATTTATTTTGTTAAATTTCCGGCTCTTTTCGTAAATAGTTTCGATGCACATATCATCAAGGATCATCGGAATGATGAAGACATAAATATAATACCATCCCCGAGTAAAACTCTTAAACTTAAAGTTGGCAGTTTTTAGATGGAAATTTAACGCATTCTTCTCTGAAAACGAGAAAACTTATGATTCAAAAACAGTATTTGACATTTGAGAGGAAAAAGTACATTTTGCGATACTGCATGCAAATTTCATTGGGCAAATTCCCAAATAATTTTGTCAAAAACTCAAAAATAAAATCATAATTTATACCTTTTTTTATTACGGAAATTTCATATCCGTCAATCAGCTCCATCATTTACTTTTTCCTTCACAATGAATTTGGTAGTTTCGATGTGATTATGTTCATTTTCTTGGATAAGTTAATTAATTATGAGTTTTTTTAAGAGTGATTTGATTAAATATAGTAGTTCTTTCGTGTGTTTTCTGTAAATAAGTTATATTTTTGTTGATAAAATTTTGACTTTTTATAAAAGTTAACCAAATCCTTCGGATAAGATGTTTTTTCCGGATATTGACTAGTTGTGGAAGTCCTGTAAAGTTTACTCCTACTAGTCCCAAAAGGAGAAGGCTTGACAATGTGTGGAAAAATATATTGTATGTCAATGTTCAACCTCAGAGCAATTATTATGCATGCAAGCTGTCGGGGAAAAAAGTACTTTTGATGTTTTGCAGAGATTTGGTGTGTGACAAGGTGATGCTACAACTAACTTCTCTTGATATTCTGCTTTTCTTGGACGAACGAGTTGTGAATCATCAGTGATGTTATAAGACTTACACCAGAAGGCAAAATTGTAGCGTCTTCAAATTAGAAACAACAGAAAGCCAAATATGTGATCAATCTGATCCATATGTATCCTCACAACCTGACACTTTCATACGATCTTGCGCTCAGTTTCCTCCATTCCCCCTTGTAGTTTGGATATGAAAACATGTTTTTTGTGTAAAAGCAAAACCTTTGAAAAGGATAGAAAACTTCACAAAATTGAGTCGCCTGAACGTGTTGACAGTCTTTTGAGGTGTGCTAATGAGAGTAATCATTTATCCATGGTAAAGAATGGGAGTACAGATTTATTTTCAAAAGCAGTCTACCTGTCAGCATGCATTACCAAGTACTTATTGAAGTCAACACCTGTGAAATCAGGTAAAACAGTAACTGAAGAATTAGAAAATGAATTTGCTTTCAATTCATTGATAACGATTGTTAATGATGATATTTTCTTCCATAAATAGGCCTTTCTCATGTAGCACATCCTCGGCATATACCGATCACTTTTACCCAAGAATGTCTCTGATGATTACCCATCTGCCAAACTCCAGACCAAACTAACTAGTTGTTATGACACCTTACAATTCAGACACAGCAGGGACAAGGGATGTCAAATATAGAGTTCAGCTCTGAGCTCACTATAGGGGATACCATATCTGCTGCAGGAAAATTGAAGTCTATGTTAAGACTTTCAGAATTACACCCAGGTGTGTCTGAAGATATCAAGGATACATTAAAAGAAGAAGAATTACTTCACTCTGCCGCAAGCGCTCTTAGAAGCTCTGTCTTCGTCGGGTGCTTTTATGGAAAAGATGCCCGCATCGCTTTTTTGAAAAATCACACAAAGGCGCTTCTGAACCGTGTGTTGTCTCTAAAGATAAAAAAGAATCGTAAATGTATGGCTATTACAAAATCAATCGTTTCTGTAGCAAATTCAACATTTCGCCCATTGCATTTGGGATTGGCCGTGCAGTTATATCATGACTATGGGAATATGGGTCACGAACATTGATAGAAACTTTGTACTCACATGGCTTTTGTGTTTCCTATGCAGCGGCAAGACTATACCCGACAAGCATTGCCATGCACGAGTTTGACCGAATCAAGACGGTATTTACTCTCCAGATGGCATTGTTTCAAAACACCAAGTGGGTGTTTGATATAAAAAGGTACCGACAATAAAGTCATCAACACGGAGACAATTAAAAGTGAGGAACGTTTCATTCCATGGCACAAGCAGACTTTCAGGTTTGTCAATCTACAATTGATTCCAGTTTGCATCAGATTAAAGTGAAAAGAGGTCAAGATAACACTTTTCAATTTACTGACAGTGCATCATCGTTGGCGGCTGTTTCATTATACTAAAGGTAAGAGAGGTCTTCCTCGCGTTCCGAATGTTTCAAATACATTTCAAATTGTGCTGAAAATATGGAAAACACATCAGATATTCCTTGGGTAATTTTGCGCTCCATGTTAAGATATATCGGAAATATTACTGTTAAGTCAGAAACGTTTGACCATCAAGTTATTTCATTTGAGACCAGATATAACAACGCTTTCTGACTTCAGGCTCGAATTTTCGGCCGGGAAGACAAAAATGAATAAACCCCCAACATTTTTCAAGGGACAAATGTCATCAGATTACTTACAAGATTGTATTGGTACCTGCAAAGGTAAATCTCTGTGCTTAAAAGCGGTGTTTGCTTTGAACAAACTCTGTCCTGCACCGAACTAGTTTGTGTCATGAACAGGAAGTGTGTTGTAGTGCAAATACGCATACCATGACGAAGAGATTGATCCATATCCCTCTATAATGAAGACTAGAGCTATTGTATGTAGCTTTTAAAAGACAAGTTATATAAGGGTCTTGACCGATTTTAAATTACAACATTAGCAAATTGGCATTAAATTGTATTTTTCATTACTTCCCTAAAAAAATGATGAGTCTACACTTATTTACCAGGATAATGCAACTAAGACAATGTTCATGCACCAAACTGAGTTTGTTTTACACTCAACCAACCGCTAAATCAATGCATGTCACACTTATGATTTTTTTTAACCTCGCATTCGCCTCGGTGTACTATGATTTTTTTTGTGTTATAACTGATCTGTCCGGACTTTGCAAATACACAATATTTATAACTAGATCCTAATTTTCCCAAAATACACATCATTTTAGATGCAAAATTAAAAACATTGTTTCAGCGCTTGAATTTTGTTTTTTTCAAAGATAGAAAAAATATTTAATAATTTGATAAACTGGTGTTTTATAGTTTAGAAAATAATTCTGTAATATACTGTAGTGAAAAACTATAAGAAATATGAAAGTTGATGGATGTAAAAAGGTCAAGGCCACTTCTACTTTTGCTATGTCATAAATGGAAAAAATCAGGAGGTTCCAGATTAACGCCATTTTGTAATAGCAGCTCTTCATATAAATAGTCAAATTTGTCGTTTTAACATCCTTTGCAGCATATGCTTATGATTGAACCGTTTTTGCAGCATTCTAATGAATGAATATCAGAAAATTTCTCCTTTTTGTCCTTGTGGTTGTAATACTGATATTTTTAGGCCTGACCTTTGACCCCAATTTCACAAAAATGTGACCACTCTGAAATTTTACGACCAAACTTTTCTTTTTGTACACGTTTTCCTCTTTCCATCGATATATAATTTAGGTGTGTGTTCTTCCGGAACATTAAAGTTTTAAAAAATTAACTCTGGTTGCAGTACTATGAGGTTCTTTGCTTAGAACACCTGAAAGATATGTGCTGACAAAAGTAAGATAGACTAGATTAAACAATCTTAAAAAAATAATATATTAGAACAAAAACATTTCAACAGTCATAAACAGATACAAAATGTTATCAAGGCGGTTGCAATTCCGCAGTCGTTTGGGGAATAATAAAAAAAGAGAAACATTCGAGTGCACAACATAATTCTCTCCAACAGGCCACTATCCAGCAGAGAGCTGTAGAAAGCTATCGACGCTCTTGAGATATCCCATTTTAGAGGAGTGTTTATGCAAGATACCCTACTCTCCGAACCACACATAGATGAGTGAAGTATTTTAAACCATGACACCTTGATGGACCCAGGAACACATTGGTCGTGTTTTCATTGTAGCTATAAATAAAATGGTAGATAAATTTTGATTTTTTGGAAGAAAGAGAGGAATGAGCATGAATAGTTTGCTCGAAGACTTGAACATGAACGACAATCGTATAACCAACCTGAAACCTCCGAGTCACGGTACGGATGCTGCAACAAAACGATGGGTCATGCAACAAGTGAAAGACAACACGAGGCAATTAAAATTACAATTACAGTCCAAGTGTAACCAGATGAAGACGGATATAAAACGAATAGAGAAATGATATGATGCAACAATCAAAGAACTCGAGAAAAAAGTGAAAAAGTCGGAAACAGCCTAGCAACATGAACTTGAGGAAAAGGTGAATAAGATTAAAGATTCCATGCAACAAAAAATCAATAACTGGTGGAACGCTCGTTGGCGATGGAGAGGAAAATAAGGAAAAATTGGACACTTTAAGGATGTTTGTTCAATTGAAACATGCCTAGGGTTTACCTTTTTGTTCTTAGGGAATGACCTAAGAACGAAATGCTTACACATCTATTGTATATCTGATTGTTTGATCCAAGAATTAAATGACTTAGGATACCCTCTCTATTTGACGAAGACCTATTTCACACCACCGTTGGTTCGTTTTCGCAAGACTTTTTCGATGCGGTACAATTCTTGGTGAAGCTCTTGCTAGGGAGTTACAAGATGTAAAGCGTAGCATTCAAGCTAAAAAATTACAACAACGACTTAACAAACAAGGAATAAGTCGTGATCTTAACAAGTTTTTTAAACCCATCGTAGAAGCACAAGAGAAAACGGCTTCTAAAATCACCAAGACGATTGAAGATCTCCCAGCGATCCTACCGCTACCTGCATTACCTCCTCAACCGCCTGAGTTTGCCGACCCATTACCTATCGAACCAGCTCCAGGCACAACCCTTGGTCCTTTTGCACAAAAGTATTTACAACTCTTTGGGGGACCCCTTCGCGGCGCTGACCACAACTTTGGATTGCGTTCTAAAGACAATGATATTTTCATCTGAAATTCACCGGTGAAGTTCAATGGAGATACAAAAGAACCCCCGGCTTATGGGAACTCATTTTGATGAAGGAACCAGACACCTACGAGCCTGGTGATTTGGACCACTATCACGAGATCTTGAAAAGCACCCGTGCCATGTACCATGACAACTCAAACCTCTCAAATACCCCTAAAGCGAATAAGAGCTACAAGTGGAAAATATCGTCTCACGTATTTACAAGCTAGATGAATATGGTAGTGGGGGTGATGTTTCTACCCTCAGGTTTTAATAAGTACCTAGATCGACTGTAGCTGTGCACTTTCTCCAGTTATGCTGGAAACAGAAGTGTACGCAATGAAATAGTAGCCATCCTCGACGCAATGAAAAGGAGCGGCTTCATCAACAGTGAGGAGTACAAACATATTCATCGTAAACTTCTATAAATAAATGATAGAGGATACCGTCGTAAGTATGTATTTGGTGTTAGAGGTCTCTTTGACACTATAGCTATCGCTAATTTAACTGGACGCATGTTTATCTCTTCTACCGCAAAGATGCTGGGGAGTAAAGCCATGACCGCTGCCACCAATGCAGTTCTTAAAGGTGTTGAAAAAGGAGCCACCAAAGCAGCTCTTAAAGGTGGTGAAAGAGGAGCCACCAAATCTGTGGATCATGTGGTTCAAAGGAAACCAAAAACAAAGACTCCTCAGCCGCAAACCCGTTTGAACAATATAATTGGCAGTGGTATTGCAAATATTCATGACTTCGTCAATCGCTATAAATGAATAATGACTAATATTCTTCAAATTGGGGAAGGTATATCTTTCGATGAAAGTATTATGGACTACCAATTCCATGAATACGAACCCAAAACTGGAGCATCCTTGAATAGTTCCGATGCTGAAATACGAATCAACATCGAAACCCAGGATCTGTTTGTCCATCCAGCTGAGAGTTATCTTTTTGTGGAAGGACGACATCTGAAAAACGACAACAAGTCTTATGCCTATGCAGATCTGGTATCCCTTGTAAACAATGGTATCATGTATCTCTTCAAAAGCATCGGTTATGAACTGTCCGGTCAGGTATAGCGATCCCATGTTGGGGTTGTTGACGTATCCTGACGACTTTAGGAATTCGCGAGGTCTCAACCAATTTTGGTATAAAGATTCTACGACTAACGCCGAAGCTGAAAACACTGGTTTTGCAGCTAGGCACGGTAACATCATCGCAAAGCCTACAACAAAAGGAACGTTCTCACTCACAATACAGTTTCTTCCCAAATGTTTCACCTGGTATGAAAATTATTCAAAACCCTAAAAACTTCGTCACTTTACCAGTCACATTTAGAACCATCAATCGCATGAGTACTACTCTGACGGATCGAGATGGAAATCCCGATGATCTCAGAGGTGAACATTTAACCATACGCTTCCATCTTCGTGAAGTTTAAGTACCTTAAAGGGAGGTGTTGATTAATGTAATAAGGAATTGAATCAAAATATTGATAAATTGAATGCTTGCCCAGTCATAAGATGCTATTGGTGTGTTTCAAAAATTGCTTAAGAACATGTGATATGGTGTCCTATCGATAAAAAGTACCAATTTAATTATCTCACACTTTGGTCAGGTCGTAAGTTTCGCTATAAAAACCCTGGCACTAGTGAGTATATTGTGACCAAACCATTTTCATCTTTTGAATATTGTTTAGCCTTCATCAGAGAAAATACACATGATTACAAATAAGTAAAATCTAAACAGTTGTTAATGGAAATATTTAGAAAGGTCCATGAAAACGAAAAAAAAAATGAACTCTGTTGTGCAATGCATAGAAGTAAATTAACGAAATTTGGGAGTGATATGGATTATTCTGAACTTAAAAATATATTAAAAAACCATATTTACTATATACAACGCGCTGTTGCATTACGCCCTGCTCAAATTATTTATGGTAAGGTGGTTCGTGAAACTCTGGAAGCATCTAAACGGCAAGAAGAGTCTATGGATTGGGGATAAGTAAACGTTTTTTTTTTAGGAATTTGACCAAATCCAGTTCCCTAAAAAAAGAAATGGTGTTTCTTCGCTAGGTATAAATATGAATTATTATACTTATGGTTTAAACTTGACACAAGTTGACAAATTACAAAATGGAGTAAAAAATGGGTGTCCTGTCAACATCCGCTTATCGCATGACGATCTGTCGGGAACACATGAGATGTTGCTCACTCAGCGACAAATACAAAAAAGACAAGCTAAAAAGTCTACCTACTAAAAAAATACCTAAGAGTGGTATAGGTGGTATGGTCTTGGAGTTAAGTGTAAAACAGTTAAAACAAAACATGCAAAAGGAAGGTTGATTCTTACTCATCTTGGCCGATTTGGCTATTTTTTTTATAGTATAGCCAAATCGGCCAACATGGGTAAGCACAAAAATACTTTTCTGTTAGTAAAAAGTGTACTACCTGCTTTGGGAATTGGTGCATTGAGTGGTTAAGTTAGTGCCGCTATAAGCAAAGACGTTGTGTCTGGTCTTAACCTCAAACGTGGAGGCAATGTGTGATGCGTGAAGGCTCGCGGTAAAGGTCTGTATCTCAACCCAGGTCAATTACCTTCAACTTATGGAAATGGTCTGTACTTAAAACATGATAAACAGTTCTATGGTGGTAAGGGATTGATTCTAGGTCCTATCAGTCATTTCAAAAACATTCCCCTTGTAGGTATGCTTTTATGAATAAATGGATGAAGTAGACTCTGGAAAGCAATCGTATCAGGAATAGATTACCTTAGCTGTATTTGGCCAAACTTTTAGGAATTTTTGGTCCTCAGTGCTCTTCAACTTCGTACTTTATTTGGCCTTTTTAACTTTTTTTTATTCGAGCGTCACTGATGAGTCTTTTGTAGACGAAACGCTCGTCTGGCGCAAATACAAAATTTCAATCCAGGTATCTATGATGAATTTATTTATTATTGAGAAGCCAAACTCCGATCCATTGAACAAAAGCTAGAATTAGAGATGCATAAATATACCAAAATTCTAAAAACATACAACAGACTAGACAAGATTCTTTCCGTCGCATTAGGAACCTGTTCTGTTCTAAACGTTATTTGTACAACCGGTGCGCTCAGCACATCTGCAACAGGAATCGGAACAATTGCTTGCATTACTTTTTACGTTCACTAGCGGTCATGTATTAACAAAAAACGAAAACAAACATAAAGATACTGTACACCTTATAAGAACTTTTAAAGTTAAGATCGAAGATGCAGTTAGTGAAGCTTTGGATGATTAGTGACATAGAGTTTACAGGTATTGTCAAATGCTTGGACTTTATCTACGATGAAAAACAAACATTACGGCATGCGCCGTAAGGGAAACCGTTCTATCACCATTACACGTATCACTCCGCTACGCTCCATGATTATGCTCCGTTAAGTGATGGAACGTTTTCACAAACACCACTATCAATTAATTTGCAATCCAACAAAACACCGGATTAGAAATTATTTTTTTAATTTACTTTTTAATAAGATCGTATGAAAAATACTCATTTGTGGTCTTTTTACTTATTTTTAAAACTGTACTTTTCACAAAGGCTCCTTCCAAAGGTTCCTTTTTTTTTTGTTTAGTCCACTACAGGCCAGCACGCTAATCATTTCCCCTTTTCTATTTTTCAAAAAAAGTATCTTTCTTTTTCCAAAATTACTATCCACTTCTTTCACCTCTAAAATTTTCGCTGATAAAGTCATATTCCATATTTTCAAAATCATACCTTTGTATGAAATCCATATTATTATTATCAGTTGTCATTCTTTTTTATTATTATTATCAGTTGTCATTCTTTCATTTTATTTCAATTTTAAAATTATTCTATTTTTGTTCTAAAAAATGCCATCATGTTGTATATTTAAGTCATATTAATTCAAACGCTGTTCGTCTACAATTTATGTTGAATTTTGGAGGTGAGTTGCTGAATTTCTACATAAAAAATGAAGTGGGGCAGAACTGGCATTTTTACACTACTAATTCTTTATAGCATTAGGCTTTTTATGTGTAATACCACCAAATCATAGTACGTCACATCCGATTTCATACGAAAAAGGGTCGAAAAAATACACCCATGAATTTGACAGTTGTAGGAAGTTAACCCTGCATTTCATTGCAGAAAAAATTTCTGAGTCATAAACATATATCTTGGGTGTTTCAAAGCACCATTCTTTTTTATTTGGTGTTTCTATAAAATATTTTGGAAACTTGAGGTTACATGGTTACTAAAGCTTGTAAACAGGAAAAAAGGGGTGTAAATTTGATTGGTTAACTTCCGATGATGGTTTTTATCTTATATGCAATGAAATGTCATGTGAAATTTTGTCTGTAGTACTGGACAGGATAAAACTTTACTCATGCCAAGTATTTCCTTATTTGAAACAAAGATAAATTCTGCACAATTTTTTGAAAAGTGCCAATTTAACAAAGACTAATAATGGACACATTACAAAGAAATTGAGAAAATAGTACATTTAAACAGATAGTGTAATCCATCACCAATTTCACATAAATTGCATAAATCACAGATACGATCATCACATCATGTTCAACAACACAAAAACGACCTTGTTAGCCTTTTCTTTGTTAAAATGTTAAAATCTGTATAACACGAGTTGTTTTATTCACATTATTTCTTATTTGTGATGTGTTTGGTGTTAATATTATATCACTGAGATCAGCTCAAATGATAACTCTGTTCACTAATGTGTTTACTCGATGCTGACCGATATTTAATTATCAGATAATTATGTGTCAGAAGTAATTTGCTAAACTATCCTGATATACAATTTAGAAAGTACGGGTCTAAAACGGCACTTTACAAATCAGGGGCCTGTTTATCGAAGCAATCTTAGGATTAGGACGTGTCCTAAGACCAACTTAGGACATATCTTAGTCCTAAGTGGGTTTATCAAACATGTCGTAACTTAGGAAAATCCTAGGAATTGTCCTAACTTTAGGATACCAATTTAGGTGTCTTAAGATGGTCTTAGGATGGTCCTAACTTTAGGATATATTTAGGATGGTTATTTTATAAACAAATATGGCCTGTATTGGTTGTATTTACTTTGGGGAACTACCATTTGATTTTTATGACGGGGGTGGGCGGGCGGGGAGGTGGCTAGGATGAAAAATGTTGTTCTGCTTTTTTTGTTGTTGTAATCTTTGTCCTTCCTTTTTATTTTTCACTCTATTCGGTCCTGCCTTTTTTTATTAGTTTATCCCGACTTTTTTTACAAACATGTAAATTGTCATCCTGCCTTTTTTTGCAAAGTTCCTCATCCTTCATTTTTTTACTCCCAAACTCCTGTCCTGCCTTATTATTATTTTTATTTGTTTATCCTGACTTTTTTTTACATAAATTGTCATCTTGCTTTTTTTTTTGGGCAAAGTTGCTCATCCTGCCTTTTTTTTTACTCCAAACTCCTGTCCTGCCTTTTTTCAAATTTCATCCTAGTCCCCCTCCCCCCATAAAAATCAGATGGTAGTTCCCTTAATGCATATTAAATCCCTATCCCTCTTTTCAGCACCATTTGTTGCAACATTTGACAATTTACTAAAAAGCAAAGTGTTACTCTTGTCCACGTCGTCCAGCAGAGTCTGTAGTTTTGCATCGGTAGAATTCGAATTTCGTCTCTTATATTCACACGTATCATCGCATGTTATTTGCAGTAATAAAATAGTTGAAGTACTCAGTATTTATATGAAAAGTGCACGAGATTTGCCTTTGAACTTTTAAGTATGAAACCGTGACACTTCGAATTCAGCTCACTCAAAGCTGCTTTAAGCATATAATGATTTTACCGATTACATATTTTATTTTAACTATTTACAATTCGTTTGTTTCAATTCTTATATAAAACGTAGTTATATTTTTTGTCTTATGTTTTGTTTTGTGAGTTTAAATGTACAATTATGATATAAAAAGTATTTATCACCTTTAATTTAAAACTAATAATTATTTTCTTATTATTCATCTTTTTTTAAAATTATAGTTATTGGTTAAATTTGATACAATATTTTCATTTTTTTCATTTTTAATTTGTTATTTTCTTTAACGCCTATACTTAGGACAGCGGTTAGGACATCCTAGCTAAGATAATCCTAAGATAGCTTCGATGTGCATGCTGAGACATGTCGTAAGTCCGTCCTAACTTTATCCTAATTTCTGTCCTAAGAAATTCTTAGGATCGATCTTAGGACAGTTTCGATAAACAGGCCCCAGTACAACAAACAACCAACACACAATTATTATAACGTCAAGACAATATCACGGAAGGTATAGTGTCCGGCTGGAATCATGTTTTTTCGAGTGATTTCATCGGGTTTTTTCGAGTGTGACCACGTTTTTTCGTGTGAATATGATCAAAGTTTTAAACAAACAGACTTCTCTTCTGTAAGACGTAAAAAAAAAGATTATGTAGCCTTATATTTAATATCATAGAAGGTAAATTAGTATTTGTGATAAAAATTTATTATCAACCCTACATTATTTTGTTTAAAAAGCGTTAATTTAGCCTTACAAGAAGATGCCCGCAAAATGGCGGTACAATTGGGCAAGTGTTGAAACAAAGAGTGTCAAGGGTGCCTGTGTTAACACACAAAAAGGGGGAGGGATCCGGACGTCGGGTGCCTGTGTTTACACATAAAAAGGGGGAGGATCACTTCGACACGTTCAACGCCAATTTCATTTTTGGACAGTTCTGCACCTGAGTAAAAGGGGTGGATGTCGTTTAATTTAGCAAAATGATGCACTTACAATACAATACAGGATCCTTATAGGCCTGACTGTCCTACTTTCTATCCTTCCTTCTTACTTTCACTTGGATTTCGCGGGCAGTACGTCGACTGAGCATGCACGAAAGCGTATAAGACACGGATCGATAACGGTCTCCGAATTTGGATATTTTCTCAAAAATTGGCGTTTTCTTTTGAAAAAAGATTGTTTCAATGACAAATTTAGGAAGTACAAAACACTACATTTATACGTCATATCACAAATATTTCCGACTTGTATGGTTTCAGAGGAGTTGCGACTCAATGAATCGGTATCTTCCTTTAGCAGTATAGATGCTTTATTCCAAAATATAGATTAACGCCATTATTATACACATACCAATGCAAATGTCAACGGAAATGCTTACATGGGTTTTATATATACTTAGATATACAGATACTATAAAAAAATTCTTGTTTTTGCATTGTAAAGTAAATTTTGGAGAGTAATTTCATTTCTATATGTCCGTGTTTTTTGAGAGCAGTCCGTGATTTTTCGAGTGCGTCCTTGTTTTATCGAGTAAGAAAACAAAATTCCTATGGCTTAAAATGTAATATGCAGTGCATCTACGTTTAAAAAACAATGAAAATGTTCAAATAAAGTACTTTTCAAAGAACGAAACAATGCAATAAACCAGTTTGATAATGCTGTATTAACACGTTCATTTCATAAAAAGGCATCGTTCATTTGTATTCAGATAATATTATCTTCATATATGTGTACCGACATGGATTTCATACATTAAATATTTCGTGATGTAAACAATCTTTATGTGAACTCAGATATGTTGGATTGAGACGTACGTACACAAAGACGGCGTGCACAAAGTTGACGGCAACTGTAAAATGCGCTTTTGAAAGTAGTTTTATACAACCGTGTTTAAAATATCTTTTAAATAGGAAGTTTTTTTATGATAAAATAATGAATGCTAGCCATTAAAATCCACATTACTAGTAAGGTTATCAAAATTAAATCTATAAAGTATGAAACGACCATAGAGAAAACGGCAAAAATAGTTGAAACTTGTAACATTGAATAAGCATAAAATAGAGTTTTTGACCTAAAATTTAAACAAATTCAACATATTTTCCCGCATTTTCTTATAATAGAATTTTTTGGATTCGGACTATGACGTCAGACGAAATTCAATGCAACAAAATTCAAAAACGGCCATGGAAGATGAGTTTGGAATGTAGTTCGTTATGTGTAAGAAGTAGTAATTTGGAAGGATTAATATTCGAAAATGTAAGAATCGGTAAGAAAAAATATGTAATTGCTATTTTTTTAATTTCGAAATAACTTGATATTCCATATGTGCATAACAAGTGGTTTAAAAAAATCTGCAAAATATGAATGATTCGATAATCCAGGCTGAACACCTGAAAATTTTGAATGTCCAGCTATTATGTTACAATTTAAAGAAATGACGTTTTAACGCTATTTTCTGAATAGGGTCCACGACATAGTCGCTTATTATTTCCGTTAGACTGCTCTTAGCATATCTATTTATATTTCCGGAATGTGTATTTGCTGCACTTTGTTGTTCGAAAAAAAAAGAAATATGTTTAACGTTTATGTTTAAAGTTATGTGATAAACTAAGTGTCCAGTGTTTTTGTTACGCGTTTGTTTTCTGAGGCAAAAATGTCGACGTCGTAAATGATTTAAAAGTATTTTGAAGACGTTACGTTTGTAGACTCAGCTATATGCACGCCGTCATTGTGTTTAAAGCGGGTAAATGTGTGTGTTTTTTTAACAGAAAATACATCCTAAATGTTTCATTTAATGTTTGTCTGGATGATAATATAGTTTATCGTTCTAGAAATGGAAATCAAGAACAATGTTCAAATGCTCCTACTGTGAAGAGGAGTCTGATCAAGCATATGCTATACTTGGTCACCTAGAAATAAAGCATTATCATAGCTTCATTTCCACCAGAAACTAAAAGAATTATATTTGTGAGGTTTACGCATGTTATATGCACATTTCGTTTTTTTTTCATTATTTCAAAAGGATCGTATTAAAGCTTACAGATTATACATTTCGTTGTTTATTAGATACATCATACATTTGATAAGTCCCCGAGTTTATCATCAGCTCAGTAGTCAGTACTTCGGTACTGACATGATTTATAACAAACCTTTCTTAGGTCCTCTTCCGATCGGCAGTAAAACCCTTGTCAAAGTGGGGCGTCAGTTTGGCTGTGCGGGATGTTGAAGTACGCAGCCACGTCCGGTCAGAATTGGGCGTGTAGAGAGTGCCACGCTCACTGCACGTCAAGAACCCTTGCAACCGCTCTTTGAGGGGTCCGTAGGTGGCCTGTTGCAAAGCAAGATTTATTCCATAACCAATATACCCCAATTATCAGTGGCCGCCTAAATTTCCCGACCTTCATCCCGAACGTCCTCTGTTACATGACCTAAATATTGGATTTATTGTTAATTGGTTCTCGTCTTGAACATGCATGCAATATTTGCCACTGGACACAACCAACAATCAATCATTTAAAATTGTCCGTTTATGAATTTAAAAATTATTAACAAACTAAGGTTTCAACGCCATCAGGCAAAGTTGACCTTGGATGGATTTGGCTATTTTTTAGGTTCTTGGTCATATAGCTCTTCAAAGGTTTCGGTTCTTATACATCCTTGGCTTTCAAATATTCGACTTTGAGCGTTCAGGACGAAAGTAAATCCAGAAAAGCGCTTCGGACGCATGAAATTTACAAAGTGTTGTTTTCATTTTTTATAAGACATTCCATTCATTTCAAATGTTATTGTAAACATTTTTTTTTGGGGGAAGGGGGGGGGGGGGGTCTCTCTTAGTAGAATATTTGGGATTATGTTGAACTTTTCTGATTTGTTACTGCTTTTCCTTAGTTTTATGCTTTTTCGTCAATGTAATATTTATATGTCAATCCTAAAATACTGTTGACGGTAAAAACAAAGGCAGCATGAAATGAAATTAAAAAGATTATAAGTCCCTCTTCTCGGTTCTAAAGACCGTCTTAAAAAGGACCCAGTGATTTCTCATATATCCTAATACTGCAAGGTTATTGTAACTTATGTTTTCAAATCAGAAAGATATCATTAAATTGAAAAGGGTTAACGTTAAATGTGATCAACATAGTAATATGTTTTTTGTGACTTATTAAGAATAAATAACATTGTCCTCCGCTAAATAACAGTTACAAACTAGAAATAGTCAGTTTTTAAGCCCAAGATTTTCTTCCTTCTTATTCACATTTTCTTCAAAAAACCCGTACCATTTGTTAAAAAACCCGGACGTTGTAGATGTTGCTCTCGAAAAATACTGACAATATAAAACACTGAATTGTTAGTGAACTACACAGAAATTTTGCGTCGTTTGTAAAAGCAGTAGGAAAGAGAAGAAAAAATCAACTAAAATTGATCTTGATATTGAAAGTTTATGTTCATGCATATCACGGTATTTTCTATGATAGCAGAAGTCCATTATTAGGGCCCTAATAATTGACTTCTGATGAAAGTCATTATATAGATATAAGAAGATGTTGTATGAGTGCCAATGAGACAACTCTCCGTCCATGTCACAATATATAAAAGTAAACCGTTATAGGTCAAAGTACGGCCTTCAGCACGGAGCCTTGGCTCACATCGAACAGCAAGCTATAAAGGGCCCCAAAAATGACTAGTGTGGAACCATTCAAACAGGAAAACCAACGGTCTTATCTATATAAAAAACGAGAAACGGGAAACACTTATGAACCACATCAACAAACAACAACTACTGAACATCAGGTTCCTGACTTAGGACAGGTGCAAACAAATGCAGCGGGTTTAAAAACGTTTAAATAGGCGCCAACCTTCACCCTAACCTGAAACAACAGTGTAACATCACAACATGGCAAGACACACTATAAAATATCAATTGAAATGGGTTAACTTAATCAAGACATATATCAAAAGAACAAGACTTAGTGAACATACAATGAACGAATAAATTTGATCTAAGACACAATGTAAATACAAAATTAATTAAAAAAAGGGGGGGGGGTAGATGTAAAACAATACCAGAAAGACAACCATAACCTTGGACAAAATGCTGCCAAATAAAATAACGTACACAGGTAAATAAAAATAATTTTGTTGTAAGGTATACATGGAGCATGGAAATATTTTTTACAAAATAAATAATTTTGTTGTTCATAGTACGAGAACAGAAGTGAAAATTTTTCGTCATACCAAACACTTATCAAAGGTGGTTCACATACATTACAGTCAGTTCAAATTAAGTGTTATTCAAATTTTGCAAATATAAGTTACAATACGATAAGATATGATTTTATAGACTACACATTGACCATGGATTAAGAATAAAAGCAAAACAAAAGACTTCTGATAAATTTTTATGTGTCTTTAGGTGTCATACCACCCGGCAATTCGCCCCGGAGGCCTTCTCATACAATAGTTCTTTTGATGTTCAGTATTGTTTACTTAAAATAACAAACAAATTGCAGAAATGAAACTCTTGGTGAAAGAGAAATATATCTACACTATTTGAGCAAAAATTTACTTGTCCATGATTTTGCATTTAAAAATTGAGGATTAAATTAATGTGTTCCATAGTACTTATTTAAGATTTCCAGAAAACCAGGGGTTGTTTTAAGTAGCAGTTTACTTCCGAACGGTCGTGTTTCAGTACAAGACTTTAAACATTGGTTGAACATTAGCATATATAAAAGGTGATACATGTACAATTCAGGATATACCTGGTTTCTATGAAGTTATTCTTAAGGTAGATTAATTCATACTGCCATCTTGGATTGTAAAAGAGCAGTACACAATTGATCTAGTTCTATGATTAAATCTGCAAAGTTTGAGACAGATTGGCAGTTAATGTGTAAGAAAGTTTATTCAAATAAAGAAAAGTAAGTGATTTAATGGATCATTGAGACTGTTTTAACAAATACCAAATATTCGTTTTTGTTTGAATCAATTTTCAACTTAGCCATTTAAAGGGAGATAACTCTAACAGTATTTTTTTTTAGAAAGGAATGCTAATGTTTTTTTACTTGTAGCAAGAAATCATTCTCGTACTTCATTTTGAAATTTTTCACCAATTTCTTTTTATTCACAAATTTTTTTCTCATGAACTGATGCAAAATTGTGCAATTTTGCACGACTTGCAGCTTGAAAAATAGCACGGTGACCTATTCTTTTTCTTGTACATTTAAAAAAAAAGCATGATAAAATCTACATTTTTGCAAAGTATAAGAAAATTCTATCTTAGGAAATATAAACCGATGATCCACCTTAAGGTAAGCCGTGTGAAAATAGAAATATTTGATAGATTATATAGGGGTTTTGAATTGGTGGTCGGACACCTATATGCACCAGTTTGAAATAAAAATATAAAATAAAAAACGTCTATGTAAAACTTAAGTTACTTTTAAAATTAATGATTCTGTAATCATAATTAAAAGTTCAAACTTTACATTTTTAAATATGTTACAAACGCGTGTCACATAAATTAAACAAAAAAAATATTATTAGAAGGTGGTACACTGTACATCGCGAGTAATTAAATAAAAAAACGTTGAGTGTATTATATAAGTAGGTATGGGTTACATGAGGGTTGTAAGGGGGGTACCTTTATGACGAATAACGGTAAAAAATCTTGCAAAATGACGTTTACGGTAATTTTTGGTGCATGCCGATAAAATAAATGTACGCTTTCTGTATGACGATAAAAAAAAATCGACTGATTTTGACGAATCACGTTGAATTCTTTCCATAAATAACGGCAACGGTTAATAATTAAATCTGACTTATCGCGATAAGGATCTTTTGACGAATCACGATAAAATTTTAACCAATTTGACGCTAACGGTAGCCGAAAGTGACCGTTTGACGCCTGACGGTAAAGGGCATTCCTATTCTCTTACATTCATTTAAAATCAGAACACATATACATGTAATCAAGTATTGTATAGTAAGACAATACTATACAAATCCTTGATGGGGGTCTCATTGGGGGGTTCTGATCCCGGATCCCGCTTACTGTTTTGTCAGATTCCCGTATCCCGCTTACACTATATTATTTCTACAGTTGTGAAAGGGAATTTACCTGCACAAAAATGCAGGGACGTAACATATAGAAGTTACAAAACTTTTGATATTGACCAATTTACAAATGATTTACAGAAAATAAAGATTTCAGAAAACTGTATTGAGAAAGATTTAAATAGTATTTATGATGATTATGAAAAAGATTTTAAAAATATATTAAATAAACATGCACCTGTCAAATCTAGGTGTCAAAGAAGAAAACCACTGCCATGTATGAATAAAGAACTGAGAGGGGCCATATATAGAAAACAAATGCTTTATTCACAATATACTAAAAACCGGAGTGACAAAAATTGGGAGAAATTTAGAAAACAAAGAAATTTGGTAACTAAGATAAAGAGAAAATCAATAAAAGTATACTTTTTAGAACGTTGCTCTGGTGGCTCAAAATCATGCGAGTTTTGGAAAACAGTCAAACCATTTTTCTCAAAAAAGGGGAACTGTGGAGAACAAAAAATCTTATTGTGTGAAAATGACAAAATTGTAAATAGTCCAAATGAAGTTTCAAATGTTTTTTATAATTTTTTTTCTCCACAGTAGCAGACAAAATTGGAGCAGATGTGGTGTATGACCCCTCAAATCACCCAAGTATAAAGAAATTTTGAGTAACAGAAAGCATGTTTCTGACTTTCAATTAAAGAAAGTATCTAACGAAAATGTCAATAAAATATTGAATAAAATAAACATCAAGAAGGCTACAGGAGCTGATGGTATTCCAGCAAAAATAGTAAAAAATTGTAAATCTTATATTGCACCACAGCTGACAACTCTTGTAAATTTGTCAATTGAAAATAACTGTTTCCCTGATAAACTTAAAGAAGCCCAAGTGACCCCCCTTCATAAAAAGAGTGACCCATTATTAAAAACAAACTATAGACCAGTTAGTTTCTTACCCATATTTTCTAAAATCTTTGAAAAAATATATGAAATTCAACTAATTGAATACTTTGATAAAATATTTAATCCTTTTTTGTGTGCATTTAGACGTGGACATGGATGTCAGACCACACTTCTCAGAGTGTTAGAAGATTGGCGTGAAGCTCTTGATTAAAATCAGTACATTGCAGCGGTATTAATGGATCTTTCTAAGGCTTTTGACTGCCTGCCTCACAATATCTTGCTAGATAAATACCAGCATATGGTGTATCCCCCCATGCAGTTGCTCTTTTAAAGTCATATTTATCTAATCGTAAACAACAAATTAAAGTCAACAATGTTCTGAGTGGTTGGGCTGACATCCATAAAGGCGTATCACAGGGTTCTATGCTAGGGCCATTGTTGTTTAACATATTTGTAAATGATATTTTTCTTTTTGTTAAAAATGGTAGTTTATATAACTATGCAGATGACAATACTCTGTCTTTCTGTACTCCAGATTTTGATTTATTAATTTCAACTTTGGAATCTGAGTCAAAAATACTTATTGAGTGGTTCCGGGTGAATAAAATGCAAGCAAACCCCGACAAGTTTCAAGTTTTGGCTGGTGGCAAAAAGACCTTTGAACAAAACCCATCTATACATATTCAAAACTCGAACCTTACATGTGAAAAAACAGTAAAATTGCAGGAAAGAGCACTCCGTTTTGTATATGAGGATTTTACCAGCCCCTACGAGGACCTCTTACTTAAAGCTAAAGGTGCCCTCCTTGCAGATCAGACGGATTAGAACAATGGCTCTAAAACCTTTTAAGATTATAACTTATCATAATATAGCTCCTGTGTGCTTACAAAATTTGGTGAGTGTCAAAAAATCTAAGTATTCTTTCAGGTATGTAAATATTCTGGATGTTCCACAGGTAAAGTCAACCCGTTACGGTAAAAAATCTTTCAAATTTGCTGCCGCTACTTTATGGAACAGCCTTCCAAACCATTTCAGGACTGAAAATAGTTTTTCACATTTTAGAAGTCTTGTTCAGTCCTGGAACGGTTTGGAATGTCGCTGTTCTGCTTGCAGATAATTCTTGAGGTGTTTATTATTTATGTTGCTTTTGCATGGTTGCTCTGGTCTAGCATGTTTTATTTCATTTTAAATTTGTTGCTAAATTTTTATTGCATGCTATGTAAGTGAGATTTAACTTCGTATTACAGGTTGTTTTATATGTCAAATTAGACTGTTTTTATGTTATGTATATGTTTTTATATTCGGTCAAAAGCTCCTTAGAGCTTGTGTTGTGTCTTTTAACTTATGCCGAATCAAAATAAAGTTTTATTATCTTATCTTATCTTATAACACTATGTGCGTAAGCAGTTCTCATTTTTTTGTAATTTCCCGTGTCCCGTTAGACTTCATTTCCCGTTTTCACGGCACAATAATTTGACTTTCACGTGTCACGCTTACAAAAAAATCGGCAATCCCGGGTCATGCTTAGACCCCAATGAGACCCACTTGATGTAATGTATATATATCCATCATAAGTTTAACTACAGAGCTGATTGCTCGAACGCACAAATGAACTCTTCAAATTGGAGGTACAAAGAAGAAAATGGCGTCTGGAGAGTCTTCGAATAGTGCTGAATCTGAATCCGCTTTTAATCTGTTTTATACTGAAGTAAACGACGACTTATTTTAATATTTTTTCGTAACAATTTATTTGGTGTAAATTACACACATCAGTGCTGTAAAACATGTATCAAGACTTTCCGGCAACATTCCGACCCTAGTAGTAGTACTAGCCTACTGCATACTATCTGCTCAGATACTATTACCATAGATATAATAGCCATAGATAAAGTACTGAACCCACATCAAAAGCAGATGATATTTGCCGAAATTTTATCACCCTCTAATAAACATGTCACACTTGGTATTAATTAGCCTTTATTGGCAATTGTCGTTGATTAATATCTAATAAATTGTGAACCGGGAGAGTAATATGTCATTCTTCGGTAGTAATCGTAATCTTCCGGTACATCAATCACTAAACTTGTCCGCCATTCCATCTAAATCTCTGCACCTAAGGAACGGGTTGGAGCCATTGTCACCTTGGCATTAATTGGACGAGTCTTACAAATTCAACGATTTGCTTTGAAATTGACCAATTATATTGACAGGAACTTTTGACAACTTGACCTCAAATGTTAATACTGCGATGCCGCAAATTAAATAAGTATCTGTTTATTAACTCCGTGGTGGCAGTGCAGATTAATGCCCCACCAACGTGTTATCATATTCTTGACAAACTGAGTCGGTATCTTTCATTTCCTTTAGAACTCAGTAGGGATAGTAATGTGCTAATTTCTCGCTTGAGTTCCTGTCGGTATAATACATAATAAACACAGCACATGATGTACTAGTCTCGTCTAAATGATTAAATCACTTAGACCGAAAGCTGACCGCGGGATTTAGGCCGTACCTGTTTTTAGTGCAGCAATAAGTGAACACAACAGGGGTCCAGTTTAATCATTTACATGGTAAATCCTGAAAGTTGAAATTTATTATAAAGCAATGCGAGAAAGAAAAAAGAAGGAGATACATACGTACAAATGACACTTAATACCTTATCTCTTTGATTTTTACAAGACTACTGATATGAACGTAAAACTATTTTGTTAAAAATAGGTTATTTGATACATGAGTTTTATTTTGTATCTACCTTTCATTATACAAGGTGTAATTCCTTGGCATTTTGTTTGGAATGTTTAGGCCAAAAAAAATATATGTCTGTTTAACATGTTTACGGCTACCTGACCGACCCTACTTTTGAGCGCCGACCCTAAGTCATTTTATTTCTGTCGTAAAGTGAAAAATAAACTGAACTCGTGTCAAAAGTGAAGTTAGTGTTGCCTATAATATAAATCAATTGCCAGATACATCCCAATGTTCACAATCGTGAATATGACAGCTGTTTTAAGGAAGTTCGCAACTCGTGTGATGAAATAAACACTTTGCCGCCATTTTTTCCAACCAATAACAAAGGGAAACAATTCAATCATTAAAAGTATGGGTAAACTCGGTCCATGATTAACTCGGACCAGGACAAGACGAAATCACATGACTCAAAATCATGTCAAAAAATATAAAATGAAAAAATAAAATAAAATGGAAATACCGACCTACCTACCCTATTTTTTTAAAGTATGTAACCTTAAACAGACATATATTTTTTTTTTGCCTTATATACGTGCTTAAAATGCAAGTAAAGATGACCGATGTTTACAAGGTTCTTATTAGTCCTGAATATGCATCAAATATTTGCCACTTAACGTTGTGAATCAACAATCATGTAATCAATCACTGTAAAGGAAAATACACACAACTGGGTTCATACATGTACCAAACCAAGAAGTGATATAAATAAAGTACACAAAAAGTATGTTGATAAATGAACGGGCAGACTTGCAGAGGGATATATATATATATATATATAGCTTACTTATGGTACGAATAATACCTCTAACACAATTGTAAGATGGAAGGGAAAATAAACCATGAATGACACAGGACAAAACTCCTATATTTTAATTTTCTAATAGCAATTATAACGCTTAATATATATATTGTTTACTTCAAAAATGAAATCGACAATCAGAATATACCACCAGCTATTTAATTGCAAAACAAGCACGAAAAATGGGAAGCGGAAAGGTATAATAGAAGAAATGTGCCTATGCTATTTCCCAATTATTTAATGTATTTCAGTATGTCTACCACATAAGTTTTCTTCACCAATGTTAAAAAGATTGAAATACGCGATGTTAAGATTTGAATAAGAGGAACTACATGGCAAAATATACAAGAAGATATATTAAAAGATGTGGTTGATAAATGTTTTACTGATATATTAAAAACAACATTATATATATATGTTGTGTACAAGATGTAAGTTTGTACAAATTATAATTTGTACAGGGTTTTTGTACAAGTTATAAGTTTTTTGACACATACCTTCTTGCACCAGGTGATACAGGTTTATCTTCTAAAATGTATCAGTTTAATGTTTTAAATTCAAATTTATATACTTCAACATAACATTTAGTGCTATTCTCCTTGTCCTCAAACTGGAAATAAGGACACCAGAATTGTTTAAATTCTAATTTTATTTTTCTCCTTATACCAAAATCATATCCATCAAAAGTCTTTTTGAGTTCTTATAATGTTTTGATTCAAAGCTCAGTATTAGACTGTATCATGTAGTTGTAAAAATATGACAGAAATATACGAAACAAAAGACTGTGTGCTTGCATCATCCATTTGTGTTAAGTGGTTCATAAAACACTGATAACTTGTACAAAAAATCTGTACAAATTATAATTTGTACAACATGACAACTTGTACACAACATATACACAAATAAAATATTTGCAAATTATTTTTTTTATGTCAAGTCGAGTTTCTGTTTTATACCCTCTTCCACTGTAAATTTAAGCTGAAACTCAGTAAGAATAAATTTTTGACATGAAAATAATATCACTAATTTGAGATTTAAACAAATAACATTCAATAAAATCAAGTGACATGGAAATTTCTAATGTAACTATATTTTAGCAACTAGCTCAAGCTTTTATAATCCACAGTGCAGACATTTAATAAGTTTTAAATCGCCATAGAAAAATTCGACTCGGTTCGACCTCTTACCACGCATACCATCAGTAAATGATATGTCTCCTCTTTTCAATCATACAGGTCTTATTTCCCGAGTGCAACCGATGCAAGTGCTATGACAATTTAATTTTATATACCTGTTAAGTCCAATTTCCATGATAACCTTCTCATTTGTTGACCGATTTTCTCCAGATAAATTACAATCTAAACAACTTTTACAATCAGACGCTTCTTATTGTTTCCGCCTCCTGGCATATTTTTACTTGAGACAGGTAATGCACATTAATTATTGGCTGATAAGACCAGTGCCCGATAATTTAAATATAATTATGATAAGTAGTCTATTGGGAAGATGTCGGCAAATATCATCTACATCACAGGCCACTACGCGCAGTGCCGTGCTTTTGATATTTCAAAGGAAACTTCATGGGGCTTAGTGGGACATATTCTGAGTACTTTATCTATGGCTATTATATCTATGCTATTACTCATTAGATTTCAAGTCCCATGTTTTTATTTGCACTATGTATTGTTATGTACAGCACACATTTCATTTTTATATAACCGCAAAATTTTTGTGGTCGTATATTAGTATCATGTCGTTGTTGGCTTCAGCGTCAGCGTCGTCGGAAGACATTTGGTTTCTGGACAATAACTTTAGTTTAAGTAAATATAAATCTATGGAATTTAAACACAAGGTTTGAAACCACAAAAGGAAGGTTGGGATTAATTTTGGGTTATGGTCCCAACGGTTTAGGAATTAGGGGTAAAAAAGGGGCCCAAATAAGCATTTTTCTAGTTTCCAGACAAAAACTTGTGGAACAGTGTATGGATCTCTCTGAAATTGTACCACAAGTTCCCATACCACAAAGGGATGGTTAGGATTGACTTTGGGGGGTTATGGCTCAAACCGTTTAGGAATTAGGAGCACAAAAGTGAGAAAAAACAAGGGTGTCCTGGTTAATAGACAATTATTTAAGTTCAAATTACAGTGTAAGGGAGGTAATTCAAACACAACTTTGAATTACCTCCCTTACACTGCTTTTGAATTATGTATAAAGAATTTTTGTATTGTCTTGAGGTGATTAGCTGTCAATTCATTTTTAGATACTTGTAGTAAAACCTTCATATTTCAGACTATATCAGCATGTGCACTTGTGTTAAAAATTCTTTGGATTTTGAAATTTAAGAATGTTTTTCACAGATTCTATGTGCTTTCTCTACAAGTGTACACCTATTTTGAAAGAATTCTTGGTGCAGCTGCTTTTTTACTTTAGAATATCCCGGTAATTAACTACACCAGAAAAAACTTTGGTTTTTGGCTTTTTTGAAAATTTCTCTGAAAAATGTTTTACTTAAGTCATTCAATTTAGTAGGATAATATTTTTGATAAATGGCATTTGATGAAAGGAGAGTTATATGGATTGTCCATCATTTGGTGTCTGGTGGAAATTTATCTTATTCGCAATCATACCATATCTTCTTATTTTTGTACGACCGCAAAATTTTTGCGGTCGTATATTGGTATGACGTTGTTGTTGTCGTCGTCGTCTGAAGACACATTGGTTTTCGCACTCTAACTTTAGTTTAAGTGAATGGATCTCTATTAATTATACCACAAGTTTCCATACCACAAAGGGATGGTAAGAATTGGCTTTGGGGGGTTATGGCTCAAACGGTTAAGGAATAAGGGGCAAAAAAGGGGGAAAAACAAGGGTTTCCATGTTAATGGACAATTACTTTAGCTTTGTTTCTTTATGTTGGTACTTTTTGCTATTTGTTTGCTAGTTCTAGTATGAAATATTTTTTAGCTGTTTCTAGAAACATCAAATACTGTGATTTAAATACATATAATATTATAATAGTGTATATCAAAGGGTTTCAGTGGTAATAAATTTTTATACTCCGAATTGATTATTCTTTGTTTGGTTTTTTTTTGCATTAGAGTTACCTCCCTTACAATGGTTCCATACTACAAAGGAAAGACTGGGATTGAGTTTGATGGCTAATGCTCCAAGGGGGATTTGAAAAGTTGGGGGGGGGTTCCAATTTTTTTTAAGGGGTCCATATTATTTTCCCCAAATTTTTCGAATTTCTAATTTTTGAAAAGTTTCAAGAAGAAATCTTCAATTGCACAGTATTGCACATTAAATTTGTAAGATCTTTGACCACATTTATTTTGTGTCAGAAACCTATATTATGTCAAAAATTTGATCACAATCCAAATTCAGATAGTATCAAGCTTGAATATTGTGTCCAAATTTGCCCCAAATGTTCAGGGTTCGACCTCTGAGGTCGTATCAGGCTGCGCTCAGCGAAGCATTTTATTGGCCCTTAAAATTGAAAAAAATATGGCCCTGTCCAGCACCTACCCTTTCATCACAACTTCTCCTTCATGGTTTTATCATATCTACATGGAAGTGGTACATTGTTAGATTTTAATATGCAGTTGAACATGTGAGTAGGATATTCCTGTAAATTGAGGTTTATTTTTAGAGAAATGCCCCATTGAACTTAATAATATTGGTCCTCAAAGATTTTTCATCATATCTGTATAAAAATGAGTGTATTGTTAGATCCTGATATACAAACATATGGTCTGAGGATACAGTTATCGTCCTTAGATTTTCGTTGATATACAAATATAGTCCCTAGTGTGGACAGTGTATAACTTGCAAATTTTTTTCATACACTTTCCAAATTTATTTCTTTATATTTTATGCATGAAATATTTAGTAAGGGGGTGATATTACATGTTAAAAAAATTTGGGTGCTGAATCTTTATGTTAAGTAGTGATTTGGTCCAGTTAAAAAAGGTCAAAAACTAGTATGTCTGAAGCTGTCAAACTGAATTTTAGACCCCCTTAACATAGAATTGTCAATATTTTGAGTAAGAGCTGGTAGACTTTTCTATAATTTTGATATTATTTGTCCAAATAGTAGTACACTACACTGTAAAATCTTTTTGAGATAGAGCAGGTGCGATTTTTTATGTCCCCGCCGTAGCGGAGGGGGCATTAAGTTTTACCCTTGTCCGTCTGTACGTACATCCGTCCGTCCATACGTCCGTACGTCCCAAAGTTGGTTTCCATTCTGTAACTTTAGTTTGCCTCAACCAAATGATATGAAACTTATACACAATGCTTATTACCACAAAACACAGATCAAGTTTGAACTTTGGTAGCGTCACTTCAACCGTTCTAGAATTATGCCCCTTTATAAATGAAAAAAATGGAAAATTTTTAGTTTCCATTCTCTAACTTAAGTTTGCCTCAACCAAATATTATGAAATTTATACACAATGCTTATTACCACAAAACACAGATCAAGTTTGAATTTTGGTAGCGTCACTTCAACCGTTCTAGAGTTATGCCCCTTTATAAATGGAAAAATTGCTAAATTTTTAGTTTCCATTCTCTAACTTAAGTTTGCCTCAACCAAATGTTATGAAACTTATACACAATGCTTATTACCACAAAACAAAGATCAAGTCTGAATTTTGGTGGCGTCACTTTAACTGTTCTAGAGTTATGCCCCTTTATAAATGGAAAAATTGCAAAATTTTTATTTTCTTCTAAATATCAAGTAATTTATTAAATTGGAGTTATCTTCCTTTGTCCATGATTATAGTTTAATCAACTACAATCAATGCTTTATACAATGCAATGTTTAATTTTGACTTCCACTGATAAAACACAGATCAAGTTGAATTTGGGTAGTGTCACTTTAACCATTATTGAGTTATGCCCCTTTTTAAATCGAAAGATTGCAAAATTTTTAGTTTCCATTCTGTAACTTAAGTTTGCCCCAATCAAACATTATGAAACCTATACACAATATTCATTACCACAAAACTAAGATCAAGTACAATTTTTTTGTTTCCATTTTCTAACTTTAGTTTGCCTCAACCAAATGTTGTGAAACTTATACACAATGCTTATTACTACATAATACAGATTAAGTACGAAATTTGGTGGCGACACTTTTACCATTCTTGAGTTATGTCCCTTTATAAACATAAATATTGCTGAATTTTTTGTTTCTGTTCTCTAACTTTAGTTTGTCTCAACCAAATGTTATAAAACTTATACACAACCGCTCTAGATAGAGTTATGCGTGTTTACAAATAGAATAATTGCCGAATTTTTAGTTTCTGTTCTCTACTTAAGTTATCCTCAACCAAATGTTATGAGAGTACACACAATGCTTATTACCACAAAACTCAGATCAAGTTCAAATTTGGGTAGCGTCACTTTTACCGTTCTTCAGTTATGTCCCTTTATAACTATATGATATGCAAGAGGGGCATCATCTGTGTCCACATGTGGACACTATCCACATTTATTTAATTTGACTTTATTTTCTAAAAGAAATGCACTACGAAATAACTATGTTCTCGGGCCATATGCATGAATGTACTAAAAAGTGTGAACATGCATCTGAGACAACAAATAATGAAACATTACACCATATTTATATTATCCTCTTCTTTGATTTCCTCTATTTAAGTCACTAGCATATCTCAATCTAGGATGCAGGCGGTATTTGTCCAACTTAGCAGAAAGTTCTAGTGTTGCATCAATGGTTGGTCTTTGGAATGGAGATTTAATATTGATGCTTAACTTTTAATTCTAGATAATATTGGATGTGTACTTTGTAAATTTTTAGTTAAATTGTTTGAATAAAAATTATCACTTTTCATTTTACGACATAAATCTGAATTATTCCAACCAATTTTACATTTGAGAAATAGCTCTGTTCTGTAACTATCCATATACAAGTTTTACGTTGAAAGTGATGATAAATTGCTGTTCTATCGGACATAGGACATTTTGTCTTGAATGCTAAAAACAGGGATTACAATCTAAGGTCAATGCCGTAAACTGTTTGTTTAAATCTTAATATTTCAGAAGGTAGGAGACCTGTATCATAGCAGCCATTATTTGGCCCTTAAAATTAAATTTGAAAGTAGTAAATTTCTTCAATTCTTTCCATAATTTTTTGTAGAAATGCCAGTTGTTGTGTCACCATGTCAATGTACATGATCATGTGTGATGACAAATTTGACACAAGATGGCCGTTGTACACATATATAAATATTAGCAACAGTCTTACCCAAAATTATATTTTATCCAAATCAACATGTTTTTAGGCAAAATATCTTTTTGGGTAAGACTGTGGCTGATATCTCAATATTAATGAAAAGATCTCAAAATGAGGCTTTTCTTACAACTTTTGCAATTTTCATTTTTGAAGCCCAAAAAGCAAAAAATGCAGAAAAAATTCAAAAATGTTAATACTGATATAGATCTGTCAGAGTAATGTTTTGTTAAAATCTAAATAATGTTTTTATGCCTCACCTGGGGGCATTATGTTTTTCGGTCTTTGCGTCCGTTCGACCTTTCGTTCGTTCGTCCGTCTATCCCGCTTTAGGTTAAAGTTTTTGGTCAAGGTAGTTTTTGATGAAGTTGAAGTCTAATCAATTTGAAACTTAGTATACATTTTCCCTATGATATGATCTTTCTAATTTTAATGCCAAATTAGAGTTTTGACCCCAATTTCATGGTCCACTGAACATAGAAAATGATAGTGTGAGTGGGGCATCCGTGTACTATGGACTCATTCTTGTTTGATATGTTTCAATATAAAAAAAAAGATGTGGTATGATTGCCAATGAGACAACTCTCCACAAGAGACTAAATTAATGCATTAATCCACTTTTACATAAACCCATTAGGAAAAACAAAGTAATGTATAACAGCACACAGTACAGAAACATGAATTGGTAACAAAAGGACTAAAATGTCAAATACTGTATGCAACAGTCTGGTTCTCTTTTGATACTAGGATAAATTCAAATACTAAGGAATGGAAAACAGTTTCCAAATGACAAAAACTGATCAATGATATTTTGTATAAAGTTGCATTACTTTCAGTACATATCAGTTTGACGACTATTTTGAGGCCCTGCCTTCTAGGTAATGGTCAAGTGACTTTGAATTAATTATTAATTTTCAATGTTAAGTTTTCTGCTTAAGTTAGTTTAATAGGAACTACTTGCTATAGATCAATGATATATTTAGTATAAAGTTGCATTACTATCAGTTTGATGACTATTTTGAGGCCCTGTCCAGTGACTTTGAATTAATTATTAAATGTTAAGTTTTCTGCTCAAGTTAGTTTGATAGGAACTACTTGCTAAAGATCAATGATATATTTAGTATAAAGTTGCATTACTATCAGTACATATCAGTTTGACAGCTATTTCCATGCCCTGCCCCCTAGGTCATGATCCAGCAACTTTGAATTAATATCAATGTTGCTGTCCATCAGATTGTCTTTTTGAATTTTCTGCCAACAGGTGAGACATATTTCAGTGTCAACAGTTTATTCAAGACATCAACAACTTTATTAAACATTCATGAAATTTACAAACCTAGACAGAAGCTTCTTTATGATCCAGAGACAGCATCCAGATCACAATTATAAGTGAAAAATATTTTCCTTCGTTTTTTTCATATTTTACCGTGCTTAAATAGACTTAATTTTGCAGTTAACTTTTTGATAGTCTGGAGTATAAAAGATTTAGACATCAATAACTTTTACAACTCTTAAAAAAACCCATCACAAAACAATACCTGAATAAAAAATATATGTCAAATTAATTGTTACTCAATATATATCAATTTTTGTTAATGAAAACATAATTGATTATTGAAATCAATATGCTTTTAAAGATAGATAATAAATCATTATAGCTCCATTACTTTTGTTATAGTCATTAAAAACTAAAAATACACTAACTGCAATTATATAGCAAACAAAAATTGTCAACATAAAAAACATTGAAACCATAAAGCTCTTAGTAATTCTTGACTTTGCTATACCCTGTATAGACAATTGCCCCTATTGTATAATTTGAAATATCTGCCACAAAAAAGTAAAAAGTACATTTTGATTTTCAGTCGAAAGAAAAATTCACAGGTAAAATTGAAAAAAAACAGAAAAATGTTTTGGTGCTGACTGATTACATAGCAGCACACATGCAGGCATCATTATTCACAGATCCTATTGGAATGTTGTTTCAGTTGACTTCTGAAAATTCTGTATCATGTTACAATTTTCTTCATCTTCAGGTAAAAGCCATAGAACAAGTTGACTCAGTGTTGACATCAAAGCAACAGATAGACAGACTTCACAGACCTGGCTCAACATATTTTAATCTAAACCCATTTGAGGTATAGTATTTAAAGTTTCAGCTGAATGGAAAAAATCCTTCCATGTAGAAAAACAATGAATGTAGAAAAATGGTGAAAAAAAAGGTTGGATTTCTTACAAGATAAAACAAGAGGTTGGGGTTATACATCATTCAGACAGTAACCCAGCAGTACAAAAAAACATTAACTATTTAAGAGGTCTTTTCATTTTGGTTTAAATGATGCTTGTTTTTGTAATGAAGTCTGAAAACTAGTATTCATGACAGTGAGTTTTATCGATGAAGGAAATCCAACTACCGGTATTACCTCACAAACTAAAACATACAATGAAATACATATATTCATAACTTGCACACATTGCTGATTTTGTAGATAACTTGAGTTAGTCTCAAGCCCATACAGTAAAGAGATTATAAACTGACATGTTCTGTACCAGTAGACTTTGAGCATTTATTAACTCCCAAGAGCCACATTCCCAATGGATTGATAGATAATTTCAACATGAATTTACAGTTTATGTCAAGCTGGCTTGACTTTATACCCCCCACAAACAAAGTTAGGTGGGAAGAAAGGAAACAGCCCATATGTTCTGACTTACTTTTTATACGACCGCAAAAATTAAAAAATTTTTGGTCGTATATTGGTATGACGTTGGCGTCGTCGTCGTCCGAAGACACATTGGTTTTCGCACTCTAACTTTAGTTTAAGTGAATGGATCTCCATGAAATTTAAGGTTCAATACCACAAAAGGAAGGTTGGGATGGATTTTGGGGGGTTATGGTACCAACAGTTAAGGAATTAGGGGCCAATAAGGGGCAAAAAAAAAGGCATTTTTGTAACTTCCAGACATAACTTGTGTGTTAGTGTATGGATCTCTCTGACATTGTACCACAAGGTTCCATATCACAAAGGGAATGCTGGGATTGATTTTGGGGGTAATTGCCTCAAAATTTTAGGAATTAGGGGCCAAAAAAGGGGCAAAAAACAAGAATTTTTCTAGTTTCAAGATAATAACTTGTGTGTAAGTGTATGGATCTTTCTTAAATTGAAGTACAAGGTTCCATATCATAAAGGGAAAGCTGGAATTGAGTTTGAGGGTAATTGCCCTAAACGGTTAGGAATTTGGGGCCAAAAAGGGGCCAAAAATAACATTTTTCTAGTTTCCAGACAATTACTTGTGTTCAAGTGTATGGATCTCTTTGAAATTGTACTGCAAGGTACCATTCCACAAAGGGAATGCTGTGATTGAGTTTGGGGGTGATGAATCATAAAAGGGTTCAAAAAATTTAGGGGAGGGATTTTTTTTTTCTTTAAAATTTTCCATTTTAAATTGGTTATTTCTGATTTATATATAAAAGCAAATAATAATGATATGGTTTGAATAGGTAAATTAAAAAATTTTAAGTTCTTAGACCACATTCATTCTGTGTCAGAAACCTATGCTGTGTCAAATATTAAATCACAATCCAAATTCAGTGCTGTATCAAGCTTGAATGTAGTGTCCATACTTGCCCCAACTGTTCAGGGTTCGACCTCTGCGGTTGTATCAAGCTGCGCCCAGCGGAGCATTTTATTATCTTTTGTTTGATTCCCCAAAAAACTTTGTAGAATAATTGATCATGATATGCAAACACCACCATTTGAAGAATAATTGAATTTGTCAAGTTTTCCAGAATTATGCCCCTTTTACCATAGAAATGTTGACCCTAGCTATGTTATACAATGATATCCCTATCAGAACTGACCTTGTCATCATAACTCATCATACATAGTTTATCATATCCACATGAAACTTAGCACATTGTTATATTCTTATACAGATATGCATATGGCTAGGATGTTCCTGTTGATTGAATCATTTTTAGAGTTATACCCATTTCAAATTAGATATTTTTGGCCCTGTCCAGTTCTGACCTTGTCATTGCAACTTCTACATATTTTATTGTATCTACTTAAAACTTGGTTATTGTTAGATTCTTATCTTTAGATGTGCATCTTGATAGAATCCTTTATTGAGTTCCAGTCATTCAGTTTTCCTAGAGACATGCCTCTTTGAAGTAAAATATTGTCCTGTCCAGCACCTACCCTTTCATCACAACTTCTCCTTCATGGCTTTTGTTTCGCCTGTGACGAAAGTCTCAGTATGTGAGACTTAGGTATTACTATCCAGTGGCGGCAGCAGCGTAAACTATTTGTATAAAGCTTTATATTTCAGAAGGTAGAAGACCTGGATGCTTCATATCTTGTATGCAGATACCTTATGTGGCGAAGTTTCCATCTGTCATTATGTCCATTGTCCTTGACCTCATTTTCATGGTTCAGCAACTGCTTGAAAAAAAAGTTAAGATTTTTTATAATGTTAATTTCTCTCTTATCATGAGTAATAAGATAATTATATTTGGTATATGCGTACCTTACAAGGTCCTCATGCTTGTCGGACAGTTTTCACTTGACCTCCACCTCATTTCATGGATCAGTGAACAAGGTTAAGTTTTCGTGGTCAAGTCCATATCTCAGATACTATAAGCAATAGGTGTATTTGGTGTATTGAATGATTGTAAGGTGTATATGTCTGTCTGGCAGGTATCATCTGACCTTCACCTCATTTTCATGGTTTATTGGTCAATGGTCAGTTTTCCTGGCTAACTTTGTTTCTTAGATACTTTAAGCAATAGGTCAACTATATTTGATGCATGGAATAATTTTAAGGTGTACATGTCTGTCTGGCAGGGTTCATCTGACCTTGACCTCATTTTCATGGTTCATTGGTCAATATAAAATTTCCATGGTTTGGTCTGTTTCTTTTATACTATAAGCAATAGTTCATCTTTATTCGGTGTATGAAATGATTGTATTAAAGGTGTACATGTACTTCCGGCTTGGTTTATCTGATCTTGACCTCATTTTCTTGGATCATAAATGTTACTGTGATACTTGTAGTAAAACTTTATATTTAGGACTATCAACATAAAATCAATGGTCAGTATAGTAGGTGAGACATTTCAGCGTGTGCACTCTTGTTCAATTACCATAAGCAAAAGGTCAACTATATTTGGTGTTTAAAAAAATTGTGTAAGGTGTATATGTCTGTCTGACAGGATTTATCTGACCTTGACCTCATTTTCATAGATCTTTGAAAATGTTAAGTTTATGTGATACTTTTAGTAAAACCTTTATCTTTAAGACTTTCAACATAAAATCAATGGTCTGTAAAGCAGGAGAGACATTTCAGCATGTGCACTCTTGTATCATATCTACATGGAAGTGGTACATTGTTAGATCCTAATATGCAGTTGTACATGTGGGTAGGTATATTCATGTAAATTTGATTATTTTTAGAGAAATGCCCCATTAAACTTAATAATTTTGGCCCTGTCCAGCTCCTACCTTATCATCACAACTCCTCAAAGACTTTAAGCAATAGGTCATTTATATTTTGTGTATGGAATGATAGTAAGGTGTACATGTCTGTCTGGCAGGGTTCATCTGACCTTGACCTCATTTTCATGGTTCATAAGTTGATGTAAAGTTTTCATGGTTATGTTTGTTTTTCAGATGCTGTAAGCAATAGGTCAACTATATTTGGTGTATGGAATGATTGCATGGTGTACATGTCTGTCTAGCATGGTTCATCTGACATTGAACTCATTTACATTTATCATTGATAATGTTAATTTTATTTGAAACTATATAGTAAAACCTTTATATTACACACATTTCAGCATGTGCATATTTGTTTATTGTTAATGTTATTTTATTGAAGGTTCTTCAAATTGACCCTGATTGTACTATGGCTGATGTCAAGAAGAAATACAGACAGGTAATTGTATAAGTGATTTATTGTCCCCCACGAAACGCATTGCAGGGGACATAGAAATATCGGGTGTCCATCCGTCCGGTCTTGTTAGCGCTCTCAGGTTTACAGTTCTTGCCAGATTTTTATGAAACTTATATCATAGGTTTATATCAGCAATGTCTTGGATGAGTTTGAAAATAGTGCCGTTCAATTATTTTTAAAAGTGTTATGCCCCTTGGAAATATTGATTATATGGAAAATTGCATTGTTAGCACTCATGTGTACAATTCTTGCCAGATTTTAATGAAATTTATATTATAGGTTTATATCGCCAATTTCTCAGACAAATTTGAAAATTGGTGCCGATCAATTATTTTTAAGAGTTATGTCCCTTGGGAACATTAATTAGATGGAAAATTTAATTGTTAGGGCTCTCATGTGTACAATTCTTGCCAGATTTTTATGAAACTTATATCATAGGTTTATATTAGCAATGTCTTGGATGAGTTTGAAAATCAGTGCCGATCAATTATTTTTAAAAGTGTTATGCCCTTGGAAATATTGATTTATATGGAAAATTGTATTGTAAGCACTTATGTGTACAATTCTTGCCAGGTTTTAATGAAATTTATATTATAGGTTTATATCATCAATTTCTCAGACAAATTTGAAAATTGGTGCTGATCAATTATTTTTAAGAGTTATGTCCCTTGGGAACATTAATTAGATGGAAAATTGCATCGTTAGCGCTCTCATGTGTACAATTCTTGCCAGATTTTTATGAAACTTATATCATAGGTTTATATTAGCAATGTCTTGGACGAGTTTGAAAATAAGTGCTCTCATGTGTACAATTCTTACCAGAATTTTATGAAACTCATATCATAGGTTTATATCAGCAATGTCTTTGACACTTTCTAAAATAAGTGCTGATCAAATATTTTTAAAGGAAATCGCATTGCATTTGCTCTGAAGCCTTCATATGTCTGTACGTCCCAAAGTTGGTTTCCGTTCTCTAACTTTAGTTTGCCTCAACCAAATGTTATGAAACTTATTTACAATGCTTATTACCACTAAATACAGATCAAGTTTGAATTTTGGTGGTGTCACTTTTACCGTTCAAGAGGTATGCCCCTTTACAAATGGAAAAATTGCTAAATTTTTCGTTTCTGTTCTCTAACTTAAGTTTGCCTCAACCAAATGTTAGAAAACTTATACACAATGCTTATTACCACAATATACAGATCAAGTTTGAATGTTGGTGCCGTCACTTTTACGGTTCTAGAGTAATGCCCTTTACAAATGGAAAAAATTGCTGAATTTTTCATTTTTTTTTCTAAATATGTTTTTTTAAAATTGGAGTTATCTTTCTTTGTCCATGATTATAGTTGAATCAACTACAATCAATGCTTTATACAATGCAATGTTTAATTTTACCTTCTACTGATAAATTAAAGCAATTTTTACCCTTCATTTCTAAAAATATTTTAAAGTCTTCTTTGAAAATTGGAATTATCTTTCTTTGTGCATAATGGTAGTTGAATCAACTACAACCAATGCTTTATACAATGCAATATTCAATTTTACTTCCTACTGATAAATTAAAGCATTCTTAACCATGCAGTGCTTACAAGCACTTTGATTACTGTTCTAGAGTTATGCCCATTTACAAATGAAAAAATTGCTGAATTTTTCGTTTCCGTTCTCTAACTTTAGTTTGTCTTAAATTAATGTAATGAAATGTATATAATGCTTTTTACCACAAAACTCAGTTTAATTTGTTTCCGTTCTCTTACTTTAGTTTGCCTCAACCAAATATTATGAGACTTATACACAATGCTTATTACCACATAATACAGATCAAGTTTGTAATTGGGTGGTGTCACTTTTACAGTTCTTTAGTTATGCCCCTTTATAAACATAAAAATTGATGAATTTTCCGCTTCCATTCTCTAACATTAGTTTGCCTCAACCAAATGTTATGAAACTTATACACAATGCTTATTACCACTTAATACAGATCTAGTTAGAAATTGGGTGGTGTCACTTTTACTGTTCTTGAGTTATTCCCCTTTATAAACAAAAAAAAAATTGCTGAATTATTTGTTTCCGTTCTCTAACTTTAGTTTACCTCAACCAAATGTTATGAGACTTATACACAATACTTATTACCACAAAACTCGGATCAAGTACAAATTTAGGAAGAGTCGCTTTTACCGTTCTTCAGTTATGTCCTTTATATCTTTATATGATATGCAAGGGGGGGGGGGCATCATCTGTGTCCATGCATGGACACAATCCACATTTATTTTAGTTATTGCCCTTGGATAGATGAAATATGTGCAACGCAGGGGACATTGGAACTCTTTTTCTTTTATAAACTTAAGGGTAAAGTTGCAACGTTTACACCCCAGGGATAATTCTTGTTATCAAATAACTCTGCTCTATGTATATGATATTTATATTATAATTCCTAATGTATTGGGCACAGAGACTGATAAATGGTAACAACAATATTTTAGTCTTATAAAGTAACCCTTAAAGCTGCATTGTACATATATAACAGTTGACAAAATACAAATAGGGAAGTGAGATACATGTAAATGTATAAAAACTAGTGTTGTCAACGGTTAGTGGGTTAACCCTCAGAAGAACCGAATATCCAATACCAAAAACCCTAACCGGTTAAGCGGATCTTTTTTTCAAATTTAATAGGAATGATATAAATGTGTATTGATATCATTAATATGTTTTGTTGAATTTTAAAATCATCGTCCTGTTACTTAATGTAACAAATTAATTGTCCAGTATATTGATTACTATTGTTAACTTTGAAAACATTCCAATTTAAAAAAAAAAGATAACTTTTTGATCAGCTCGGGGCAAGATCTAAAGTAAACATAATTAGCATACATGTATTTTGAACAGTTGTAGAATTGAGAATGTAAGCTGATTTAATTTTTGTCGAGCCTGCGACTTTTGTTGCAGAAAGCTCGACATAGGGATAGTGATCCGGCGGTGGCGCGGCGGCGTTAGCTAACTTCTTAAAAGCTTTATATTTTAGAAGGTGGAAGATCTGGATGCTTCATACTTTGTATATGGATGCCTCATGTTACAAAGTTTTCGTCAGTCACATGTCCAATGTCCTTGACCTCATTTTCATGGTTCAGTGACTACTTGAAAAAAAAGTTAAGATTTTTTGTAATGTTAAATTCTCTCTTATTATAAGTAATAGGATAACTATATTTGGTATGTGCGTACCTTGCAAGGTCCTCATGCCTGTGAGACAGTTTTCACTTGACCTCGACCTCATTTCATTGATCAGTGAACAAGGTTAAGTTTTGGTGGTCAAGTCCATATCTCAGATACTATAAGCAATAGGTCTAGTATATTCGGTGTATGGAAGGACTGTAAGGTGTACATGTCCAACTGGCAGGTGTCATCTGACCTTGACCTCATTTTCATGGTTCAGTGGTTATAGTTAAGTTTTTGTGTTTTGGTCTGTTTTTCTTATACTGTATGCAATAGGTCTACTATATTTGGTGTATGGAATGATTGTAAGGTGTACATGTCTAGCTGGCAGGTGTCATCTGACCTTGACCTCATTTTCATGGTTCAGTGGTCAAAGTTAAGTTTTTGAGTTTTGGTCTTTTTTTCTAATACTATATGCAATAGTTCAACTATATTTGGTGTATGGAAATATTTTATGATCTATATGTCAGTCACGCAGGTTTTATTTGACCTTGACCCCATTTTCAAGATTCAAGCTTTTGTGTTTTGGTCTGTTTTTCTTAAACTATAAGCAATAGGTCAACTATTTGTTGTATGGAAGAATTTTTAGCTGTACATGCCTGCCTAGCATGGTTCATCTGACCTTGACCTCATTTTCATAGTTCATTGGTCAATGTTTAGTTTACTTGGTTAATGTTAAGTTTATGTGACAGTTGTAATAAAGCTTTATATTTAGGACTATCAACATAATATCAATGATTAGTAAAGAAGGCGAGACATTTCAGCGTGTGCACTCTTGTACAATTTACTTCATTATTTCACTTTGATTTACATGCGATATTGCTTAGACCTACATATGAATATGACACTTCTATCGTCCAAGGCTATGTCATACGTTAACTGTTAAACGGAATGCTGACTCAAAAATGGTGAAATGCAAATTATGTAAATGAATTCAATATATACTGCGGGGTATGAGTAACATGCTTAATCACCTCAAATTGAAACGCTCCACAGAGTTTTCTGAGACACCAGAATAAATGAAACAATCACTGGTTTCAGACTTTGTCAATTCGCTGACATCAAGAAGATTTTCATCTTCACAATCTAAAGTTATTACAAATGCCATATTAGATATAGTATTATGGGATTATTAAAAGTAAAACTTTACCAGGAATGCTCATAGCCAAGCTTTATAATGCCTAAAGATAAAGTTCAATTCATCATATCATAAAATCATTCATTTGTAGAGTACTGTAAATAAGGCCTTCAACCATCAACTAAACTACTGGTTAACTGGTTAATCTGTCGAAAGATTATCTGAGTAACGCGTTGGGCAAAACTGTTCAATTTGAAAACTATCACACATTCATAGTGTGGTAGGGTGTGAAATCTTTACCAAAATTAGCTGCACTGTATACAAATCTCAAATTCAAAAGATATAAGCCTTGCGACAAATACTGACCAATCCATAAAATATTATCAGACAGGGTTTATTGGACCTCAACCTCATTTCATGGATCAGTGATCAAGGTTAAAGTTATGTGATTGGTTCTGTGTCTCAGATTCTTAAAGCAGAAGGTCAACTATATTTTGTATCTATAATGATTATTAGGTGTACATGTCAGTTTGGCAGGTTTCATCTGACCTTAACCTCATTTTCATGGTTTTTTGGTTAATGTTAAGTTTTTGTGTTTTGGTGTGTTTTTCTAAAAATATAAGCAATAGGTCAAATATATTTGGTGTATGGAATAATTATTGTAAGGTGCAATGTCTGTCTGAGAGGATTTATCTGACCTTGTCCTCATTGTCATAGATCTTTAAAAATATTAAGTTTATGTAATACTTTTAGTAAAACCATTATCTTTAAGAATTCCAACATAATACCAATGGTCAGTAAAGCAGGTGAGACATTTCGGCGTGTGCACTCTTGTTTTTGTCATTTTCAATTTTCTTGAAACCCTAGTATCCCATGTATGTGTTACTCGCATGAATATATCACTGTGAAATTGACATAGTGTTTACATAGGTTATGAAAGTAGTTTCGAAGTAAAAACCAAGGAAAAAGTTCTAACAAACCAATTAAATTCAAGTAATTGTTGATATGCAAATCATATGCAAATCATAATTTTATAATCTAAATTTGAAATTTACAGACAAATAATATTCTTTTAAATCATGCCAATACCAGTCCACTACTTCAGGCTACTCAGCAGATGTCACCCTTGGGGTTTAATAGTCAAACAACAGCAGTATTAACCTAGTGGTAGTAAAAAATTAAATGGTTTACTTGTACACAACAATTTTTTCTGGAAAAACTGAAAATAAGCTCATGATGTTAAGTTTGGAAGCCAAAAATTAAAAAAGTTTGAGATTATTAAAAACCAGAAGGGACTAAAATCCACAGACAATCTATGAATTCTTATTACACAACTGTTGCTGACCTTTAACTTATAGTATTAGATAAACTGACCTAAGTAGGCAAACTTTCTGATGATCGCTGAACTATTACGGTCAAGGTCAGCGTGTGCACTCTTGTTTACAGTTAACATTCAGATTTAGTCTGATGTTAAAGTTTTTCAGTCATCAATGACTTTGTCAACCCTTCATGGAATTTGGGGAAATTTAGACTGAAGCTTAGCTATGACCAAAATACAGTATTCAGAGCAAAATTTTAAAAATATTTTTATTTTAATTTTTCCGTATTTAACTGATAAATGGACTTGGTTTTTTTTAAATTTAACAAATAGAGATACAGTCTGGATTAAAATTTGAAACACATCAATTACTTTATCAAACCTTCATAGAATTTTATGAAACTTTGGCAGAAGCTTTTTGTCGATTCAGAGATAATGTCTGAAGCAAACTTTTGAAAATATATTTTTTTCATTTTCAGAATTTTTATGATAGATGGACTTAGTTTTTTACAGTTAACATTTACAGACAGTCTGGAATTAAATTTTTTTGACATGATGAATTTTTAAACCTTCATGGATTGCTATGAAACTTGGACAGAAGGTTATCTTTAAGACCATGAAATAGCATCTAAAGAAAAAGTTAGATTTTTATGCCCCTGCCGTAGCGGAGGGGGCATTAAGTTTTACCCTTAACCGTCTGAACGTCTGTCCATCTTGGTTTCCGTTCTCTAAGTTTAGTTTGCCTCAACCAAATGTTATGAAACTTATACACAATAATTATTACCACAAAACAAAGTTGAATTTAGGTGGCTTTACTTTTACCTTTCTAGAGTTATTATAAAAAGAAGATGTGGTATGATTGCCAATGAGACAACTCTCCACAAGAGACCAAGCGACACAGAATTTAACAACTATAGGTCACCGTACAGCATTCAACAATGAGCAAAGCCCATACCGCACAGTAGGCTATAAAAGGCCCCGAAATGATAAATGTAAAACAATTCAAACGAGAAAACTAACGGCCTAATTTATGTACAAATTAATGAACGAAAAAACAAATATGTTACACAGCAACAAACGACAACCACTGAATTACAGGTTCCTGACTTGGGACAGGCACATACAGAATGTGGCGGGGTTAAACTAGTTTGAAAGCGTCAACCCTCCCCATAACCTGGGACAGTGGCCCCTTTACAAATGGAAAAATTGCTGTTTTTTGTTTCCGTTCTCTAACTTAAGTTAGCCTCAACCAAATGTTATGAAACTTATACATAATGCTTATTACCACAAAACTCAGATCAAGTTCGAATTTGGGTAGAGTCACTTTTGCTGTTTTTACTGAGTTATGTTCCTTTTTAACGTTATATGCATACGGGGCATCATTTGTGTCCCATGGACACATTCCCCATTTATTTTTTTAAATTCTGTATTTTACTGATAAATGGACTCACTTTTTCAGCCAACATTACACTGACAGCAGCAATGGCAGGCAAGACACATGGTTCTGCGAAACCCCTTACAAATTTTTTATTTAAGAAAGATTAAGAAAAAATTAGTTAAAATTGCTCTATTATTTGACTAAAAAATAGACTAAATTATTTGTAATTTTACTGTCGGAGGTTATAAAACTATTTTAAACCGAGAATTTGATTAAACATTTTTTATGCCCCACCTACGATAGTAGAGGGGCATTATGTTTTTCAGTCTGTGCGTCCATTTGTTCGTCCCTCCGTCTGTTCGTCCGTCCGTCTGTCCCGCTTCAGGTTAAAGTTTTTGGTCAAGGTAGTTTTTGATGAAGTTGAAGTCCAATCAACTTGAAACTTAGTACACATGTTCCCTATGATATGATCTTTCTAATTTTAATGCCAAATTAGAGTTTTTATCCCAATTTCACGGTCCACTGAACATAGAAAATGATAGTGAGAGTGGGGCATCCATGTACTATGGAAACATTCTTGTTTTATTTCATTTGTTTCAGTTGTCAATATTAGTCCATCCTGACAAGAACCAAGCTGATCCAGATCGATCACAGAAATCATTTGAAGGTAACTAATCATTTATAGAGATGCCTCTTAAAACTAAATTGATACAGAAAAAAAAGCCTTAATTAAATAATATTTAATATTTGGCAGATTGGATGAAAACCAAAACCAGTTTATAGTATGGTGATGTTGGGCAGGCGATCAGCAGGGAAAGTGGGTACCTAATTTGTGTAATCAACAACAATTTTCAACCCAGACCTCTGACATTTTACAGGAAGATTGCTCATATGCACCTGCTATTATGGAATTGTTTGAGGAATTTTTATATACTTGACGAAGACGCAATGTTTTATGGTATACTAATGTCTGTCCGTTAAAACTTCGTAGGATAACTACAATTTGCTTTAACCAATTGTCATATAACTTTAAACCAACCATGGAATTGACAGAAGAAAAGCTTCCTTTTTATTTATTTTTTTACTTTGTCATTCCATATACATGTACGGAACTTTGACCCTTAGATTTAAGGCAATTTTTCACAAATCACACACACTACAAACTGCTCCGAGTCTAAAAAGACCAGTTTTTGTGCTCGACCAGTAAAGTCGAGCACACATTTTACTCGACTAGTCTCGACATTGTCTCGACAGTACTTAACTGTACTTAATTGTACTCTACTAGGTCTCGACTTTTCTTAATTAGCCTGATTCAGTACTTGATGATCTTGGTGTAGTCTGAAATGGTCTCGACCAAGGCTCGACCAGTCTCGACCTGTCTTAACCAGTCTCGACTCAGTCTCAACCAGTCTCGACCTGTCTCGACTAATCTGGACCTTCAAATTTAGTCTTCACTGGTGTAAATCAGCTCATCTAACTAAATTATATATAGATCTTACAAACTACCAATCTATTTCATTGCTGTGAAATGAAAGAATTTAATTAATAGGTAAAAAAAAAAGATTAAATTCAGATAGGCATCTTTATTTTTTTTATAACTTTTTCAAATCAACTTGGATTTTCATCAAACTATGAAGCTATCTTAGTAATGTATTGATCTTACTGAATCCCAGGTCATTATGTTGTTTGATGTATTGCTGTCAAATTTAAGATTTAAATTAATCTAGGTAAAAAAAGCTAGGATTTGCAGTTCAGACAAAATTCAGACAGTACACTTTAATTTTTTTTATAACTTTTTCAAATCAACTTGGATTTTCATCAAACTATACAGCTATCTTAGTAATATATTGATCTTACTGAATCACAGGTCATTATGTAGTTTGGTGTATTGCTGTCAAATTTAAGGATTAAATTAAATCTAGGTAAAAAAGCTAGAATTTGCAGTTAGGACTATATTCAGATAGTACACTTTAACTCTTTTAATAACTTTTTCAAATCAACTTGGATTTTCATCAAACTATGAAGCTATCTTAGTAATATATTGATCTTACTGAATCCCAGGTTATTATGTTGTTTGATGTATTGCTGTCAAATTTAAGATTTAAATTAATCTAGGTAAAAAAAGCTAGGATTTGCAGTTCAGACAAAATTCAGACAGTACACTTTAATTTTTTTTATAACTTTTTCAAATCAACTAGGATTTTCATCAAACTATACAGCTATCTTAGTAATATATTGATCTTACTGAATCACAGGTCATTATGTAGTTTGGTGTATTGCTGTCAAATTTAAGAATTAAATTAATCTAGGTAAAAAAGCTAGAATTTGCAGTTAGGACTATATTCAGATAGAACACTTTAATTCTTTTAATAACTTTTTCAAATCAACTTGGATTTTCATCAAACTATACAACTGTCTTAGTAATATATTGATCTTACTGAATCCCAGGTTGTTATGTAGTTTGGTGTATTGCTGTTAAATTTAAGATTCAAATTAACCTAGGTAAAAAAAGCAAGAATTTGCAATTTCGGACAAAATTCAGACAGTACACTTTAATTTTTTTTATAACTTTTTCAAATCAACTAGGATTTTCATCAAACTTTACAGCTACCTTGGTAATATATTGATCTTACTGAATCACAGGTCATTATGTAGTTTGGTGTATTGCTGTCAAATTTAAGAATTAAATTAATCTAGGTAAAAAAGCTAGAATTTGCAGTTAGGACTATATTCAGATAGTACACTTTAATTCTTTTAATAACTTTTTCAAATCAACTTGGATTTTCATCAAACTATACAACTATCTTAGTAATATATTGATCTTACTGAATCCCAGGTTGTTATGTAGTTTGGTGTATTGCTGTTAAATTTAAGATTCAAATTAACCTAGGTAAAAAAAGCTAGGATTTGCAATTTCGGACAAAATTCAGATAGTACACTTTAATTTTTTTTATAACTTTTTCAAATCAACTAGGATTTTCATCAAACTATACAGCTATCTTAGTAATATATTGATCTTACTGAATCATAGGTCATTATGTAGTTTGGTGTATTGCTGTCAAATTTAAGGATTAAATTAAATCTAGGTAAAAAAGCTAGAATTTGCAGTTAGGACTATATTCACATAGTACACTTTAACTCTTTTAATAACTTTTTCAAATCAACTTGGATTTTCATCAAACTATGAAGCTATCTTAGTAATATATTGATCTTACTGAATCCCAGGTCATTATGTTGTTTGATGTATTGCTGTCAAATTTAAGATTTAAATTAATCTAGGTAAAAAAAGCTAGGATTTGCAGTTCAGACAAAATTCAGACAGTACACTTTAATTTTTTTTATAACTTTTTCAAATCAACTAGGATTTTCATCAAACTATACAGCTATCTTAGTAATATATTGATCTTACTGAATCACAGGTCATTATGTAGTTTGGTGTATTGCTGTCAAATTTAAGAATTAAATTAATCTAGGTAAAAAAGCTAGAATTTGCAGTTAGGACTATATTCAGATAGAACACTTTAATTCTTTTAATAACTTTTTCAAATCAACTTGGATTTTCATCAAACTATACAACTGTCTTAGTAATATATTGATCTTACTGAATCTAAGGTTGTTATGTAGTTTGGTGTATTGCTGTTAAATTTAAGATTCAAATTAACCTAGGTAAAAAAAGCAAGAATTTGCAATTTCGGACAAAATTCAGACAGTACACTTTAATTTTTTTTATAACTTTTTCAAATCAACTAGGATTTTCATCAAACTTTACAGCTACCTTGGTAATATATTGATCTTACTGAATCACAGGTCATTATGTAGTTTGGTGTATTGCTGTCAAATTTAAGAATTAAATTAATCTAGGTAAAAAAGCTAGAATTTGCAGTTAGGACTATATTCAGATAGTACACTTTAATTCTTTTAATAACTTTTTCAAATCAACTTGGATTTTCATCAAACTATACAACTATCTTAGTAATATATTGATCTTACTGAATCCCAGGTTGTTATGTAGTTTGGTGTATTGCTGTTAAATTTAAGATTCAAATTAACCTAGGTAAAAAAAGCTAGGATTTGCAATTTCGGACAAAATTCAGATAGTACACTTTAATTTTTTTTATAACTTTTTCAAATCAACTAGGATTTTCATCAAACTATACAGCTATCTTAGTAATATACTGATCTTACTGAATCATAGGTCATTATGTAGTTTGGTGTATTGCTGTCAAATTTAAGGATTAAATTAAATCTAGGTAAAAAAGCTAGAATTTGGAGTTAGGACTATATTCAGATAGTACACTTTAACTCTTTTAATAACTTTTTCAAATCAACTTGGATTTTCATCAAACTATACAACTATCTTAGTAATATATTGATCTTACTGAATCCCAGGTTGTTATGTAGTTTGGTGTATTGCTGTTAAATTTAAGATTCAAATTAATCTAGATAAAAAAAGCTAGGATATTTGAAATATATCTTTTATTATAATTTGGGATAAAGTATATATGATATAGTTATATAATTTCTTAAATGTTTTATCTTTTTTTTATATATATAATATGAATATATCAAAAAGGGATCAAACTTTAAAGAAATTATTAAAATATTTCTTCTGATTAGTGGTGATGTATAAAGCAATACCTCCTGCTTGGGGAAACTTATTTAAAAGATCACACCTACCAGAGAGTATTAAATTCTAAATAACATTCATTCAAAATTGCAACATCCTGTTAAAATTAAATCGCAGGGCTTTTTGAATTCACTAGATAAGTAATACACGAGTTTAAGAAAGTAGGGCTTTCTTTTTACCTGTAAAACTCACTTGTACTGAGGTAATTAAACCATATTAAAGAGGTTCTTGTATGCCATGTCTTTAAATTTGACAAAAATTATTTTTAGATATGATTTAAATACATTTTTACTGTAACTTTGGAACACATTTCCTTTTTTAAAAGGTTATCAAGGATTGTTATGAAAGTTCATAATATTAAATTCTTGTTTTAACAAAAAAAGGTGTCTTTTTTTAAAATTTCATAACCTTTTTCAAATCAGCTTGGTTTTTTATCAAACTTTTCAGCTATCTTTATTATATATTTATCATGCAAAAAAACAGGTTGTTTTGTATGTTGGTGTATTACCAAGACATATATACACAGAGATTGGCAACTGTAACAGTGGTCAGCGAAATCCAATTAAAAACATGCATCACACGAGACTTTAACGAGATCGCCATTTTGTATCTGATCATGACAAGTTCACCACCGCTTCGATTTTTATTTTACATCAAGCATTTCAAAACAGCATAATGTAAGTATATATTTCAATTTCGTAAATTATTTATCTTGTTTTATTCAGTTTGAAGTAATTGTTAGTTAAAATATTGTGACGATTAACGTTTTATTGTGGTCAATAATAAGAGGAAAGCTTGGCCGACATGGACGCTATGAAATTTTTTTACACGGACGTATTTATATTAAAACCTTTTCATTCGAAAAGGAATAAAACCATTTAAGAGATGAATCACTTTTCCCAAGACATACTGGTTTTGTGTAAGTATGTTGAATTTTTCATTAAATCACCCACTTTGATGCAATATTACAATTAAAATTCAGTATTCTCGCTGTCGGTCACGTTCAATTTTTTAAATATAAAGACAGGCCCCTGTCCATGTCTACAGTCAATAAACTTTTCCATCTTTAGAGAATAATTATTGCCAGCACATGAATTACTTTCTTATGACATACTGGATTTGTGTATAACAGTTGTTTTTTCCATATTTTCACCCACTTTGATGCAATTTACAATTAAAAATGACCATTCAAGCTGTCGGCCATTTTCATTCTCTTCAATATAATGACAGGCCCCTGTCCATGTCTACAGTCAATAAACTTTTCCATCTTTAGAGAATAATTATTCCCAGCACATGAATTACTTTCTTATGACATACTGGATTTGTGTATAACAGTTGTTTTTTCCATATTTTCACCAGCTTTGATGCAATTTACAATTAAAAATGACCATTCAAGCTGTCGGCCATTATCATTCTCTTCAATATAAAGACAGGCCCCTGTCCATGTCTACAGTCAATAAACTTTTCCATCTTTAGAGAATAATTGTTCCCAGCACATGAATTACTTTCTTATGACATACTGGATTTGTGTATAACAGTTGTTTTTTCCATATTTTCACCAGCTTTGATGCAATTTACAATTAAAAATGACCATTCCAGCTGTCGGCCATTTTCATTCTCTTCAATATAAAGACAGGCCCCTGTCCATGTCTACAGTCAATAAACTTTTCCATCTTTAGAGAATAATTGTTCCTAGCACATGAATTACTTTCCTATTACATACTGGATTTGTGTATAACAGTTGTTTTTTCCATATTTTCACCCATTTTGATGCAATTTACAATTAAAAATCACTACACAAGCTGTTGGCCATGTTTATTCTCTTCAATATAAAGACAGACACCTGTCCATGGCTAAAGTTTATAAAATTGTCCATCTTTAAAGAACAATTGTACCCATCACCATTGATCACAGGAATTACTTTCCCAAGACATACCGGTTTTGTGTATATAAATTGTTTTTTTCATTATTTCCACCACTTTGATGACATTTACAAGTTTATATTCATGTATATTTACATTCAGTATCTGACAGCATTTTTTTTTAACAGGATCCTGCATGTTATAAAAGAACAAAGATGTTGATCAAATTTACCTAACAGTGCAGCATACAAGAGATGTAATATCATACATGTGCTGAATGTAGGACTCCCTAGCCTTTCTGATTGAAAAAAAAGATTCCCTGGCAGACAGGAACAACTATTAGTGATGACTTTTTTCAAATGTTACTGCACAGTCATGTAGTGGACTGATTACATGTACTACTATCAATGTGATACTAAAAAATGGTTTTGTAAGAGAGAAAATGACATGTGCTTATCCTGACTGTGAAAACACCACATTATTGTAGTTCAAATATCATAGTTCATATGCCAAACTTGATGTACATGTGTATGCGATTTTTGTGCAAGTGAATGATGTCACCATCACTTGCAAAAAAGGAAAAAAATGCAAATAAATATCTTGTGTTCAACTTCATTTGTCTTCTTTACGCTTACAAAGTATACATGTACATAATTTTTCAAACATGTATAACAATATGATGATGTAGTATGATTGCCAATGAGACAATGATTTACATGTATGACTATCATTGGAAGGCCACTCTATAATATCTTTGTACATCATGAGAATGGAAATGCTACCTTTGTAGCATAAAGGTAGCATAATGTAAAAAAAGGGAAAATGTTCATTTATTCAACAACACTCCTGTGAATATATAACTTGACAGTACTAAAGGCAAAATATTTCGTTTCACAAATTCCTTCCTCTCCTCGGAAAATAACATATTTTATTGTTTACATGAAATGACAAAATGTGTAGAATAAGAAGCAAGAAATGTTCACTCCACTTGTACACTACTAGTCGCTCATATTAGTCATCATCTACATGTATGTTTGTTTCAGTCCTTTAGCAATGGTGCTTGTTTATATTTATCTGTTGTGTTGTGTTGTTTCAGTTTAACATGTCCTCATTCTGTGATCACTGTTTCACCTCACCTATTTTGAAAAATGTTTATGCAAATATTTTCTGCAATAAATTGAAAAGGCACAGCTGCTATGACTATTCAGAAATGTGAGGTATATGTCAATGAGACAACAACCCAACGACAAAAATATTCTTTGCACATCTATGAATGTTTAAGAATTCTTGTGGAGGTCAAAAGCACATAACGTGTACTTATATATTGGTGACCTGGTACATGTATGTACCTATTGATGCATTCCGTCCTAAACACAAATTGTGTGAATGGACCAAGCAGTTTATATGCTTATAAAAAAACTGATATTAAAATGAATTCCTGTATAACAAATTCCGGGAATGAGAGACTATTGTATTTAAACCAGATGATATATTAGTGGTAAAGGTTTAAACAGAAGCAGATGTCAAGGGGCAATACAAAAAGTACAAGGTCATGTAATACAGATAAAAAAAATGACAAATGAAAAGAAAATAACAGCCCATATAGCACTGCACCGAAACATAAACCCACAAAAGATCAGATAAAACTTGTCTACAATTTTAAATCTTTCTAATTTCAAACTCGAGTTTCACTACCCGATAGGAAAGAGTAAAGATAAGGATGTTGCAGTACTTCTGTGGTCTATGAAACAGAACATTAAAATTCTACAGTTCAGCAGAGCATTTTACTGTACTTATGATACACATTGTTTTTAATCAGAGTCTGTGATATTTGGTCTATAAAAAACTACAAATAATGACAGATTCATATTCAATATTTCATGACAGCAAAAATAGTGATTTCGACAACACTGTACATAATGTACGTTCATTTAGGAAATTCATGCAAAGGTTCCACAATTAATGTATTTGTAGGTCAATCAAAAATTAATCATTTAAATCCGTTTTCCACGAGACATAATTCTATTGGCTACATATTTTTTTTATATAAAAAAGTTGCTTTCTGATTTCTTTTTTTTGACATGTTAAATGACTATTTTTGTTCCTGATTGAATACTATAGTAGAATGTAGGACAGTAAGTCACAGGACAAAAAGTCACGGACAAAAAGTCAGGGACGAAAAGTCACAGGACAAAAAGTCAATTCAGTTTTGAGATTATTTTTCTCTGAACAAGAAAACACTAATTTTAAAAATAATTTTTTGATTTTTTATTGAACTATAATATATGAAGCAACTTTGTAATTAAAATTTATTCAATAAATATCAATGATGATCAAATAATTGTTATGATAACAAAATGTCAAAGTGGTTTGGCACTTAAATGGCTTCATGGTACCAAGAAATATATTATTTGCATGATTAAAATTTAATAATTTTTTATTTATCAAGGCTTATGAACAATTTCCTGAACTTAAAAATGAATAAATGTAAAAAAAGATATTATTTGAAGATCTTTCTCTTATATATTCAAACAATTGTCAATAAATTATTTGTGACTTTTTGTCCTATCCAATTTGTGACTATGTCCTGTGACTTTTTGTACTGTGACTTTCTGTCCGTTTACCCTATTCATAGACTATGTCCTGTGACTTTTTGTACTGTGACTTTCTGTCCGTTTACCCTATTCATAGTATAGCCCAGTGTTTCTGTTAAAATAAAGTTCTGGTCATGGTTAAAATAATGTCAGAATTTGTTTGGTTGTAAAAACAATTACCAAGTAATAATCCACATAGAACTTCACCTCCGGCAAAATTCAGGTGATCGAAGGGCAATAAATTGCGTAATCACACACCTGTGAATTCACAGTCACAACTCTAAGGAAATAATGACCGGAAAATCGGACACACATAATTTCACTGTGTAATTTAGAAGCAAACTTTAGCAAAGGAATGTTTCTTGTAATATCATGATCATTACCAGATTTTACTTTTTAAATTAAAAGAAATGCCGAAAAAAGAAAAAAATATTTTCTCAATCAAATACATTAAAAAAAATACAACTATTTCAAGTAGTTTTTCAGAAAAAGAATTTATTTGATCTGAAATAAGTTTTCCTATCACTTTTCTTGATTAGTTATCGAGGTTATTCATCCCTGACTTGTCTACATGTTGTAGAATAATTATCGACGAGAATCTCATTCCTGGCCGCGTTTTTTAACGGGATTTCATGGAGTTGCCAATCTCTGTGTATATATGTCTCTGGTATTACTGTCAAATTTAATGACCTAGTTAATAGGTAAAAGAAGGCTAAAATTTTCAGTTTTGACAAAATTCAGATAGATACCTATAATTTAGATATTTAAATTTGACAGCAATAAACCAAATTACCAAATAACCTGTTTTTTGTAAGAATAATATATAATAAAGATAGCTATAGATTTGGATGAAAATCCAAGTTGCTTTGAAATAATCTAAAGTGTACTATCTGAATATAGTCCAAATTGCAAATTCTAGCTTTTTTGACCTAGATTAATTTAATCCTTAAATTTGACAGCAATACACCAAACTACATAATGACCTATGATTCAGTAAGATCAATATATTACTAAGATAGCTGTATAGTTTGATGAATTTAATCCTAGTTGATTTGAAAAAGTTATAAAAAAAATTAAAGTGTACTATCTCTATTTTGTCTGAACTGCAAATCCTAGCTTTTTGGACCTAGATTAATTTAATTCTTAAATTTGACAGCAATACACCAAACTTCTTAACAACCTGGGATTCAGTAAGATTAATATATTACCAAGGTAGCTGTAAAGTTAGATGAAAATCTAAGTTGATTTGAAAAAGTTATAAAAAGAATTAAAGTGTACTATCTGAATATAGTCCAAACTGCAAATTCAACCTTTTTTTACCTAGATTAATTTAATTCTTAAATTTGACAGCAATACACCAAACTACATAATGACCTGTGATTCAGTAAGATCAATATATTACTAACATAGCTGCGTAGTTTGATAAAAATCCAAGTTGATTTGAAAAAGTTATAAAAAAAATTAAAGTGTACTATCTGAATTTTGTCCAAAATTGCAAATCCTAGCTTTTTTGACCTAGATTAAATTTGACAGCAATACACCAAACTACATAATGACATTTGATTCAGTAAGATCAATATATTACCAAGGTAGCTGTATAGTTTGATGAAAATCCAAGTTGATTTGAAAAGTTATAAAAAGATTTAAAGTGTACTATCTGAATATAGTCCGAACTGCAATTTCTAGCTTTTTTTACCTAGATTAATTTAATCCTTAAATTTGGCAGCAATACACCAAACTACATAATGACCTATGATTCAGTAAGATCAATATATTACTAAGATAGATCTATAGTTTGATGAATTTAATCCTAGTTGATTTGAAAAAGTTATAAAAAAAATTAAAGTTCACTATCTGAATATAGTCCGAACTGCAAATTCAATCTTTTTTGACCTAGATTAATTTAATTCTTAAATTTGACAGCAATACACAAAACTACATAATGACCTGTGATTCAGTAAGAATAATATATTACTAATATAGCTGCATAGTTTGATAAAATCCAAGTTGATTTGAAAAAGATATAAAAAAAATTAAAGTGTACTATCTGAATTTTGTCCAAAATTGCAAATCCTAGCTTTTTATACGACCGCAAAAAAATTTTTGTGGTCGTATATTGGTATGACGTTGGCGTCATCGTCGTCATCGTCGTCCGAAGACACATTAGTTTTCGCACTCTAACTTTAGTTTAAGTGAATGGATCTCAATGAAATTTTACCATAAGGTTCAATACCACAAAAGGATGGTGGGGATTGATTTTGGGGGTTATGGTACCAACAGTTAAGGAATTAGGGGCCAAAAAGGGGCCAAAAATAAGCATTTTTGTAACTTCCAGACATAACTTGTGTGTAAGTGTATGGATCTCTCTGACATTGTGCCACAAGGTTCCATATCACAAAGGGAATGCTGGGATTGATTTTGGGGGTAATTGCCTCAAAATTGTAGGAATTGGGGGCCAAAAAGGGGCAAAAAACAAGCATTTTTCTAGTTTCATGACAATAACTTGTGTGTAAGTCTATGGATCTCTCTGACATTGTATCACAAGGTTCCATATCACAAAGGGAATGCTGGGATTGATTTTGGGGGTAATTGCCTCCAAATTTTTAGAAATAGGGGCAAAAAAGGGGCAAAAAACAAGAATTTTTCTAGTTTCATGACAATAACTTGTGTGTAAGTGTATGGATCTTTATGAAATTGTACTACAAGGTTCCATATCACAAAGGGAAAGCTGGAATTGAGTTTGGGGGTAATTGCCCAAAAAGTTTAGTAATAAGGGGCCAAAAAGGGGCCAAAAATAAGCATTTTTCTAGTTTCCAGACAATAACTTGTGTTCAAGTGTATGGATCTCTCTGAAATTGTACTGTAAGGTACCATATCACAAAGGGAAGGCTGGGATTGATTTTGGGGGTAATTCCCTCAAAATTTTAGTAATTAGGGGCCATAAAAGGGCAAAAAAACAAGCATTTTTCTAGTTTCAGGACAATAACTTGTGTGTAAATGTATGGATCTTTATGAAATTGTACTGCAAGGTTCCATATCACAAAGGGAAAGCTGGGTTTGAGTTTGGGGGTAATTGCCCTAAACGTTTAGGAATTTGGGGCCAAAAAGGGGCCAAAAAACAAGCATTTTTCTAGGTTCCAGACAATAACTTGTGTTCAAGTGTATGGATCTCTCTGAAATTGTACTGCAAGGTACCATACCACAAAGGGAAGGCTGGGATTGAGTTTGGGGGTGATGAATCCTAAGGGGGTTCAAAAAATTTTCCATTTTAAATTGGTTATTTCTGATTTATATATAAAAGCAAATAATAATGATATGATATGAAAGTTCTTAGACCACTTTCATTCTGTGTAAGAAACCTATGCTGTGTCAAATATTTAATTACAATCCAAATTCAGTGCTGTATCAAGCTTGAATGTTGTCTCCATACTTGCCCCAACTGTTCAGGGTTCGACCTCTGCGGTCGTATCAAGCTGCGCCCCAGCGTAGCATTTTATTTTACCTAGATTAAATTTGACAGCAATACACCAAACTACATAATGACCTTTGTGACAGTAAGATCAATATATTACCAAGGTAGCTGTATAGTTTGATGAAAATCCAAGTTGATTTGAAAAAGTTATAAAAAGATTTAAAGTGTACTATCTGAATATAGTCAGAAATGCAAATTCAAGCTTTTTTTACCTAGATTAATTTAATCCTTAAATTTGACAGCAATACACCAAACTACATAATGACCTATGATTCAGTAAGAATAATATATTACTAAGATAGCTGTATAGTTTGATGAATTTAATCCTAGTTGATTTGAAAAAGTTATAAAAAAAATTAAAGTGTACTATCTGAATATAGTCCGAACTGCAAATTCAATCTTTTTTTACCTAGATTAATTTAATTCTTAAATTTGACAGCAATACACCAAACTACATGACCTATGATTCAGTAAGATCAATATATTACTAAGATAGCTGTATAGTTTGATGAAAATCCTAGTTGATTTGAAAAAGTTATAAAAAAAATTAAAGTGTACTATCTCTATTTTGTCCGAACTGTAATCCTAGCTTTTTTGACCTAGATTACTTCTTAACAACCTGGGATTCAGTAAGATTAATATATTACCAAGGTAGCTGTTTAGTTAGATGAAAATCCAAGTTGATTTGAAAAAGTTATAAAAAAAATAAAGATGCCTATCTGAATTTAATCGTTTTTTTTTACTTATTAATTAAATTCTTTCATTTCACAGCAATGAATCAATCTAACAAATAAACTGGAATTTTGTAAGATCTTTATTTAATTTAGTTAGATGGGCTGATCAATACCAGTGAAGACTAAATTTGAAGGTCCAGACTAGTCGAGACAGGTCGAGACTGGTTAAGACTGAGTCGAGACTAGTCAAGACAGGTCGAGACTGGTTGAGACAGGTCGAGACTGGTCGAGCTTTGGTCGAGACCATTTCAGACTATACCAAGTACTGAATCAGACTAATTAAGTAAAGTCGAGACCTAGTCGAGTACAATTAAGTACAGTTAAGTACTGTCGAGACAATGTCGAGACTAGTCGAGTAAAATGTGTGCTCGACTTTACTGGTCGAGCACAAAAACTGGTCTTTTCAGACTCTGAGCAGTTTGTAGTGACACTAACTCCAGTATTCCTGGATTGATTTCCTCCAAACTTTCCATTATTGTGAGGATTGATGAAAGGAACCTTCCTTGCGATTTTTTGAATTTTTTGTCACACAGTGTTCACCTGACCTTGACCCCATTTCTTGGATCGGTAATTAAGGTTTAGTTTTCGTTATCAATATAGAAATAAGGAAATGTGGTATGATTACCATTGAAACAACTTTCCACCTGATTTCAAATGAAGTGGATGTAAACAATTATAGGAAACAGTACGGCCTTCAACAATGAGAAAAACCCATACAGTAGACTCAGCTTTAAAAGGCCCTGACATGTATAATGTGAAACGGCCTAATTTATAACAAAAAAAATTATGAAAAACAAATATGACAGACATGAACCACTGAAAACCACTGAACTATAGGCTCCTGACTTGGGACAGGCACATAATGAATGTGGCTGGGTTAAACATAGTCTTCTGAGACTATCAGAATTCACCAGTTAGATGCACACATTTTGATTCTCAATAGCTTGTAATAGTAGGAATTTGTTTTTTTATTATTTTTTAGCTGTAAATAAAGCATATAAAACCTTAGAAAATGAAGAAGGTTATAAAAGATGTAAAGAAATAGTGGAAGAGGCCAAGACAAGAACAGAGGACATGGTTAGTATATTGATGATGTTGATATTACTTGACATGTTTGTACTTCAACAACTAAGGACTAAAAGTATATTATAGTGTTGGCCTTGGTATTTATCAAAGGAAAACTGTATTGCCCCATTGAGACCAAAAGGTAGAGGGTCAGACCATGATTGTATACTAGATAGTTAATAACTTTTTTATAAGATAACAAGTGGAACTGCATGATATTCAGAAAAATTGGAAAATTGTCTATTTCAATGATTTGACATAATTGCTTATATCCACATCATTTGAATTCTTGTGGATAGTTATCTCATTAGCAATCATACCACATTTTGTTTGTCTTGTTTTAAATGTGAATGAACATTGGAATGAAGTAATGCCTTGCTTTATGTAATTTGAAATCAACAAAAACAACACCTAATGCTAAAATGCATGACAATATTTCTGACAATTAAGGAATAAACAGCTGAATAGTTTTGAGTTATGATTCACTTTTCAATATCAAGTTTCTATATGGATTTGACAGATATTTTATTATACTTCTGCCAGTCAACCAATAAAATTTTCTATTATTGTTTTGACAAAATGTTGGTATGAGGCTGCACCCCCTTTTGTTTTGGCTCACCTGGCCCAAAGGCATCCATCTTCTGTTGATTTTTAAAGATCTTCTCTTCTTAATCTATTGAATCAATTTCAACCAAACTTGGTACTAAACCCCTAACTGAAGGGATTGTACTTGATTTTCATATGATGAAGACATAATCTTTCAATCAGTTTAATTGAGGTCTGGAGCTGGCATGTCAGTAACTGCTAGTAGTCCTTTGTTCATTTATGTATCATTGTCATTTTGCTTAGTTTCTTTTGTTACCTATTCTGACATTGGACTCGGACTTCTTTTAAACTGAGTTTTACTGTGCGTATTGCTATGTGTTTCTTTATTCTACATTGGCTAGAGGTATAGGGGGAGGGTTGAGATCTCACAAAACATGTTTAACCCGCCACATTTTTGCGCCTGTCCCAAGTCAGGAGCCTCTGGCCTTTGTTAGTCTTGTATGTTTTTTTAATTTTAGTTCATTTATATGTTTTGGAGTTTAGTGTGACATCCATTTTCACTGAGCTAGTACACAATGTTATTTAGGGGCAGTTGAGGACCACCTCCGGGTGCGGGATTTTCTCGCTGCATTGAAGACCCATTGGTGGCCCTCGGCTGTTGTCTGCTCTTTTGTCGGGTTGTTGTCTCTTTGACATATTCCCCATTTCCATTCTCAATTTTATTGGGGTGATCAATCCTTATGGTATTTAATATAAAGTTGGTGAGTTTTTTCTTGTCAGGGAGCATACATGGCTGACATGGCTAAAAAAAGGACAAGGGTCAAATGCATTGTCATATCTTAAAATCCTTAATAGGCAGAGAAAATATTATGAGAGCAAAAATTCTTAGAATGTCAAAATCTAATTACTCCCTGTTTGCACCAAAGTTATCAGATTACTCCTTAATTGATGATTTTGGGCTAATTTTCATGTTTTTGCCTATAAACTCAAAAACTATATAAAATGGGTAAAAACTGTAATACGATCAGAAATACAGGATATACATACAAAAAAAGCTGATATGAAGGAAACCATTGGATGAGACCTTATAAGAGTTGTTGCCCTGAAAAAATTGACTAATGTTTGGGGTAAAGATTGCATTCATTCAATCTAAACCCTTAAGTGGCTGGCCTGGTAGTTTTTAATCTTCCAGATTTTATCACTACTTTTGATATACACAAAACATTGAGCACAACATTCTATACATCCTACCTATTAACATTTCAAGAAATTTATCAATGAAATATATACTCAGATATTCAAGTTACAAAATGATGTATTTGTGTATAACTATACTTGTCTAGAAGTTATTGCCCGTAAATGAAAAGTTTTTAGTGTTTTTGCCTATGAGGTAAGTTCTTGAAAAACTTTAATAGATATATAGAAACTTTTAAAAGCCAAAAAAGGTCAGCAGGATATGATCCACAATATGTCAAGATGGCTGAAATTGTAGTCAACTCTTTATATGAATTAGTGCCCATTAATGATGACTTTAGCTTTTTGGGGAATACTTTGACATATAATAAAAAACTGTAATTTGCAAAAATGATCGCTTAAACAACATCTACAAATAGATGAACATAGCCCAAATTGTGGGATAACTCTTTTTTAGAGTTATTGCCCTTAAAAGACAATCTTTTTTCTACCGTACCCATTTTTTGTATTATGGGCAACAACTATTATATATAGAGAGAAGCTGTTCTCATTAAAAATTATCATAAAGACATGATCAACAGAACAGAGATTTGAGTCATGGATTATGTTCCAGTCTACAATGTTCGAGAGTGCAGTTGAAGATGCACATAGATCGAGGTGAGGGACACAGGCTATGAAGAGCCTCTAGTTTTGCCCACCTGGCACAAAGGGTCTTAGGTTCTGAAGAGTCTCTTGTTCATGTAAACTTTGAACAACTTTATCTCAGTTTATTTATGTCACACACTGATTTAAAACATTAACCATTTGTTTTTCAGAGATATATATCTATCTTTTAAAACATGGTAAAATTGTTATATTTCAGATGAAACAAAAAAGAAAACAATTAAAGAAAGAAGGAAAACCAATTATTATACCAGAAGATGATACAGAACAGGTTAGAGTTCAAACTGATTATTTCCAAACATAGAACTTAAATCAATGATAATTGCTTGCATTATAAGAGCAAAACTATTTATTGCTTATTAGGGCAAACTGTTTGCCATATAACGGTTTAACTTTAAATTGAAATACACTTGTGATCTGTATGAAGTTAATTTGTCTTCTTCTTTGTGCTCTTCATTAATGTGAATGCACAAAACAAATATATATTTAGCAAATTACACCCATATGGGTCAAGCAAAAAAAAAAAAAAATAACGCAATTTTAACAAAATATTCAAGAATTACAAGTTTAAACATATTAAAAACAGAAGCATAGTTATGTTGATGAAATTTTTGATGTTCATGGACCTCATTTTAGCAACTTTAAAGATTGCTTTATAAAGTCATCCACTACTGTCAAAAGTTCAGATTTGGGATTTAAATGTTCTAGCTTGAACTGTGGTTTAGTATCTGTAAAACCAGGTTTTATAGTATTGATTTATAAAAATAACTGATCTCTTAAAGTTAAGCTCAGTTCACACTCTAGAAAAAAATGATATTCATCATCAAGTTTATTACAAAATTTACAAAATGTATATTTTTATATCTTCCCATTTCAACTTCTAGGTTATGGTCACTTACCAGAAATTTAGATATTAACTTTCTGGTTTTAAAATTTGATTCTTTTATTGCGAACCAAATGATACTTTTCCACAAATTCACTTGAAGGTTACCTGTTGATTTAAACTTTTGCAAGATAATTTTTTTACTCAGGTAAATTAAACAATGAGTCATAGATTTCTCCTAGAAGAAATTTAAAGGTCCCAGTGAATAAACTACACAGAGAACAATAGCTATTGTATTTATTCAATGGGACAAAAGAACTTGCAAAAGTTTAAATCGACAGGTAACCTTCAAGTCAATCTGTGGAAAAGTATCTATTTTTTTTGTTGTTCATATTGTGTCATAATCATTGCATGACTACAAATCCTGATTGATTCCAATTTTACCATTTTACCATTTGGTTTAGGTAAATTTATATTTATATTTGATTATGTTTTTAATACTAGTAAATTGATGGATCATGTCATAGTTTAAGGTTGGTGGTTCTCTCCAGGCATTCTGGTTTCCTCCACCAAAAATCTGAATGCCACAAAATAGCACAACTATAAACACCAATCAATCAATCAATCAATCAATCAATCAATCATAGTTAATTGCTACTGTTACTCAGAAAAGAATTTATTCAGAAATATATGTTGTGGAAATGATTGTCATGTACCGTAGAAAGGCTTGTATAGTCCGCGGTTTTATTCTCCAAAATTGGACCTTCCAGACGGGGTGCGGACTATAGAGTACAACAAGCAAGAAATAAGAGAAAAAATTCAATTTCGCGGTCGAGGTGGTTTGTTTACGTTCCGCCATCTTTGTTATTTCTATTGTAGAGGGCGCTCTTATCATTTTTCAAACTAATAATTTTAACTCATCCATATTAATAAGTTATTTCTATTCAATATCAAATTAATACTGATAAATATAAAAACTTAACCTTTCATTACAAATTTCTCGTTTCTTTTCAATGCATTGGTTGAAATAAACTGGTATCTGCTCGATTGAAACGATACAAACATAGTGAAAAAGACAACCGTAAACCAGCTTAGAATTTGTAAACTACAAAACGAAATCGGTTATTGTTCGTTCCGTTTTGGTGTTTCATACTGACTTATATGGTTTGTATTAGCTTAAGACCCTTCAAACATTAATGTGATAGATATATTAAAGACTGTTTTACAAAAGGATGGAACTGTTTTACTTTCAAAGTCGTATTATAGTGATATCTGTTATGTACGGATTTCGACTCTCACCGGTTAATTTCTTCTTTTACACGTGCTTTTTAAACTTCCTGTTTAAACATACACAAGTTTCTAAATTGTTTTTTAAGTGAATTAAACTTATTTTAACAATCATGAAGCGTTCTAGAATCATTAACAAGCAGTTTCAGCTTCTGTTTGATGATGGAAAACAGGTTTTTCCAAGAAAATACTGTAAACGACCGCACAGGATTTGAAATTACCGGAGTTTCATTAGACCTTTTCTAACAGTTACAAAAAGTTTTTTTACCTAAAATTTCGTGGGGAGAAGGGGGTGCGGACTATGTACCACTGCGAACTATACAAGCCTTTCTACGGTAATTCCCTTGAACGATAATGGTTTAATAGCGTACCAATGCATAAACTAAGGCATGGTTGATGAAGCTTGTTATTTAACATAGCTTTCATTGTTCTGTAAGCTGAAAGATCTGACAAGAAATTCTAAACTCTAAAGGGACATTAGTAACATATAGTACCTTGTAGAGAAACTAAAACACTTTGGCAGGGAAAGCTAAACAACATTTTACATAAGACACATTGGAAAGTGAACAGAAAATTTCTTTTGAAATAAATATGCCTCTATCTTCATAAAGGTGTGTACATCCAAAACAATTTACATTTCTATTTGATAGAATTACAATTCTTTTGATGTTTATTCCATATACTGTTTAATGAAGGTTGTTTTCCATTTAATCAATTTTGAATTCTATTATGCCCATTACAGGGTGTCAGTTGAGATACTGAGAAACTCATATTTATCAAAAAGACTGCAGGCAAGCAAGATTTAAGGGATTGAATCAGGCCAATCTTGATAGTCTCTATCATGTCTATCTAAGCATGCTTATGGGAATATTCAGACTTCCTTGATTGATTAATTTGAATTTTTGTGCAACTGCAAATATATAAAGTAATATATTGGTTCAAGGTTTTAGTCTGTTTTGACATGATGACAGTAGATGTGATGTTGGATATAACATTTCTTTTTGGCGATTGTTGCGAAAGCGAGACATAGCGATCCTAGATTCCCTTGGCAGCGGTGTCATCATTTATGTTCAGTCTGTTGTCCAAATTTTTTTAGACACCAATAACTTTGTCAAACCTTCATGGAATTTTAGAAAATTTGGACAGAAGCTTGTTTATGATGGAAACAGTATCCAGAGCAAAATTTTAAAAATGTTTATTTCCATTTTTTTACGTATTTTACTGATAAATGGACTTAGTTTTTTAGCTCACCTGGCCCGAAGGGCCAAGTGAGCTTTTCTCATCACTTGGCGTCCGTTGTCCGTCGTCCGGCGTCGTCCGTCGTCGTCCGGTGTCGGCGTTAACTTTTTACATTTTGAACTTCTTCTAGAGAACCACTGAATGGAATGAAACCAAACATGGCATAAATGTTCCTTATGAGGTGCTGACCAAGTGTTGTTACTTTGTAGCCGATCCATCATCCAAGATGGCCGCCAGCGGGGGACTTAGTTTAACATAGGACCCTATGGGAAATGCATACAAATGACTTCTTTTAGAGAACCACTGAATGGAATGAAACCAAACATGGCATGAATGTTCCTTATGAGATGCTGACCATGTGCTGTTACTTTGTAGCCGATCCATCATCCAAGATGGCCTCCATCGGGGAACATAGTTTAACATAGGACCCTATGGGAAATACATACAAATGTCTTCTTTTAGAGAACCACTGAATGGAATTAAACCAAACATGGCATGAATGTTCCTTATGAGGTGCTGACCAAGTGTTGTTACTTTGTAGCCGATCAATCATCCAAGATGGCCGCCAGCGGGAGACTTAGTTTAACATAGGACCCTATGGGAAATACATAAAAATGTCTTCTTTTAGAGAACCACTGAATGGAATGGAACCAAACATGGCATGAATGTTCCTTATGAGGTGCTGACCAAGTGTTGTTACTTTGCAGTCGGTCCATCATCCAAGATGGCCACCAGCGGGGGACTTAGTTTAACATAGGACCCTATGGGAAATACATACAAATGTCTTCTTTTAGAGAACCACTGAATGGAATGAAACCAAACATGGCATGAATGTTCCTTATGAGGTGCTGACCAAGTGTTGTTATTTTGCAGTCGGTCCATCATCCAAGATGGCCAACAGCGGGGGACTTAGTTTAACATAGGACCTATGGGAAATACATACAAATGTCTTCTTTTAGAGAACCACTGAATGGAATGAAACCAAACATGGCATGAATGTTCCTTATGAGGTTCTGACCAAGTGTTGTTACTTTGTAGTCGATTCATCATCCAAGATGGCCGCCAGCGGGGGACTTAGTTTAACATAGGACCCTATGGGAAATACATACAAATGTCTTCTTTTAGAGAACCACTGAATGGAATGGAACCAAACATGGCATGAATGTTCCTTATGAGATGCTGACCAAGTGTTGTTACTTTGCAGTCGGTCCATCATCCAAGATGGCCACCAGCGGGGGACTTAGTTTAACATAGGACCTATGGGAAATACATACAAATGTCTTCTTTTAGAGAACCACTGAATGGAATGAAACCAAACATGGCATGAATGTTCCTTATGAGGTTCTGACCAAGTGTTGTTACTTTGTAGTCGATTCATCATCCAAGATGGCCGCCAGCGGGGGACTTAGTTTAACATAGGACCCTATTGGGAAAACATACAAATGACTTCTTTTAGAGAACCACTGAATGGAATGAAACCAAACATGGCATGAATGTTCCTTATGAGATGCTGACCAAGTGTTGTTACTTTGTAGCCGATCCATCATCCAAGATGGCCGCCAGCGGGGGACTTAGTTTAACATAGGACCCTATGGGAAATACATACAAATGTCTTCTTTTAGAGAACCACTGAGTGGAATGAAACCAAACATGGCATGAATGTTCCTTATGAAGTGCTGACCAAGTGTTGTTACTTTGCAGTCAATCATTATTTGGGTATCTGTTATGATTTTTATCTATCTTTACATGATTTCTAAAACCAAAGTAGAGTCAGGTGAGCGACACAGGCTCTTGAGAGCCTCTAGTTTGTCTTGCCTGCATAAAGCGAGACATAGTGATTGCTTTTCCGGCGACGGCTGCGTTGACAGTGTCAACAATTGTTAAGTTTTCTGCTTAAGTTAGTTTGATAGGAACTACTTGTGATAGATTATTGATATTTTGTATGAAGATTCATTACTATCAGTACAATATCAGTTTGACAACAATTTTGAGGCCCTGTCCCCTGACTATGGTCCAGTGACTTTGAATTAATTAGCAATTTTAAATGTTACCTTTTCTGCTTAAGTTAGATTGATAGGAACTACTTGTGATAGATCAATGATATTTTGTATGAAGTTGCATCACTATCAGTACATATCAGTTTGACGACAATTTTGAGGACCTGCCCCTAGGCCATGGTCCAATGACTTTGATTTAATTAGCCATTTTCAATGTTAAGTTTTCTGCTTAAGTTAGTTTGATAGGAATTACATGTGATAGATCAATGCTATATTGTATGAAGTTGCATTACTATCAGTAAGTATCAGTTTGACAACTATTTTGAGGCCCTGCCCCCTAGGCCATGGTCCAGTGACTTTGAATTAATAAACCATTTTAAATGTTAAGTTTTCTGCTTAAGTTAGGTTGATGAGAACTACTGGTGATAGATCAATGATATTTTGTGTGAAGTTGCACTGCTATCAGTACATATCAGTTTGACGACTATTTTGAGGCCCTGCCCCCTAGGACATGGTTCAGTGACTTTCAATTAATGAGCAATTTTCAATGATAAGTTTTCTGCTTTAGTTAGTTTAATATGAAATACTTGCGATAGATCAATGATATATTCTATAAAGTTGCATTACTATCAGTACATATCAGTTTGACGACTATTTTTAGGCCCTGCCCCCTAGGCCATGGTCCAGTGACTTTGAATTAATTAACAATTTTCAATGTTAAGTTTTATGATTAAGGTAGTTTGATAGGAACTACTTACAATAGACAATATTTTCTAAGTTACATTGCTGTCTGTACATCTCAGTTTGTCAACCATTTTGAGGCCCTACCCACTAGTTGGTCCAGCGACTTTGAATTGATTAGCAATGTTGCTGTCCATCAGATTGTCTTTTTCTGAATTTTATGCCAACAGGCGAGAAATATCTCTGTGTCAACAGTTTATTTACAGTTAACATTCAGATTTAGTCTGAGGTTAAAGTTTTCAGTCATCAAAAACTTTGTCAAACCTTCATGTAATTCTAGGCAATCTGGACAGAAGCTTAGTTATGACAAAAATACAGTATTCAGAGCAAATTTTGAAAATATTTATTTTCATTTTTCTGTATTTAACTAATAAATGGACTTAATTTTTTTTAAATTTAACAAATAGATACAGTCCGGGGTTTAAGTTTGTTACACATCAATTGCTTAATCAAACCTTCATAGAACTTTATAAAACTTTGGCAGAAGCTTTTTTATGATTAAGAGATTATGTCTCAATCAAAGTTTTGAAAATATGTTTTTTTCATTTTCAGTATAGATGGAGTTTTTACAGTAACGGTAACATTTACAGACAGGCTGGCATTAAACTTTTTTGACATGATAAATTTTTAAATCTTCATGGATTGTTATGAAACTTGGACAGAAGCTAATGTTCAAGACCATGAAATAGCATCTTAAAAAAAGTTTGATTTTTTTTAAAATTCTGTATTTTACTGATAAATGGACTCACTTTTTAAGTCAACATTACACTTTTACACTGACAGCAGCAATCCCAGGCGAGACACAGGCTTCCGCAGAACCCCTTTTGTTTTACGATTTTTTTAAAGAATTTTTTAGCTCACCTGGCCCAAAGGGCCAAGTGAGCTTTTCTCATCACTTGGCGTCCGTCGTCGTCCATCTGGTTAACTTTTACAATAATCTTCTCCTCTGAAACCACTGGGCCAAATTTAACCAAACTTGGCCACAATCATCATTAGGGTATCTAGTTTAAAAAATTTGTCCGATGACCCCGCCAACCAACCATGGCTAAAAATAGAACATAGGGGTAAAATGTAGATTTTTGCTTATATCTCTGAAACCAAAGCATTTAGAGTAAATCTGACATAGGGTAAAACTGATTATTAGGTCAAGATCTATCTGCTGTGAAATTTTCAGACAAATCTGACAACCTGTTGTTGGGTTGCTGCCCCTGAATTGGTAATTTTAAGGAAATTTTGCCGTTTTTGGTTATTATCTTGAATATTATTATAGATAGAGATAAACTGTAAACAGCAATAATGTTCAGCAAAGTAAGATCTACAAATAAGTCAACTTGACCAAAATGGTCAGTTGACCCCTTAAGGAGTAATTGCCCTTTATAGTCAATTTTTAACCATTTTTCGTAAATTTTTGTAATCTTTTACAAAAATCTTCTCCTCTGAAACTACTGAGACAAATTTAACCAAACTTGTCCATAATCATCATTAGGGTATTTAGTTTAAAAAATGTGTCTGATGACCCCGCCCGCGAACCAAGATGGCAGACATGGCTAAAAAATAGTACATAGGGTAAAATGCAGTTTTTGGCTCATATCTCTGAAACCAAAGCATTTAGAGCAAATCTGACAGGATAAAATTGTTCATTATGTCAAGTTCTATCTGCCCTGAAATTTTCAGACCAATCAGGCAACACTTTGTTGGGTTGCTGCCCCTGAATTGGTAATTTAAAGAACATTTTGCAGCTTTTGGTTATTATCTTGAATATTATTATAGATAAAGATAAACTGTAAACAGCAATAATGTACAGCAAAGTAAGATCTACAAATAAGTCAACATGACCAAAATTGTCAATTGACCCCTTAAGGAGTTATTGCCCTTTATAGTCAATTTTTTACAATTTTCATAAATTTTGTAAATTTTTGTAAATTTTAAAGTAACTACTGCGCCAAGTTCATTATAGATAGAGATAATTGTAAGCAGCAAGAATGTTCAGTAAAGTAAAATCTACAAACACATCACCAACACCAAAACACAATTTTGTCATGAATCCATCTGTGTCCTTGGTTTAATATGCACATAGACCAAGGTGAGCGACACAGGCTCTTTAGAGCCTCTAGTTTAAATTATGACTGCTTTGGATGATGCATTATTCCTATTAAAGCTGAAAAGATAGCTTTAAAAGATGGCAACTATCATGATGGAATTATACTTTGATTGCACCTTGTTCTTGATGCATTAATTATCTCATTTACCATTTCAGTACAAACATGCTGTGTATGTACAAACTTGTAAATTGTTTGCAGACTTGGAAAGACTAAGACAGGAAAGAGAAGCTAAAGACATGCATGAAAGGTAAAAATACTCTGGAAATAATTAGCTGTGCATTTATAAAGATTTGCTACTACTTGTCCAGAGACACAGATATCCTCCTTTGATTTCGTTGTCTACAAATATAGTCCCTAGTGTGGACAGTGTATAACTTGCAAATTATTTTCATACACTTTCAAAATTTATTTCTTTATCTTTAATGCTTTAAATAGTAAGTAGGGGAGGGGGGAGGATGAAATCACATGTCAAAAACTCAAAAAGTGTGGGTCAGGAATTTTAAGGTAAAGTAGTGATTATGCCCAGTTGTAAAAGGTAAAAAATTAGTATGTCTGATGCTGCCAAATTATTAATGGACCCCTAACAGAAAATTGTCCATATTTTGAGTTAAAGCGGATGAAGTTTTCTAAAATTTTGATATGATTTGTCCCAAAAGTACATTTAGTACACTACACTATAAAAACTTTTTTTGAGATAAAGGAGATGTGATTTTTTAATTTGCAATTATTGTCTCAGGCCTAAGAGATGATTATTCAGTAAATGTAGATTATGTACTTCCCTGAATGGTTTTTTGGTACCAATTTGCCAAATTTGTCTATTATCTTGAAAATCGCTATAAATACAGAAATTCTGACATAGGCAGAAAAGTTCAGAATGTTGAGATCTACCTGCTATCCAATAACGTCAAAACTGTCAGATGACTTCTTATAGGAGTTATTGCCCTCAAATTTTTTCAATGTTTAAATACATCCATCTGAGATGGGATGTATTATGGTATACCATTGTCCATCTGTCAATCTTTCCGTCCATCCGTCTGTCATCAACTCTTCGGGGAATAACTCAAAAACGCTTTTACCAATTTTCATGAAACTTTGGTGAATTATTTATTATTACTGATGTAAGCTTCTGTTCAATTTTTACCAATTTTAGATTTTGTTTCTGAGTTATGGGATTTCATTCATAAAAAAACGGGGGATATTCCAGTTTTCTGACTTTAACTCAAAAATGCTTTTGAGCAATTTTCATTTTTCAAGAAACTTTGGTGAATTGTTCATATTCCCTTTCGATTTTGTTAAAATTTCTAATATGACATTGCAGAGTTATGGAACTTTATTCGTTAAAAAATCGTCAGAAATTGTCCATTTTTCACGCTTTCTTTCAAAAATTGTGTTGTAAACAAGAACAAAAATATATATAGGTGAAAATCAAGGACACAAACTCAGTTAAACTTGAGATAGCCTTAATAGTGCCAAGTGATTCATGTTTTGTGTCAATGGCAATGGATACCACTGTGTGTGCATGTTTATTTTGTGCTTTTTTTTGGGGGGGGGGGGGAAGAGGGAGGGGTCTATTTGAGCAGTGCTCACAGTATTTCTAGTTGATCATAGAAAGTCATTTAAAGCATTTAGACAAGCTATAAGGGCAACAGGCATATCAAGCGCCCATGGTGCAGCTCTTTATTGCCTATTGTTTTGAAAACTATAATAGATAGAGAAAATTTCTTTAAGAAAAATGATCAGATCAGAAAGACCAGATCTACAAATAAGTAAACATGGCTGAAATTGTCAGACAACACCTTATTGGAGTTATTACAATACATCCGTACGTCCCAAAATTGGTTTCCGTTCTCTAACTTTAGTTTTCCTCAACCAAATGTTATCAAACTTATGCAAAATGCTTATTACTACAAAACACAGATCAAGTTTGAATTTTGGTGGCGTCACTTTAACCGTTCTAGAGTTATACCCCTTTATAAATGGAAAAATTGCAAAATTTTTCATTTCCGTTCTCTAACTTAAGTTTGCCTCAACCAAATGTTATGAAACTTATACACAATGCTTATTACCACAATACACAGATCAAGTTTGAATTTTGGTGGCGTCACTTTTACTGTTCTAGAGTTACTCCCCTTTACATTTTTTTTCTAAAAATATCAATGATGTCATTGTTCAAGTAATTTTTAAAATTGGAGTTATCTTCCTTTGTCCATGATTATAGTTGAATCAACTTCAATCAATGCTTTATACAATGCAATGTTTAATTTTGCATTCCACTGATAAAACACAGATCAAGTTGAATTTGGGTAGTGTCACTTTAACCATTATTGAGTTATGCCCCTTTATAAATCGAAAAAATTGCAAAATTTTCAGTTTCTGTTCTGCAACTTAACTTTGCCCCAACCAAACATGAAACCTATACACAATACTTATGACCACAAAACTAAGATCAAGTACAAATTAGGGTAGCGTCACTTTTATTGTTCTTGAGTTATGTCCCTTTATAATGTTGTATGCAAGCGGGGGCATCATCTGTGTCCATATTGACACATTCTCCATTTATTTTTATACGGCCGCAAAAAAATTTTGCGGTCGTATATTGGTATGACTTTGGCGTCGTCGTCGTCGTCATCGTCCAGCGTCGTTCGAAGACACATTGGTTTTTTGCACTCTAACTTTAGTTTAAGTGAATGGATCTCTATGAAATTTCACCATAAGGTTCAATACCACAAAAGGAAGGTTGGGATTGATTTTGGGGGTTATGGTACTAACAGTTAAGGAATTAGGGGCCAAAAATAAGCATTTTTGTAACTTCCAGACATAACTTGTGTGTTAGTGTATGGATCTCTCTGACATTGTACCACAAGGTTCCATATCACACAGGGAATGCTGGGATTAATTTTGGGGGTAATTACCTCAAAATATTAGGAATTAGGGGCAAAAAAAGGGGCAAAAAACAAGCATTTTTCTAGTTTCATGACAATAACTTGTGTGTAAGTGTATGGATCTTTCTGAAATTGTACTACAAGGTTCCATATCACAAAGGGAAAGCTGGAATTGAGTTTGGGGGTAATTGCCCAAAACATTTAGGAATAAGGGGCCAAAAAGGGGCCAAAAATAAGCATTTTTCTAGTTTCCAGACAATAACTTGTGTTCAAGTGTATGGATCTCTCTGAAATTGTACCACAATGTTCCATATCACACAGGGAATGCTGGGATTGATTTTGGGGTTAATTGCCTCAAAATATTAGGAAATAGGGGCCAAAAAGGGGCAAAAAACAAGCATTTTTCTAGTTTCATGATAATAACTTGTGTATAAGTGTATGGATCTTTCTGAAATTGTACTACAAGGTTCCATATCACAAAGGGAAAGCTGGAATTGAGTTTGGGGGTAATTGCCCAAAATGTTTAGGAATAAGGGGCCAAAAATAAGCATTTTTTTAGTTTCCAGACAATAACTTGTGTTCAAGTGTATGGATCTCTCTGAAATTGTACTGCAAGGTACCATACCACAAAGGGAAAGCTGGGATTGAGTTTTGGGGTGATGAATCATAAGGGGGTTCAAAAAATTTGGGGGGGGAGGGATTTTTTTTTTTTTTCCTTTTTTTCTTTTAAAATTTTCCATTTTAAGTTGGTTATTTCTGTTTTATATTTAAAAGCAAATAATAATGATATGGTAGGAGATACACACCAAACATGATGTGTAAATTATTATATAATAAGTATTGTGCAATAGCAAGAAATTTTCAATTGCACAGTATTGCACAATAGCAAGAAATCTGCAATTGCACAGTATTGCGCAATAGCAAGAAATCTTCAATTGCACAGTATTGTGCAATAGCAAGAAATATCCAATAGCACAATATTGCGCAATAGCAAGAAATTGTCAATTGTACAGTATTGCGCAATAGCAAGAAATATTCAATTGCACAGTATTGTGCAAAAGAAGATACTTCGTATAAATTGCTTATTTCTTGACCAATTTCAATGGGGTTTTATTCTTGAATTCTTGGGGTTCTTTAATATGCTGATTCTAACCGTGTATTAAGTTTTTGGATTTTGGGCCCCGTTTTTAAATTGGTCCACATTGAGGTCCAAAGGGTCCAAAAATAAACTTTGTTTGATTTCATCAAAAATTGAATTATTTGGGTTCTTTGATATGCCGAATCTAACCGTGTATTTAGATTCTTAATTTTTTGTTCCGTTTTCAAATTGGTCTACATTAAGGTCCAAAGGGTCCAAAATTAAACTTAGTTTGATTTTTACAAAAATTGAATTCTTAGGGTTCTTTGATATGCTGAATCTAAACATGTATTTAGATTTTTGATTATGGGCCCAGTTTTCAAGTTGGTCCAAATCGGGGTCCAAAATTAAACTTTGTTTGATTTCAACCAAAATTGAATATATGGGGTTCTTTGATATACTGAATCTAACCATGTATTAAATTTTTGATTTTTGGGCCCCATTATCAACTTTGTCCACATTGAGGTCAAAAGGGTCCAAAATTAAACTTTGTTTGATTTCATCAAAAATTGAATTCTTGGGGTTCTTTGATATGCTGAATCTAACCATGTATTTAGATTTTGGATATTGGACCATAATAGGTGAATGTCCAATTTAAAATTTTTAAGTTCTTAGACCACATTCATTCTGTGTCAGAAACCTATGCTGTGTCAAATATTTAATCACAATCCAAATTCAGAGCTGTATCAAGCTTGAATGTTGTGTCCATACTTGCCCCAACTGTTCAGGGTTCAACCTCTGCGGTCGTATCAAGCTGCGCCCTGCGGAGCATTTTATTAACTATATAATGTTCATTTGGCTGGTATTTTCTGATTTCAACTTTAAGCTCTCTTATCATACAATTTGCATTTGTATATATATATATATTTCCCTGCTATTATGATTAACATATTCAAAAGGAAACTAGTTTAAGGCCAAGAAAAATGTGTTTCTTTGGTAGTGTAATGCTCACAAAATATTGTTTCAATTTTAGTGAAAAAGATTCTCATAGAAGATGTGTCATTGGACACTCAAAAAAACACTTCATTTTTTTCTTAAGAAACCTTCAAAAATGTGTAAAGCTTTGAACCTTTTAAGTTTAAGTTTAACTAATAATATTTCTATATATAGTATATCCTCCAATTGCAAGAATTTCTCTGTTGACAGTTGTACCTTTCTGTTTATAAGATCTTTGTATACAAGAAAGTATAAGTTACAATAATATTATTATTCTAGGCAAAAATTTGTATTGAAAAGTTCTTAAATATGTGTCTTAACGTTATATTTTTATAAAATAAAATATTTTGACTAATCTGCAATTTCTATTTATATTTTATCCTCCCTTTGCAAGAATTTCTCTGTTGGCAGTTGCACTTTTCTGTCTACAAGATCTTTGTATACAAATTTTGACTTTGTTGTACAATAATCTTTCCAAAAAAGTGTCAATACAGTTAAACGTTCCAAAACTTACAAGATTACTGTTTTGTTTAATATATTCTCTTATATGCTTTGGAATAATAGCAATAAAAGTATGACAGTTCAGGAAATTGTTTGTCTGAAGTCATTGTCTTATCTGACCAAATTACCAAAATCCTGAGTTTCTAGCTTAACAAGGTCAAACAAAGACTGCAGTCATGCCCCTTTGGACTACACCATTCCTGTCCAATGGCAGCACTTGTACTATCTTTAGTTTGGAGGTGTTGAAATGTGAGAAAAAGTGAAGCGGAGGGGGCCAGATCATAACCATTGGCTGGCTAAGATAACTGGTAGAAGGCTTTGCTAAATGAAAGCTGAATATAAATTCATCACTTGGACATTCGGTGATGGTAAAGTAAAACTCTGAAATATCGAAACAGAGTATAATCTGTATGAGTTTGTCATCGTAGTCATCTAAGTATGTTTTCAAATTAATAAAATACTTCTCAGGTGCATTTTAAAAAAGGAAATGAAAATCTATGTGACATATCTAAAGAACAACAACATAACAAATGTATGGTATGGGTCTTTTGTTTTCTTCATAATCTGTTGATTGCTTTGGTGTACGGTAATAAATTTTAGTTAGTCGTAATTTTTTATACAAGGATTCCTGGTTTTGATTACAGTAAATAGAATATTCACAAATACCATACAGGCAAAACTAAAAATTTGTAGTTCATCTTGTGCATGTATATGTGACTGTTTTTTTTGGCAGGTGGTGTATGTCAATTTTTTAGAAAATATTCTTGTTCCATGTAAAAAAAACACTTAATGGCTGGTTATAAGGGTAAAAGCAAGTTTTTTGTTCCTTCGATACTAGCTATTGCTGTTTGCTTTGCCTCTAGCAAAAGTTGTTATATCAGGGACATCAAACTTACTATTACCCTCATTATAACCAGTCAATAAGTGTATATTATTTAGGATGGAAGGAAGGTTAGTTGTTTAACATCCAGTGGCAAATTAAATGCATATTTAGAATAGGAACAGCGTTTATTATTATTATTATATATTTATCTTATTTGTTGATCAAGTTCTAAGTATCTTATACATTTTTTAGCTCACCTGGCCCAAAGGGCCAAGTGAACTTTTCTCATCACTTGGCATTCGTAGTCAGTCGTCATCTGTCATCATTGTCTGTTAACTTTTACAAAAATCTTCTCCTCTGAAACTACATGGCTATATTCAACCAAACTTGGCCACAATCACCGTTAGGGTATTTAGTTTAAAAAAAATGTCCGACAAGATCAAGATGGCTGACATAGCTAAAAATAGAACATAGGGGTGAAGTGCAAGTTTTTAGTCCCCTACCGACGAAGTCAAAGGGGACTTTAGGTTTGCACTCTGTCTGTCTGTCTGTCTGTCTGGCAAATAAGTTTTCCACACTTTTTTTCTTCATGCTTGGAGATATTGATTTGATATTTGGTGTATTGTTTTATCATGACAAGTTACAGATCAAGTTCGAATTTTGTTCCGGTCTGATGATTTTGGCAGAATTATGGTCCTTGGACTTAGAAAATTCACTTAAATAATCAGTTTTCAACACATTTTTTGTCATGCTTGAAGATATTGACTTAATATTTTTTATATAGTTTACACCATGACAAGTTACAGATCAAGTTAGCATTTTGTTCCAATGCAATGAATTTTTAACCAGTAGGGGACTATGTATTGCCATGCAATACTCTCAGAATGCTTGTTTCTATTATTTTGCAAATAAAAAGAAAAAAATTCTTTCAGATAAAAAATTACCTAAATCTTATTGGCTGTGAAATAAAATTTAGTTGTAACTCAAATGTATTAATTGATTTAAACTGTAAATAAAAAAGGATAATTCCTCACTAAAATATTACATGATTTACATTCATACTCACAATCAGGAAACATACAATTCCTACCTTTTCTTTCTACTGTTGTGTCACCTAATATCTATAACGCATTTTTTTAAAAATATTTCCCAAATGATAAGAAAGTCCTCACACCACTAAAACTTATCCATAAATGACATGTCGAAAAAGGAAGTCATGCATCAATTATAAACATTGCACTGACAATGAAACTAATTCTTGAATAGATCTGACCATAAGGTTAAATACCACAAAAGGAAGGTTGGGATTGATTTTGGGGGTTATGGTACCAACAGTTAAGGAATAAGGGGCCAAAAAGGGGCCAAAAATAAGCATTTTCTAGTTTCCAGACAATCACTGTGGAACGGTGTATGGATCTCTCTGAAATTATACTACAAGTTCCCATACCACAAAGGGATGGTTAGGATTTGCTTTGGGGGGTTATGGCTCAAACCGTTTAGGAATTAGGGGCAAAAAAGGGGGAAGAACAAGGTTGTCCTGGTTAATGGACAAATACTTTAGTACAAAACATAATTTAAAGCAGTGTAAGGGAGATAAATCAAATACATCATTGAAATTATCTCCCTTACACTGCTTTTAAATTATGTATAAAGTAATGGTTAATGAACAATATAGATAATTTAAAACAGTGTAAGGGAGGTTATCCAAATACAACTTTTTTGTTACTTCCCTTACACTGCTTTTAAATTATGTTTAAAGAAATGCATATTTATAAAGGAAGACCAGTAAAAATATCTGCAAATGTTGCATCTTTTTTTTTTACAAAAAAATCCATATGAAAGATTCGACACTATATTTTTATTTCTATTATAAAATAGATTAAGTTAGCACTATGGTAAATTTAAATGGGTAATTATGGTTGCCAACTCCATTGGAAATTTGAATTGAGATTATGACCATATCTTGAGGGAAAGAATTTTTTGGGGGAAAAAAGAGGGGGGATAAAAAGAAATTGTGGGGGGTCAATTTTTTCTCATTTCAGATTTCAGAAATTAAAAAGAATTATTCTTCAAATATTATTTTTTTTTCAAATTTCAAATATTGAAAAATTTCAAGAAGTAATCTTTAATTGCACAGTATGGCGCATTAGATTTGTAAAATCTTTGATCACATTTATTTATTTGTTATGCCGAATCTAACAGTGTATTTAGATTTTTAATTTTGGGTCCAGTTTTCAAATTGGTCTACATTAATGTCCAAAGGGTCCAAAATTAAACTTTGTTTGATTTTAGCAAAAATTGAATATATGAGGTTCTTTGATATTCCAAATCTAACCGTGTATTTAGATTTTTAATTTTGGGTCCTGTTTTTTAAATTGCTCTACATTAAGGTCCGAAGGGTCCAAAATTAAACTTAGTTTGATTTTAACAAAAATTGAATTCTTAGGGTTCTTTGATATGCTGAATCTAAACATGTGTTTAGATTTTTGATTATGGGCCCAGTTTTCAAGTTTGTCCAAGATAGGGTCCAGTATTTAAACTTTGTTTGATTTCAACAAAAATTGAAAATATGGGGTTCTTTGATATGCTGAATCTAAACATGTATTTAGATTTTTGATTATGGGCCCAGTTTTCAAGTTGGTCCAAATTGGGGTCCAAAATTAAACTTTGTTTGATTTCAACAAAAATTGAATATATGAGGTTCTTTGATATGCTGAATCTAAACATGTATTTAGATTTTTTATTTGTGGGCCCCGCTATCAAATTGGTTAATATTGAGGTCAAAAGGGTCCAAAATTAAACTTTGTTTGATTTCATCAAAAATTGAATTATGGGGGTTTTTTGATATTCCAAATCTAACGGTGTATTTAGATTTTTAATTTTAAGTCCCGTTTTTTAAATTGGTCTTCATTAAGGTCCAAAGGGTCCAAAATTAAACTTAGTTAGATTTTAGCAAAAATTGAATTCTTGGGGTTTTTTGATATGCTGAATCTAAACATGTGTTTAGATTTTTGATTATGGGCCCAGTTTTCAAGTTGGTCCAAGTTGGGGTCCAAAATAAAACTTTTTTGATTTCAACAAAAATTGAATATATGGGGTTCTTTGATATGCTGAATCTAACCATGTATTTTGATTTTGGACATTGGACCATAATAGGTAAATTAAAAAATTCAAGTACTTAGACCACATTCCTTCTATGTCAGAAACCTATGCTGTGTCAAATATTTAATAACAATCCAAATTCAGAGCTGTATCAAGCTTGAATGTTGTGTCCATACTTGCCCCAACTGTTCAGGGTTCGACCTCTGCGGTCGTATCAAGCTGCGCCCCAGCGAAGCATTTTATTATAGAAAGTGGCTCAAAACCAATAACAAAAGATAAAATTGTCTACAGCTTCTATCCAATCATACATTAAACATATATTCTCACTCATAAATCTATCTTTATTAAGATTCCCCTTACCTGGCAGGTGTGCTCGACTCCTATCTTAAGGTCAGTGGCTCTCTCCTGGTACTCTAACTTCCTTCACCAACAAAACCTGACCGCCATGAAATAGCACAATAGTGCTGTAAGTGGCGTTAAATACCAATCAATCAATCAATATAAAGCTTTTCTGACAGTCACTGATAAAAGATGGTGAAACAGGTTTTGTATGTGCCTGTCCCAAGTCAGGAGCCTGTAATTCAGTGGTTGTCGTTTGTTGCTGTGTTACATATTTGCTTTTTCGTTCATTATTTTGTACATAAATTAGGCCGTTAGTTTTCTTTTTTGAATTGTTTGGAGCCTTTTATAGCTGATATGGGCTTTGCTCATTGTTGAAGGCCTATATATAAGTGACCTATAGTTTGGTCTCTTGTGGAGAGTTGTCTTATTGGCAATCATACCACATTTTCTTTTTTATATTGATATATCTTGGTATCTGTTTTTATAAGTGTAATTGGCCACCAATTAGCTAAATGATATTTATCCTTATCTTCTTTTGGAAAACATGTTATGACACTTTGAGGTTGAAATTTTTAAAATTCTGTGAGTTAAACATTGTTGCTGTGTTACATATTAAACCCGCTGCATTTGTTTGCACCTGTCCTAAGTCAGGAATCTGATGTTCAGTAGTTGTCGTTTGTTGATGTGGTTCATAAGTGTTTCTCGTTTCTCATTTGTAGCTCACCTGGCCCAAAGGGCCAAGTGATTTTTCTCATCACTTGGCGTCCGTCGTCGTCGTCGTCCGTCGTAATTCGTCGTCCTTAACTTTTACAAAAATCTTCTCCTCTGAAACTACTGGGCGAAATTTGACCAAACTTGGCCACAATCATTATTGGGGTAACTAGTTTAAAAAATGTGTCTGGTGACCGGGCCAACCAACCAAGATGGTCGCCATGGCTAAAAGTAGAACATAGGGGTAAAATGTAGATTTTGGCTTATATCTCTGAAACCAAAGCATTTAGAGCAAATCTGACACGGGGGTGAAATTGTTTATTAGGTCAAGATCTATCTGCCCTGAAATTTTCAGATGAATCGGACAACCCGTTGTTGGGTTGCTGCCCCTGATTTGGTAATATTAAGGAAATTTTGCTGTTTTTGGTTATTATCTTGAATATTATTATAGATAGAGATAAACTGTAAACAGCAATAATGTTCAGCAAAGTAAGATCTACAAATAAGTCAACTTGACCAAAATAGTCAGTTGACCCCTTAAGGAGTTATTGCCCTTTATAGTCAATTTTTAACCATTTTTCGTAAATTTTTGTAATCTTTTACAAAAATCTTCTCCTCTGAAACTACTAAGACAAATTTAACCAAACTTGTCCACAATCATCATTAGGGTATCTAGTTTAAAAAATGTGTCCGATGACCCCGCCCGTGAACCAAGATGGCCGACATGGCTAAAAAATAGTACATAAGGTAAAATGCAGTTTTTGGCTCATATCTCTGAAACCAAAGCATTTAGAGCAAATCTGACAAGGATAAAATTGTTCATTAGATCAAGATTATCTGCACTGAAATTTTCAGACCAATCAGGCAACATGTTGTTGGGTTGCTGCCCCTGAATTGGTAATTTTAAGAAAATTTTGCAGCTTTTGGTTATTATCTTGAATATTATTATAGATAGAGATAAACTGTAAACAGCAATAATGTACAGCAAAGTAAGATCTACAAATAAGTCAACATGACCAAAATTGTCAATTGACCCCTTAAGGAGTTATTGCCCTTTATAGTAAATTTTTTACAATTTTCATAAATTTTGTAAATTTTTGTAAATTTTTAACTGTAACTACTGCGCCAAGTTCATTATAGATAGAGATAATTGTAAGCAGCAAGAATGTTCAGTAAAGTAAAATCTACAAACACATCACCATCACCAAAACACAATTTTGTCATGAATCCATCTGTGTCCTTTGTTTAATATGCACATAGACCAAGGTGAGCGACACAGGCTCTTTAGAGCCTCTAGTTTATATAGATTAGACCGTTGGTTTTCCCGTTTGAATGGTTTTACACTAGTAATTTTTTGGGGCCCTTTATTGCTTACTGTTCAGTGTGAGCCAAGGCTCCGTGTTGAAGACCGTACTGTGACCTATAATGGTTTTCTTTTATAAAATTTGACTTGGATGGAGAGTTGTCTCATTGGCACTCATACCACATCTTCTTATATCTATACTATGTGTGAAAAAGGATGTATCATCACATTCCACTATAATGTTTACAAAAAAATAGTTTCTTCAAATGAAAATGACTGCCTTTGGAATGAAATCAACACTCTAAAAATATTTGTGTGCTTTTTGATATAAACTTCATCAGGAAAGCTCAAACCCTAAATATTTGAACACCAGGGATGTATAAATACACTATCTTTTAGGAGCTAAATTACCAAAAAAGCTGCTGACCAAATACAACCAATACTTTTCATAGAAGCCAAGAAAACTTGATGAAAGTTTTCCTCTGAAGGTCTTTTGAATAAACGGATGGAGTCAAGTGTTTACTAGCCTTGCTTTGGTCTTGCTTTCGCCTTCATGTAAAAAACTAAAATAAACCATGGCTGCCATGAATTATTTGTCAAGGTTAAAATTTCTTAATTGAACATGTTTAAAATGTTACCTAAAGGAATGAGATGGGTATTAATTGTCACTTATGATAGATCAGGGGTCTAAATTAAAATTCATAGAACTTTTTATAAGGATTTGCCAAAATGTAGTTTATATTGTGCATTTTTTCAAGCTATATGTTGTGCATAATTGTCAGATTTTGTAATAATTATACAGATAACAATTTTGTGTGATAGAAAGAAAACTAAATGATAAATTTTGAGATAAAATATGAGAAGATAATTCATATAATGTGCTTTCAGAATATAATAATAGAAATTAGGGTCACAAGATAATTTAACTTGCTAGTAGTTGCTACAAAACAAAATAGATAAATTCCTTACACATTCCTTTATAAAATTAAGGTTATCTTAGTTATTTCCATTTATATGGCAAAGTTTTTTAAAAAATTTAATCATACAAAAAAATGTTCTTTTTTTTTTCCTAACAGTCGTAATAATAAGATAAAACACATAATTGTTCTTCATTAAGATGAAAAATCTTACAAATGAATTACATTCCTTTCTCAAAATTTGTATATTTTATTAATCTACCCCCAATGCTGTTCTACTATTTTACCATCCAAGATGAAGGAAAACACCTAGTCTAACCTCTAGATAAATAGACTCTTTAAATCACAAAAATGATCAGCAAGGCAAGATCTGCTAACGAGTCAAATTTTGCCAATATAGTTAGTAGACTGTCACTCTTTATAGGTGTGATTGCCCTTAAATTGGGATTTTTTTACTCTCATGTGTTTTGAACAAAAACTAAAGAAGATAGAGAGAAACTAAAAAAAACAGACTAAATGATCAGCAATACAAGATCAACATAACAGAGATTTTTGTCATGAATTCTATTCTCATCTACAATGTTGGAGAGTGTCCTTTGTTGATTATGCACGTAGACCAAGGTGAGCGACACGGGCTCTTTAGAGCCTCTAGTTTTTGCAATTAGTGTAACATAAGCTATCATATGACACTGAAAATAGCAAAAATATCTGCCTTATTTCAAAAGTACATAGAAACAAAATATTTTTTTTATTGAATGTACTCTTTCGTAGTAGTTCGGCTTTGATATTCATTGAAGTAGCCCCAGGAATCAGCAATTGTATGGATGAATGACTTTATTTTTGACAAATACTATAAGTTATATGGTTCGCTACTGACCCCTTACGGATCCATAGAGGGTTAGTAAAACTCATAATGGATTCGACCGAGTAGTAAATCATATAACGAATTTATCACACACAGGATTCCGGACAAGTTTTGTATAAAAAATAAACAAAAAGATACTATAACATTAATAGATGACGTCACCATTAATAGTAGACGTGATGTCATGAACCCCATAAGAAATCTACTGACCCCATACGCATCCATAGGGGTCACCACATGACGGCTTTAAACCAATCATATCGTAATTAATTTACCTGAGGTGGGATAAAAACAATTATCAAATCTTTTATTATGTATACATTGTATAATAGTATCTACTGTATATTACTGCTTTATTAAATTTAAAATCTCATTCCACAAATTTCAAATATCCAGGAAATGTTCACACTACAAATTGCTTGTAATTTATGGCATTACCTGAATGTGACCAATCGATAATATAAGACAAATCAACATGCTGTGTGCAAAAAGTTGTCCCTCCTCTGAGAGGTTACTTTAAAACTGTCCTTTATTTCAATGAAAGTTTCAAAAACTGAAATATTTTTGAAATTAATGTAAGGTAAGCTTTTTAATACGACCGCAAAAAGTCGTATATTGGTATGACGCTGGTGTCGTCGTCCGAAGACACATTGGTTTTCGCACAATAACTTTAGTTTAAGTGAATGGATCTCTATGACATTTTACCATAAGGTTCAATACCACAAAAGGAGGGTTGGGATTAATTTTGGGGGTTATGGTACCAACAGTTAAGGAATTAGGGGCCAAAAAGGGGCCAAAAATAAGCATTTTTGTAACTTCCAGACAATAACTTGTGTTTAAGTGTATGGATCTATCTGAAATTGTACCACAAGTTTCCATACCACAAAGGGATGGTTAGGATTGGCTTTGGGGGGTTATGGCTCAAACCGTTTAGGAATTAGGGGCAAAAAAGGGGAAAAACAAGGGTTTCCTGGTTAATGGACAATTTAAAAGCAGTGTAAGGGAGGTAATCCAAAAACAAAATTGTACAATGTTGTACAATGTTGGATTACCTCCCTTACACTGCTTTTAAATTATCTATGAAAGACTTTTATGATGTATTTAAATTGGTAATTATGGTTGCAAACTCCATTGGAAATTTGAATTGAGATTATGACCATATCTTGAGGGAATGATTTTTTTTTGGGGGGGGGGGGGATAGGGGGGTCAATACACAACAGCATAGTGTATTTCACAAAAGCAAAATAAAAGGGGGAGTAAATTTTTTTTTGGGGGGGGGGGGGGGGAGGGTTGAGGTCAATTCGCAACAGCATAGTGTATTGCACAAAAGCAAAAAATTGAATATAAATTCAAATCATATAACCAATTCTAAGTTCTTTGACTACAGTTATTCGGTGTCAGAAACCTATTATGTGTCAAATATTTAATTACTATCCAAATTAAGACCTGTATCAAGTGTGAATATTGTGTCCATTTTCGCCCCAACTGTTCAGGGTTGGACCTCTGTGGTCGTATCCAGCTGCGCTCAGCGAAGCATTTTATCCTAATTAGTGGAGTGACCAAGACAACAAATTTCAACTGTAATGGACCACCATACCTGCAGGCTAAATTATGATTTTTTGTTTGGAGAAATGTTTAAAGTTTAAATTTTGCCTGGTCGTAGATTATAAAAAATTTCATTAGTATTAAAAATTTTCACAAGGGGTTGAAAAAAGTCAGAAAATAATATCTGAATTGTGAAATAAGCAAGAAATTACTCCTTTAATGAAAGAATAAACAATAGCATTTCATTTTCGAGTCAATTTGAAAAAATTGTAATCACCAAACGTCCATTTTTTTAGGAAAATTGAGGTGGGCAGTAAGAAAAAGGCAAAGACGAAATAGGAAAGCTTTCAATTGATATTTTTGCATTACATGTACATTTAAATTTCTGATTTTTACATGGTTTCCTAAGAAAGAATCTTAGTTAATTTTGTTTCTGTTGAAATATATACTGGTTGCCAGCGGCAAATATTTCACTAAATAACTGAATAAAAATGGTTTAAATGAAGTATTTGTTACTATTTTGGAGTCACCAAACCAGGTACTGAGAAACAAGCAATAATATGCCCTCAATTTTGGAATCATTTCATACATTTTTGTGTTATTCGAAATTATCAGTCAAAATGTGCTCTACAAGGATCACCAGTCCTTCACCTTTCATTTGAGACCTAAATTACCAAAATATATTCTACATGGTTTGATATTTACACCTATGCGTAGGAACTATTTTGTTTAAATATGTACTACTTTCCAGTATGTTCTTTTTGATTGGACCCGATTTGGTGGTGTTACATCTTACAAAGTCTATCCAAATTATTTTGCAAAGAATTCCGCTCAAACCGGTGCTAGTGGCTGTCTTTAACTTGCAGTGAGGTGAGAGTTTTTTTACTCTGTGTTGAAGGCCTCAGTGACTTTGAGATGAAGAACAGCAAATAAAGTGGCGTAAGTGCTGTTCTTTTGCTTTTTTTGTGTGTTTTTTTGCTGTGCATGTACTGATTTTGTGTCATGGATGGATACCCCATATCCTTTGTTAGCATACATTTTTCTATTGTGAACATTGAGATTGTATGGGCAGGAATTTTTACATCAGCAGCCTAATATAAACCCCTCAGAAAGAGTTGCTGCAAGGGTCCTTTAAATGCAAAGTGCATAACATTTTAATAACACCAGGCTTCTTTAAACATTCCGCATAGTCAAAGCTGTATCTACCCTCCATGAGTTCTACTGTCATATATTTATACGAAATAATTTTCCAAATATTTCTGACTTTACATATTTTGTTCAAACATCGTTTTCATCGCCCTCGTCTTCAGAAATTGCTTGGTGAGTACCGGCTGCTTAAAATCCAGTGGCAAATTGATATGCATATTCAGGACGAGAACATGTTAATGTAATATGGATATTTACCCTGCTTTGTACTAGACCAACACGCTGACCCGATTTTTAACGTGCTAGTTCACAAGGTAACAGTCGGCAGGAAGACATGTCACCTTACCCGGACACATTATTCTGACTCGAGCCGACCAGTCTTTGCTCTTACTCCTGAATGCTGCATGCTTAGGGGAGAAGCAGCAAATACCAATTTTAAAGTCTTTGGTTTGACCTGATCAGGGTTTGAACACGCTTCCACGACACCACCAAGGCTGTCACACCCATACTTTATTCTTAAAGTATGGGTGTGACAGCCATACTTTATCCTTAATTATATTTTAAGCTTACTCATGCAGGATGTCACACCAATACTTTGAATATTTAAGTCTCCCAAACGAAGTTTGGGAAGACTTATTGTTTTTGCTCAGTTATTAAGTCTCCCAAACGAAGTTTGGGAAGACTTATTGTTTTTGCTCAGTTCTTATTATTATTATTATTCTTCTTCCTCTTCCTCTTCCTCTTCCGCCGCTTTTAAATTTGAACTTGTCCGCACCCGTTCTCCAAAACCGCTTGTCAGATTAACTTAGGGTTTCACAATATGTTAGACTAACATGTCTAGTGGTGCAATCAGGGTTTTGTTTGTGCAATGGGGTTTATAAAGGGGTACTTTGAGGGGCAAAAAGAAAAGAGGGTTTTACTATAGAACCCTATGGGATTTTATTTTTTAAAATTTTCAAATGATTATAATTTGAAAACCGTTTGTGATAGACACAATCTTTTTAATTGAAAATGTTCTAAATGACAAAACCCATTAAATGAAATACAGGGTTAGTCCCCAGGGGTCATCCCCACCCCCTGCCATTTAAGAAAGTTCTAATACCTTGTAAGTGGTCAAGATCCCCACCCCTAAACCATATATATTATGGTTTGTCATGCTAAGATGGTTTGAATGATATATAGGGTTAGTCCCCAGGGGTCATCCTGACCCCCTGCCATTTGAGAATGTTCTAATATCTTGTAAATGGTCGAGATCCCCACCCCTAAACCATATATATTCTGGTTTGTCATGCTAAGATGGTTTGAATGATATACAGGGTTAGACCCCAGGGGTCATCCCCACCCCCTGCCATTTAAGAAAGTTCTAATACCTTGTAAGTGGTCAAGATCCCCACCCCTAAACCATATATATTATGGTTTGTCATGCTAAGATGGTTTGAATGATATATAGGGTTAGTCCCCAGGGGTCATCCTGACCCCCTGCCATTTGAGAAAGTTCTAATATCTTGTAAATGGTCGAGATCCCCACCCCTAAACCATATATATTCTGGTTTGTCATGCTAAGATGGTTTGAATGATATACAGGGTTAGACCCCAGGGGGTCATCCCGACCCCCTGTCGTTTGAAAAAGTTCTAATATCTTGTAAATGGTTGAGATCCCCACCCCTAAACCATATATATTCTGGTTTGTCATGATAAAGCACATGAAATGAAATACAGGGTTAGTCCCCAGGGATCACCCCCACCCCATGCCATTTAAGAAAGTTCTAATATTTTGTAAGTGGTCAAGATCCCCACCCCTAAACCATATATATTCTGGTTTGTCATGCTAAGATGGTTTGAATGATATACAGGGTTAGTCCCCAGGGGTCATCCTGACCCCCTGCCATTTGAGAAAGTTCTAATATCTTATAAATGGTCGAGATCCCCACCCCTAAACCATATATATTATGGTTTGTCATGATAAAGCAAATCAAATGAAATACAGGGTTAGTCCCCAGGGGTCATCCCGACCCCCTGCCATTTGAGAAACTTCTAATATCTTGTAAATGGTCGAGATCCCCACCCCTAAACCATACATATTCTGGTTTGTCATGATAAAGCACATGAAATGAAATACAGGGTTAGTCCCCAGGGGTCACCCCACCCCATGCCATTAAAGAAAGTTCTAATATCTTGTAAGTGGTCAAGATCCCCACCCCTAAACCATATATATTCTGGTTTGTCATGCTAAGATGGTTTGAATGATATACAGGGTTAGTCCCCAGGGGTCATCCCGACCCCCTGCCATTTGAGAAACTTCTAATATCTTGTAAATGGTCGAGATCCCCACCCCTAAACCATACATATTCTGGTTTGTCATGCCAAGATGATATGAATGATATATAGGGTTAGTCCTTAGGAATCACTTATGCATATAACTTTACTGGACCAAACCAATTTTCACTGGACTTTGCCCAATGTCAGGCGACCCTGGGAATTACGAATTATGGGAGCTTCGTTTGGGAGACTTCGTAACAGCATCCTGTTACAATCATTTCTTGTTATTATTATTATTCTTCTTCTTCTTCTTCCTCTTCCGCCGCTTTTAAATTGGAACTTGTCCGCACCCATTCTCCAAAACCGCTTGTCCGATTAACTTAGGGTTTCACAATATGTTAGACTAACATGTCTAGTGGTGCAATCAGGGTTTTGTTTGTGCAATGGGGTTTATAAAGGGGTACTTTGAGGGGCAAAAAGAAAAGAGGGTTTTACTATAGAACCCTATGGGATTTTATTTTTTAAAATTTTAAAATGATTATAAATTGAAAACCGTTTGTGATAAACACAATCTTTTTAATTGAAAATGTTCTTAATGATAAAGCCCATTAAATGAAATACAGGGTAAGTCCCCAGGGGTCACCCCCACCCCCTGCCATTTAAGAAAGTTCTAATACCTTGTAAGTGGTCAAGATCCCCACCCCTAAACCATATATATTTTGGTTTGTCATGCTAAGATGGTTTGAATGATATACAGGGTTAGTCCCCAGGGGTCATCCTGACCCCCTGCCATTTGAGAAAGTTCTAATATCTTGTAAATGGTCGAGATTTCCACCCCTAAACCATATATATTCTGGTTTGTCATGATAAAGCACATCAAATGAAATACAGGGTTAGTCCCCAGGGGTCACCCCCACCCCATGCCATTTAAAAAAGTTCTAATATCTTGTAAGTGATCAAGATTCCCACCCCTAAACCATATATATTCTGGTTTGTCATGCTAAGATGGTTTGAATGATATACAGGGTTAGTCCCCAGGGGTCATCCCGACCCCCTGCCATTTGAGAAAGTTCTAATATCTTGTAAATGGTTGAGATCCCCACCCCTAAACCATATATAATCCTTTTTGTCATGTCTCGAACATTTGAATGATGTATACGGTCAGTCCCCAGGGGTTCCCCCCACCCCCAATGTTCTAATATCTTGTAAATGGTTGAGATCCCCACCCCTAAACCATATATATTCCTGTTCGTCATGTAACGAACATTTGAATGATGTATAGGGTCAGTCCCCAGGGGTTCCCCCCACCCCCAATGTTCTAGTATCTTGTAAATGGTCGAGATCCCCACCCCTAAACCATATATATTCTGGTTTGTCATGCCAAGATGATTTGAATGATATACAGGGTTAGTCCCCAGGCATCACTAATGCATATAACTTTACTGGACCAAACCAATTTTCACTGGACGTTGCCCAATGTCAGGCGACCCTGGGAATTACGAATTATGGGAGCTTCGTTTGGGAGACTTCGTAACAGCATCCTGTTACAATCATTTCTTGTCAATAATGAAGGAAAACAAATCACAAAAAAAAAAAACGGTCTTGAATATATACAATAATAAAGATTAAAACAATATACACGACAAAATACGGTTAAGATGATTCCTACATCCCTTTGACCCTCCACACAATCAAATACTTGTACAAGCCGAACTCTGTGTGTTGCATACACAACTTTTATTTCAAGATCTTTACCCTTGCATATAAAAATAAGGTCTTGAAGGAAATCTGATGACATAGGTCCCTAGAAAACAGGTATGTGTTCTCAATTCTTCAAACAAACATGTGGTCTTTAAAAACATTAAATAAATCTTCAATGCCTTTAGTGCTTCTGGATGAGACAAAAAATGAAGTATGACAGTCAAGGGCGCCTTCCATACTTTTGGTTCAATACTTTTTAACCGGATTTTTGAAAGAAAAATCAGTTATTGATTTGGGGATGTATGGCGGGCGGCTGCCAAACAGTGTCCGTTCATTAACATGGAAACGCTTTGTTGAAATCTTTTCATATTTAGATATATTGTTTCCTGTGACTAAATGAAGGTCGAGTTCAATTTTCACGATTTTAGCTGTTCTCGTTGTTGAGTTGTAGACCTTTCAGTAGCAAAAGTGATTCGTATCATATGATTTTGAGTTATTTCCCTATGAACAGAAATGGTGTAAATTATAAGTCTATCAATGATTGTATCTGTTCAATTTATTTTAGTCGGGAGTTGTCAAAAATCTCATTATAACTAATTTTTTTTAAAGTTGTGTGTTTTGAAGGTAGATGCCACAGTTGTTATGTGGTATTTTCTTTTTGTTGTGTGTGTTAATGTTTAATTTTTACTTGATCCTGTTTGGGGGTCCAAATTTGCAAATATTTTTTACTTGATCCTGTTTGGGGGTCTAGATTTGCAAATGTCATTTTCATTAGATAATAATCTATTTTTATTCTTCCTATAAAACTACACACAATTTGTATAATAGATTTTTACAATTAACTAAATATACACATTTGTACATGTATTTGGATAAGGACAATGTATTTACTATTAATTTATTCATGCAATAATTTCCACCTTTTATTAAGATAACAAACATGTGGTAATTATCAACTAACAAAATTTATAATTGAGTGACAGATTTATTTTTAGCTCACCTGGCCCAATGGGCCAAGTGAGCTTTTCTCATCACTTGGCGTCCGTTGTTGTCCGTTAACTTTTACAAAAATCTTCTTCTCTGAAACTACTAGACCAAATTTAACCAAACTTGGCCACAATCATCATTAGGGTGTCTAGTTTAAAAATGTGTTCGATGACCCTGCCTGCCAACCAACATGGCCGACATGACTAAAAATAGAACATAGGGGTAAAATGCAGTTTTTGGCTTATATCTCTGAAACTAAAGCATTAAGAGCAAATCTGACATGGGTAAAAATGTTTATCAGGTTGAGATCTATCCACCTTGAAATTTTCAGACGCATCAGACAACCGTTGTACGGGTTACTGCCCCTGAATGGGTAATTTTAAGGAAACATTTTATTATTATCAATTAAAAAAATATTTTTATGCCCCTGCCGTAGCACAGGGGGCATTAAGTTTTACCATTGTCCGTCCGTACGTAGGTACGTACTTATGTCCGAAAGTTGGTTTCCGTTCACTTACTTTAGTTTGCCTCAACCAAATGTTATGAAACTTATACAAAATGCTTATGACCACAAAACACAGTTCAGGTTTGAATTTTGGTGGTGTCACTTTAATCGTTCTGGAGTTATGCCCCTTTACAAATGGAAAAATTGCTGAATATTTCATTTCATTCTCTTACTTTAGTTAGCCTCAACCAAATGTTATGAAACTTATACACAATGCTTATTAACACAAAATACAGATCAAGTTTGAATTTTGGTTGTGTCACTTTTACTGTTCTAGAGTTATGCCCCTTTACAAATGGAAAAATTGCTGAATTTTTCGTTTCTGTTCTGTAACTTAAGTTTGCCTCAACAAAATGTTATGAAACTTATACATAATACTTATTACCACAAAACTCAGATTAAGTACAAATTTGGGTAGCATCACTTCTACCATTCTTCAGTTATGTCCCTTTATAAATTTATATGATATGCAATTGGGGGCATCATCTGTGTCCCATGGGCACATTCCATGGGACACATGTCCCATTTATTTTCCATGTCTTTGATGGTATGTGACCCCCCCCCCCCCCCCCCCCCCCCCCCCACACACACACACACACAAAATCAGACTAAAAATTAAATTACCAGGTTCACAACTTCATGTCTTACTTATAGAAGAATCAGTGCAAGTTTCTGGGAATTCCGTCAATTCGTTTTCAAGGATTTGAGGCAAACTTTATTCATAAGCGATGGCAAAAACAGGATTTTTTTTCTGTCTGTCACACAATCGTATAAAAAGGACAAATCAATAACTTCATTATATTTTGGTTAATTTAAAAAAGGACAAGTTATGAAAAGAAAAAGTGAGATTTGTTTGAACACTGATTGAAATAATAAAGTTGAGTTTTCTACTATAGGAGCCTGATTGGAGTTTGTTGCCTTGTGTTTAAATAAATTGAGATCACGCATATCTTGAATATGATAGCCAATGACCAAACCATATAAGCAAGTGTAAATGGATTTCCAAAACGGTTTTAGTTCAGGATTAACAAATAAGAATACAGCTTAGTGTTTTGAACTATTTTCAAACTGTCTACAAAATCAAATAATCATGATTCATTTCATTAAACTTGTTCAAAACAAAGACTGGTTTATTTATATGTCGACTTTAGCCTGGAAGCTACCTCTAATTTCCAAATCAGCACCTCAGAATGGAACATACAGTGGTTGCCTCCTATTTAGCATGTTGTAATGTTATCTATCTGAAGAGAGAGGGATGGGAGATTTATTTAACAGGAAAATTATGCCCAACATTGAACAGCAGTTTCATTAAGAATCCATGTCAGTTTTTCTATATCTGATATAAAAAATGAGGTAAAATCATGCAACTTTATATAACAATTATCTGATCTTATATACCAAACAGGCATTAAGGTTCACGATTGCATTTCTTTTTTTTTTATAGAAAGCAACTTGTTTTAAAATGGGAATAATTGTATTTATAGCAGACAATGCAATATTGGATAGATGCCCATGAGTTAAGTGAAATAGAAATTCACAATTTGTTTGTAACTGAGATTTGGATTAAACTATGCCATATATTTTGGTGTGATAAAATCCACAATTTAGTTGCCAGATTGGTCTATGCAATCACAGATGATATATCCATTTGTCTAAAAACTCATGTAAACAGGCTCAATTAAGCAATTGCATTTGAATAGGAATATCTGTAATGTATTTTGATACTTTCTGACCTTAGCTTTGAATTTACAGTTGCAAAAATCTTTTTTTTAAATTCATTTTGTGTTAGTAATTAAAACAACAAAAATTAAAAAAAAGAAAAATACTGGAATAAATATTGAATCAGTCATGAAAAATTTACCATTTCCACCAGAAAGCAATCAGTTAAATTTTTGAGTCTTTTATTTTAGGAAAAGAAAAGCAGAGGAAGAGGAAACAGAAAAAGAACAAAAGAAAATAAAAGAAGAGTGGAATAAAAACTTTGAGGTATAACTTTTTGACAGCTTGGTATGAAATGGTGCAATATTTGAAAAATATGAAAAAATGTGGTATTATCACACTAACTACTGTATGCAAGAATTGCTTTCCTCAAAATCTTACATTATTTTTGGGATTAACAATAGGAAAATCCCTTTTGATTTTTTGTCTCCCCTTGACGGAGTCAAAAAAGGAGACATATGTATGCTGTTTCCTGCGTCGGCCGCGTCAACAATATATTAGTTTTTGATTAGGTTAGTAAATGGGGAACCACTAGTGGTAGGTCAATGATATTTGGTATGCAGTTGTATTAGCATTGGCACATCTCATTTCCATGGAGATTATTTGACCCCGCCCCCCTCAGTCATGGTCTATTGACTTTGGAACTTTTGCTCAGTTTACATGTACTAGTTTGTGATTATGTCAGATTATGGGGAACCACTAATGGTGGGTCAATGATATTTGTATGCAGTTAAATTAGCATTAGCACATCTCATTTCCATGGAGATTATCATTTGGCCCCGCCCCTCAGTCATGGTCTATTATATATAAAACTTTGAAACTTTTGCTTAGTTTACATTTATTAGTTTCTGATTAGGTCAGTTTATGGGGAACCACTAGTGGTAGGTAAATGATATTTGGTATGCAAGTTGTATTAGCATTGGCACATCTCATTTCCATGGAGATTGTTTGGCTCTGTACCTTCAGTTATGGTTCATCGACTTTGAATATTTTGCAAAACTTACATGTTAAAGTTTTATTTTATTTTCTGGTTTGTTGTTCCAGAGTTATTGTCAGATTTCAGTAATTTTTATACAACTAAAAAAAAATTGCCACAGTATAATGGTATGGCGGACGGGTTCAGTGTCATCATCCTCCGAAGACATTTGGTTTCCAGACACTAACTTGAGTATAAGTGAATGGATCTCTATGAAATTGTACCACAAGGTTCCATACCACAAAAGGAAGGTTGGACTTGATTTTGGGGATAATTGTTCTAACTGTTAAGAATAAGGGACCAAAAACAAGCATTTTTCTTGTTTCAGGATAAAAACTTGTGTATGGATCTCTATGAAATTGTACCACAAGGTTCCATACCTGAAAAGGAAGGTTGGGATTGAATTTGGGGGTTATGGCCCGAACCGTTTATGAATTCAGGGCCAAAAAACAAGGATTTTCTGTTATTGGGACATTTACTTTAACTGAAATTAGAATATTTAAACAATACCACCAGTTTCCTTTAAAACTGAGGGCAATGCTAATGCCCCCAAGTAGTTCAATTTATAACCTTATTGACCTTGATTAAACAGAGTTAAATTTCATGGCCAAAACAATGGTTCTGTTCTTCTAAACATTGATGATTCCTATTTGCTGACATAAATGAGTAATATGTTGTACATTGAACTGCAGTTAAGCTTAGCATTTGGTCTTTCATCAATATCATTCTCCCATATTAAATACCAACAAAATGTGACGTCCTATTTCTTTGGCTTAAGATACAGATACAACAACAATTGTAATTGTGCACGTGAATTGACACAGTAGAGCCACAATGAAATGTACTCTCATGGTTACTACTAAAATAAATTGAATTGAATGCATGTTTGTGTAAAAGAGGGATCAAAATATAACGCTGGGGAGGATTTTTCTACTGCATGTGTGGATAGAAATAATAAAATACCAGATTATGAAAAGTACAAGGATTTTAAAACGTACCACCCCAACTTTTACGCTGGTTATAGTTTTGACATGTCATAGTTTGTAAGGAACAATATAAATATACTTTTTTGATTTTTAATGGGATGCAAATTTGTCTTTTAATTTCATACTACGATTAACCTACAGGAAGAATACAGCTTTGTAGAATATTTGCGATTGTGATTTAAAAAACATTGATGCATAATTGATCATGAATGAAATTAGAATATTTAAAAAATACCACCAGTTTCCTTTAAAACTGAGGGCAATACTAGTGCCCCCAAGTACTGTTGTTAAATTTATAACCTTATGCATTAGTGGATTCAGAGGGAGGGTACTGGTAGAATGATGATTCTTTTTTTTCCCAATTTTTTTTCGTTTTTGCCTTATATCTTAAAAACTACAATAGACTGATAGGAACTTAAAATATCAAAAATGATCACTTAGACAAGTTTTACAAATAAGTCTATATATATGGCAAAATTCTTCAGTCACTCGTTATTAAAGTTATTGCTATTTAATGACGATATTTACAAATTTTCAGTATTTTTGCATTTTATCTTGAAAACTTTAATAGATAGACACTTTAAATAGCAAAAATGATAATCAAAACAAGATCTACAAATAAGTCAACAGTGCTGAAATTGTAATTCTACACATTATTGGAATTCTTGCTCTTTAATGATGATTTTTACCAATTTTTGGTGTTTGAACACTTTAATAGATAAATAGACACTTTTAATAGCAAAAATGATCAGCAAGACAAGACCTACAAATAAGTCAACATGGGCAAAATCATTAGTCAACTATTGGAGTTCTTGCTCTTTAATGACGATTTTTACCAATTTTTGATGTTTTTGTCTTGAAAACTATGAAAGATAGATAGAAGCTTTAAATAACAAAAAATGTCAGCAAGACAAGATCTACAAACAGGTCAGATTTTGCTGAAATAGTTAGTAGACTCTTTATAGATATGATTGCCCTTAAATGAAGATTTTTTTTTACCTTCTTTTGTGTTTTGGTCAAAAAGTTTCCATTGTTGAAGATGTACATAGATGTAGGTGAGTTCTTTAGAGACTCTTTTTTCTTATAAATTTGTATATGTAGTTTGATATTTACAGAAAGGTATATGCCATATTTCCACCCTTTCCAGGTACTCTTGACTCAATCTTTATTGACTTTCCTACTGAAGGTTGGTGGTTCTCTCAGGGCACTCTGGCTTCCTCACACCAATAAAAACTGACCGCCTCGAAATAGCACAAGTGTGATGAAAGTGACGTTTAATACCAATCAAACACTCTTTCTGCTTTATGAAGGGAAATACAGTTAGGATAATTTTCAAAAAAATATTTTAACAAAATATTGTAAGGGGTTTATTACATCCAAGGAGAGGATGGGGATTATTTTTTTTTTTTTATAGGCGGGGTTCCAGGAGGCAGTTGTGATATTCTATATTCTGATGATAGAATATGAATTTTGAACAATTTATTACAAGTTTACTGTAAAATTTTTGTCGTTAAATACGTTCTTAAGTAATGTTTAACCTGAGACTACTTAAGACTTAAGTCTCTGGTTTACCCAACATCACCAAGTCCTTTTATTTATATTTCATAATTTTGTCTAAATGGAATCACATAATGGTGTAAATGAACAGTTAGAACATGTGCACAATGTTAATCCAAAACATTTTAGAGAGGTTGGATTCAATATTTCACTGTGAAAAAAATGAAGAGCCTTTGTTAAAAAATTTGAAAATTGAAGACAAAGGACTTCCAACAAGTGCACAAAATAATGTAAATAAAATTTACATGCACACATATATAAGCTAAAATTGCTAACAGATAATCAAGTACACAATTCTAGTGGCAATCAGCCCATTGATGAAGATCAACTTTCAATCATTTATTATTTTATAGTATGCAAGTTATTATTTTGCATGTGCTTGGGCAGGGGTTGAAAGTTTATTCAAATTAGAAGATTTGATTCCAACAAAGATAGCTATTGTTCCTTTATCTCTTGATTGGAAACAATTTTTTTTTTGTCTGATTATGTTGTAGAACCTTTCACTAATGTATCACTTTTATTTCAATATCCATTTGTAGGAATCGAGATCAGATCGAGTTAACAGCTGGAGAAATTGGAAGACAGGTACTAAAAAGACTAAGACCAGTAAAAGTGGAGCATTCCGACCCCCGAAACACAAGGCAGAGCAGCGATGACTATTCTTACACAAGTGTTTGATAGTAAGGAATGATAAAAGGGTTGTTATTGGATATAAAATTCAGGTCAGGAGCTCCAAACATCCAATAGATAATTCTTAATAACAATGACCTAGAATGCAATGTTAAGTGAGTTATATGTGTGTAATATGATTTTGTAATGAAAGGTTTTATGTGTATTGTGAGTTTAAATATGTATGTAAGTTGTTGAAGATATGGCTCGTCAGCACATGAATATGTATTGTGAATGGTATACTATTATATTTTCAGGTGTGAAGTTTTACTGAGAATACAGTCAGATGAGAAAAAAACTTTTTGTATTGTCTTATCTGACATCTTTAGATTTTCTTTTGTTTAAAAGTGTGGTCTAAGCAGCAAAAGGGGAAACGGACTTTAATGCCTTGCCTATGATAGTAGGGGGCATCCATGACGTATCAGGTTAAAATGTTGGTTAAATGTAGTTTAATGGTGTTTACATCAACTTGAAACTTACATATTCATTATAAGGGGACGACCATTTGATATTCTGGGGGGGGGCCAGGAGGATTTGTTTTGGATCGGTTATTTATTTTTGTAAACTAAGAGGACAGATTATCTATTTTCTGCACTATTGAAGCAAGATTTTTCATTTTCATCAAAGCAAGGGACTGATTATTTATTTTCACAACTATATTTATATTATTCGAAAACATACAATTTTTAAATTATTTGTTTATTATAAATAATTCATGTATAGTCAAGTCATTATGTACCATTTAATCAGAATTAATTTTTAACCTCTGCAGAAATGAATCTTCTATAATCCCCAATGCATATACATGTATTGCATACATACACAGTATTAAAGTTTGGTTGTAACTAAGGCTCTTTTAAAAGTATTGGCAAACATGTTTCGCCGAGCGGAGCGAGGGAAAATTTTTTTGAAGGGTTTTTGAACCGCTGAAGGCCCAAGAAGCTATAGAACAAATGATGCAAAATCATGCCTTCTGGGTGTTCCCCAGACCCTTTCTTAAACTGAAAATGCAAGTTCTGTTTTAATAATTTTATGACAATATTTTGGTCTCAAAGCAAAATCACGTTATAGATTCAGTGTAAGACTTAAGTTTCTAGGGACAACATCAAAAGACAAATATGCATGATAAAGCAAAAATGTAATTCACATAGTTAAGTCTGTGGCTGATGTGTTTTTTTAAACTCATGATCAAGTTAATAATAAAATTACTAAATTACAAAATGAATGCAACACTAACAGAATACAGAACATGCAGAAGGGCAATCAATGGACAAAACACAAATATATAAGAAACATTGATCCCGAAAAATCAGGGGCTACGTCTGAGGGAGAACAGAACTTGCTTCTTGCAAGGCACTCACGGTGAACACAATTTGATATGGAGACAAGCGTTTGGTTTTGAAATTTCCTACATGAGGCATTTGTCTCAATGTAGTTACGGCCCTGATTTAATAAAAGTGAGGTAAGTGTTCCTGAGACAATTAACCTCAAGTTAAATGAAACCAATTTTCTGACATTTCAAGTATATTTAAATAATATTTATACTTTTATTATTAAAAGATATGGGAAGTGTTTCCCGATTTTTTTTTATGGAAAAAAGATGAATTTATGAAGAATCTGGTGCCATCTCATACTTTCGATTAGACCTGCTGAGTTATTTATTTTCAATACATTGCAAGTCAGGTAATTTATTTTCAAACTACCACAGAACAAACCATTTATTTTTGTGATTATCAAGGCTGAGTTATTTATTTTCAAAATCCTCCTGGCCCCCCCCCCCCCCCCCCCCCCCCCCCCCCCAGAATATCAAATGGTCATCCCCTAATGTGAAATTATAAAAATATATCCCAAGTTAGGGTTTTTACCCATACTTTAGGGTGGCTTTGTGTCAGTTTGTAGCTGTTTTAGAGGCCACACCCCTCAGCCTTTTTTTTAACTGACTATTATTTTTATGATATTCATAAATATCAAAATTTTATGATCAATTGTTTTATAAGAAACATCTGTGCCAGTATAAGATAAAGAGATGTGTCATGATTGGAAATGAGACAACTATCCACAAGAGACCAAATGAGTTAGATGTTAGCAACTTTAGGTCACCGTAGGGCCTTCAACCAAAAGCAAAATCCATACTGCATAGCAAGCTATAAAAGGCCCTGACATGACAAAATGTTAAAACAATTCAAATAAGAAAACTAATGACCTGCTTAATGTTCAAAACAACAAACGAAAATTTCAGGCTCCTTACTTGGCACATACAGAATTTGACAGGGTTAAACATGTTTGGGGGTGCCGTACTCTCCTCTTACCTGGAACAGTGGTGTTACAGCACTCCATAAGAATAAACTATAAAAATCAGTTGAAAAGGGCTTGACTCATCAGTTCGATAAAGAGCAAAGAAACATATATATATTTCATTTTCCATTTGACTCAAAACAGACCAATTATATTTAGTTTCCTATTCCATTGGACTCTAAACTGGCCAATTAAATTATTTTCCTGTTCCATTAGACTTTAAACTTGCCAATTATATTTAGTTTCCTGTCCAGTAGACTCTCAACAGGCCAATTATATTTAGTTTCCTGTCCAGTAGACTCTCAACAGGCCAATTATATTTAGTTTCCTGTCCAGTAGACTCTCAACAGGCCAATTATATTTAGTTTCCTGTCCAGTAGACTCTCAACAGGCCAATTATATTTAGTTTCCTGTCCAGTAGACTCTCAACAGGCCAATTATATTTAGTTTCCTGTCCAGTAGACTCCAAACTTACCACATTATATTTAGTTTCCTGTTGCATTAGACTCCAAACTTACCACATTATATTTAGTTTCCTGTTGCGTTAGACTCCAAACATACCACATTATATTTAGTTTCCTGTCCAGTAGAGACTCAACAGATTACATGCATATTCAGGACGATACCTGGTAATGTGATATGATCTTAAATTTTACCTTCAACAAGACCAACAGGTCCAACAAGCAGGATTTTTCAGTGGCGGATCCAGGGAGCACAGAGGGCATACAATTCCCCCTTTTGATTGCCAAAAAAAAAAACATGTTTCTCACCATCTATATGATTTTTAAGCATAAAACGTCCAAAAAATGTCTGACTAGCTACACTTGGCGATTTATTTATAGTGTTATAAAATTGGGCCTCCCTTTTGAAAATCCTGGTTCGCCCCTGTTTTTTTACATGCTAATTCTAACAAATTTCTTCAAACAAGCAATATATATAGTTGTTTAATAAAAAAAAGTTTTTCTTGATAAAAGTTTTCATTCAATCTCTTTTTTCACATTGATGAAAATATTAATAATACTTATATCTCCAATGTGTTTTGTTTTTTTGTTCAGATATTCTACTGACGAGCAACTTTTCTTTGAAATATTCTTTGCTGTTGTCATGCATTTAAATTAGTTGAAGAATTTTTGTTCTGAAGAATAAAGGACAAGCATATGCCTATCATAGTTTTAAGAGTCTTATTGTCATCAAAGAATATTGGCAGCAGGTAGAAAGTTTTATATGTTTGATCAAAACTATTCAACAGTTTCATTAGGTTTTTGAACCTGTTGTGTATTTTATGGAGAATCACAAATTATTGTAACATTAAGACCACAAAATGAATTGAGAAAAATCTATTACCAATCAAATAAAATCAAAGGTTTCATTTCAGAAAAAGAATATTTCATTTGTGGTCAAGTCTGTATCTCTGATACTATAAACAATAGGTCAACAATATTTGGTGCATGGAATGATTGTAAGGTGTACACTTCTGACTGGCAGATTTCATCTGACCATGACTTTTTTCATGGTTCATTTGACTATATTAAGTTTTTGTGATTTGGTCTATTATTGTCCATCACTCGATTTGTGGTGGTGGACATAGAAATACAGGCCCTCCGTCAGTCCTATCTTGTAAGAGCTTTCACATGTACAATTCTTGCAATATTTATTATCAAAGTTATATATCAGCAATGTCTCTGTCAAGTTTGAAAATCATAGCTGATCAATAATTTTTAAAAGAGTTATGTCCTTTGGAAATATTAATTATATGATAAATTGCATTGTAAGCGCTCTCACATGTACAATTCTTAACAGATTATTATCAAATTTAAATTAAAGGTTTATATCAGTAATTTCACGGACAGTTTTGAAAAACAGAGCTGATTAATTTTTCAGCTCACCTTTCCGAAGGAGCGAAGGAACGGTGAGTTTTAGCCATCACTTGGCGACCGTCGTCGTCCGTCTGGTGTAAACTATTTCAAACGTCGTCCGTCTGGTGTAAACTATTTCAAACATCTTCTCCTCTGAAACTACTGAACCAATTCCAATCAAACTTAAGCTGAATGATCCTTATGGTATCTAGAATAACATTTGTGTTTTATTTTCTGTTTCGTCAAAAAACATGGCCGCCATGGCTCAAAAATAAAACATAAGGGTAAAATGCAGTTTTTGGCTTATATCTCAAAAATGAAAGTAGTTAGAGCAAATCTGACATTGGGTAAAAGTGTTCATTAGGTAAAGTTCTATCAGCCTTGAAATTTTCAGATGAATCTAATAATCCATTGTTGGGTTGTAGCCACTAAATTGGTAATTTTAAGGAAATTTTGCAGTTTTTATACGACCGCAAAAAATGTTTGCGGTCGTATATTGGTATGACGTTGGCGTCATTGTCCGAAGAGTGTCATTTATTTATTAAGGGTCCGGAAACGGTCATATTTGCCAGTCATGTCCTAAAATGAAACTATTTGTCCTAAACGAGTAATTGGATTAAGGACAAATTTTATTTTTTTACAGAAGTAATTTCGGTCATTTCATTGACTCCATGTTTGAAATCGGATTTCTTAATCGCCATTTTGCACTTGTGATCACTTGTTTTTGTTTATAATCCCTTTCCTGTAATAAAACTGCCACTACAGTAGTTTGATAATCCGGAGGACCCTCCTAATATCTATATCAATGCCTCCGGGAAACATTGGCTAATGATCGCTAATCACTTTTTACCTGTGGTTTAAATTCACACCTGACAGTGATCACAAGCTCAGAATAATATCTTTAAAACATTTAAGTTCCCTGACAAGTGTATTCATTATTTATTTACTTTTCATCAAAGACAGTCATCAATTCTGATTTAAAAATTAAATCTAAATTTACGTAGAAAAAAAGTATTTTTTCATGAGTAACACATGTGCTTTATTTAATATGTAATACGCATGCGTGAAATTGTCTTCAGCAAATTTAATATTTAATCGTAAAATGCAAATTGATTTCATGCTAAATTAAACGAGTGCAACTATTATCTGTTATATTCAAACACTTTTAAAGGTAATAAAATAAAAAAGCCATAAAAAGCCGGTGATTTCCTGTCAATTTGATAAACAAAACAAATCCCGGAAATGAATCCGGAATTATTCGTACTTTAAAATATCGCAAACTTCCGGTTTTAACTTTTGTCAAATCGAAAGAAACGTAAGCAATGTCTGAGAAATTAACCATTTTGAGTCATTAAAATCATTTCATTTTTAGACTGTTGCCTTCCCTAAACTCTCCTTCATGGTAATGGTGAGACATTTACTTAGTAAATGCGATGAAACAGCAATACAAGGTCGTCATATTCGTTGATGCTATGAATATAGTCAAGATGATATCGACAATTTGAAAAGGGGCAACAACTTTTCAAACATCTCAAAATGACCGAAATTGTCTGGAAAAATTTCCGGATCCTTCGGCGAAGACACATTGGTTTCCGCACTCTAACTTTAGTTTAAGTGAATGGATCTCTATGAAATTTTACCATAAGGTTCAATACCACAAAAGGAAGGTTGGGATTGATTTTGGGGGTTATAGTACTAACAGTTAAGGAAAAAGGGGCCATAAATAAGCATTTTTGTAAATTCCAGACATAACTTGTGTGTTAGTGTATGGATCTCTCTGACATTGTACCACAAGGTTCCATATCACACAGGGAATGCTGGGATTGATTTTGGGGGTAATTGCCTCAAAAATTAGCAATAAGGGGCCAAAAAAGGGGCAAAAACAAGCATTTTTCTATTTTCATGACAATAATTTGTGTGTAAGTGTATGGATCTTTCTGAAATTGTACTACAAGGTTCCATATCACAAAGGGAAAGCTGGAATTGAGTTTGGAGGTAATTGGCCAAAACGTTTAGGAATAAGGGGCCAAAAATAAGCATTTTCTAGTTTCCAGACAATAACTTGTGTTCAAGTGTATGGATCTCTCTGAAATTGTACTGCAAGGTACAAACCACAAAGGGAAGGCTGGGATTGATTTTGGGGGTAATTGCCTCAAAATTTTAGGATTTAGGGGCAAAAAAGGGGCAAAAAACAAGCATTTTTCAAGTTTCAGGACAATAACTTGTGTGTAAGTGTATGGATCTTTTTGAAATTGTACTACAAGGTTCCATATCACAAAGGGAAAGCTGGGTTTGAGTTTGGGAGTAATTGCCCTAAACGTTTAGGAATTTGGGGCCAAAAAGGGGCCAAAAAAACAAGCATTTTTCTAGTTTCCAGACAATAACTTGTGTTCAAGTGTATGGATCTCTCTGAAATTGTACTGCAAGGTACCATACCACAAAGGGAAGGGTGGGATTGAGTTTGGGGATGATGAATCATAAGGGGGTTCAAAACATTTGGGGGGGGGGGGGGGATTTTTTTTCTTTAAAACTTTCTATTTTAAATTGGTTATTTCTGATTTATATATAAAAGCAAATAATAATGATATGGTTTGAATAGGTAAATTAAAAATTTTTAAGTTCTTAGACCACATTCATTCTGTGTCAGAAACCTGTGCTGTGTCAAATATTTAATCACAATCCAAATTCAGTGCTGTATCAAGCCTGAATGTTGTGTCCATATTGCCCCAACTGTTCAGGGTTTGACCTCTGCGGTCGTATCAAGCTGCGCCCAGCGGGGCATTTTATTGGTTATTATCTTGAATAGTATTAATGATAAAGATAAACTGTAAACAGCAAATATGTTCAGCAAAGTAAGATCTACAAATAAGTTTTATATGACCAAAATTGTCAATTGACCCCTTAAAGAGTTATTGCCATTTAAGGACAATTTTACACAATTTGTTTATCATGTTTTCTAACTTTAAAAAATCTTCTCCTCTGAAACCACTGAACCAATTCCAACCAAACTTTAGCTGAATGATCCTTAGGGTATCTAGAATAAAGATTGCGTTTTATTTTCTGTTTCGTCAAAAAACATGGCCGCCATGGCTAAAATTAGAACATAGGGGTAAAATGCAGTTTTTGGCTAATATATCTCAAACACTTAAGCAATTAGAGCAAATCTGATGAGAGGTTAAAATGTTCATTAGGCCAAGTTCTATCAGCCATGAAATTTTCAGACGAATCTAACAGTCCATTGTTTGGTTGCTGCCACTAAATTGTTAATTTTAAGAAATTTTGCAGTTTTTGGTTATTATCTTGAATATTATTAATGATAAAGATAAACTGTGAACAGCAAAAATGTTCAGCAAAGTAAGATCTACAAATAAGTTAATATGACCATTGTTCATCTAGTTTGCTTACTTTAAAAAATCTTCTCCTTTGAAACTGCTGAATCAATTTCAGCCAAACTTGGGCTGAATGAGTTTCAGAGTATCTAGTATAAAATTTGTATTTTATTTTCTTGTACGTCAAGAAACATAGCCACTATGGCTAAAATGGAACATAGGGGTAAAATGTATATCTTTGCTTTTGAAGAAAATATGACGGATACAAAGAACATCTCAATGGAATTTTTAAGCCACTCATTAATATATATTAAAAGCAAAAATAATCATTGATGAAAGATTTAAGCAAAAAATTACAGGTGAGCGATTCAGGCTCTTGATTTAAAGAGTTATGCCTCTTGGAAATATTGATTACATAGAAAATTGCATTGAAAGCACTCCCACTTGTACAATTCTTGCCAGATTTTTATCAAAGGAGTAGGCCCAACAAGACCCCTTTTTGGCCCCAAAATATAGAATTTTTACAAATTTGTTGAAATGTAAACTTAAGGTCGTATCAAGCTGCGCCCAGCGGAGCATTTTATTAATTTTAGGGCCAGTTTTCAAATTGGTACACATTAAGGTCGGAAGGGTTCAAAAGTAAACATTGTTTGATTTATAAAAAAAAATGAATTCTTGGGGTTCTTTGATATGCTGAACTATCCGTGTATTTAGATTTTTTTATTTTTGGTACTGGTTTTCAAATAAGTCCACAAGGTCCAAAATTAAACTTTGTTTGATTTAAAAAAAAAAGAATTCTTGGGATTTTTGATATGCTGAATCTATCTTTGTATTTAGAGTTTTTATTTTGGGACCGGTTTTCAAATTGTCCACATTATGGTCCAAAGGGTCAAAAATTAAACTTAGTTTGATTTTAACTAAAGCTGAAATCAAAGATTGATTTTGGGCCCAGTTTTCAAGTTGGTCTAAATTGGGGTCAAAAACTAAACTTTGTTTGATTACAACAAAAATTGAATATATGGGGTTCTTTGATAAGCTGAATCTAATCTTGTATTTAGATTTTGGAATTTTGGGCCCTGTTATCAAATTAGTCCACATTGAGCTCCAAAGGGTACAAAATTCTTGGTGTACTTGGATATGCTGAATCTAACTGTATTTATATTTTGAATATTGGACCATCATAGGTAAAAGTCCAATTTCAAATTTTTCAGTTATTTGACCAATTCTTGAATCTGTCCAAATCGAGTCAAAATTAAATTTTGTTTGATTTCAACAAAATTTGAAAATATGGGGTTCTTTGATATGCTGAATCTAACCTTGTATTAAGATTTTTGATTTTGGGGCCTGTTATCAAATTGGTCCACATTGAGGTTGAATTTGTTGAAATGTAAACTTTTAGCTATTTATTGGAAAGTAGAACACATTTGTTCCATAAATATGGGCTGTTTTTGACAATACAATGCACATGCATCAGGTACTACCATAATAAATTGATGCAATATTACTAAAATCTTTACAATTTTAGCATTTGTGCTAATTTAAAGATGGTTTTTGTCTAAAATGGAAGTGGCCCCATTTGTGTTCAGTCTTAATATTTTAATATATGTTGTATTTGATGATAATATGTAACATATACTAGTATAAAGTTTGAGACAGAACACGAACGCGGCCACTTCCATTTTAGACAAAAACCATCTGAAAAGTGATGTTTATGGCATATTTGATAGATTATTCATATTCAAGCTTGAATTTGAGCGTCTTTAATGACCAAATCAGTTCAAATCTTTTACATAAACTAATTGAATCGACTAAAGTGGACACTTGAGTGTTTAAAAATGTAAAAAATCTTTCATTAGATGTATTTTGAATTTTAGGCCAAAACTAGCCCTTACCAGAACTTCTCCTTTATATCAAGGGTTTATATCAGCAATGTATTTGACAAGTTCCAAAATCAGAGCCCATCAACTTTTTTATACGACTGCAAAATTTTTGCTGTTGTATAATATTATGATGTTGTCAGCGTCATCATCGTCCAAAGACATTTGGTTTCCAGACAATAACTTGAGGATAAGTGTATGGATCTCTATGAAATTGTACCACTAGGTAGTGTCCTAACTGTTTAGGAATTAGGGGCCAAAAGCAAGCATTTTACTTGTTTCAGGACGATAACGTGTGTTTAAGTGTATGGATCTCTATGAAATTGTACCTTGTTGTTTCATACCTCAAAAGGAAGGTTGGGATTGATTTTTGGGGTTATGGCCCAAACCGTTTAGGAATTAGGGGCCAAAAAGATGCCATATAACTAGGATTTTCTGGTTTCTGGACAATAAAATGAGTATACCGGGGTAAGTCTATGGATCTCTACGAAATTGTGCCACAAGGTTCCCTACCATAAAAGGAAGGTTGGGATTGATTTTGGGGGTTATGGCGCTAACTGTTTAGGAAAATGGGGCCAAAAACAATACTTTTCTAAGACTTTGCGTTAATTGATTATTTCTTGAATTCTTGGGTTTTTGTCGAGCCTTCGACTTTAGTCGAAAAAGCGAGACATAGCGATCCTACATTCCGTCGGCGTCGTCGATGTCGTCGTCGTCGTCGTCGGCGGCGTCCACAAATATTCACTCTGTGGTTAAAGGTTTTAAAATTTTAATAACTTTCTTAAACTATCCTGGATTTCTACCAAACTTGGACAGAAGCTTGTTTATGATCATAAGATAGTATCTAGAAGTAAATTTTGTAAAAAAATAAATCCATTTTTTCCTTATTTTACTTTTAAATGGACTTAGATTTTCTGCCAGGAAACAACACATTCACTCTGTGGTTAAAGTTTTTAAAATTTTAGTAACTTTCTTATACTATTTTGGATTTGTACCAAACTTGGACAGAAGCTTGTTTATGATCAAAAGCTAGTATCTAGAAGGAAATTTTGTAAAAAAATAAATCCATTTTTTTTGTATTTTACTTTAAAATGGACTTAGATTTTCTGCCTGGAAACAATATATTCACTCTGTGGTTAAAGTTTTTAAAATTTTAATAACTTTCTTATACTATTTTGGATTTGTACCAAACTTGGACAGAAACTTGTTTATGATCAGATGCTAGTATCTAGAAGGAAATTTTGTTTTCTTCCAGTTAACATTACAGTCAGTCTGCAGTTAAAGTTTTTAAACATTTATTAGATTCATAAACTATCCTGGATTTTTACCAAACTTGGACAGAAGCTTCTTACAATCAAAAGATAGTATCAAGAGGAATATTTTTATTGATTTACTTCCTCATTTTTGTTGAGCCTGCGATTAACAGAAAAAGTAGGCGAGACACTTGGTTCCGCGGAACCCTTACGAATTTTTTAAAATGTTGAATCTAACAGTGTATTTAGATTTTGGAATTTAGGCCTGTTTTTGAAATGGTCCACATTGAGGTCTAAAGGATCCAAAATAAAACTTTTTTTGATTTCATCAAAAATTGAATGATTGGGGTTCTTTGATATACCAAATCTAATCGTGTATTTTGATTTAAAAAAAAAAATTTTGCGGTTGTATATTGGTATGACGTTGGCGTCGTCGTCGTCCGAAGACACATTGGTTTTCGCACTTTAGTTTAAGTGAATGGATCTCTATGAAATTTTACCATAAGGTTCAATACCACAAAAGGAAGGTTGGGATTGATTTTGGGGGTAATGGTACCAACAGTTAAGGAATTAGGGGCCAAAAATAAGCATTTTTGTTACTTCCAGACATAACTTGTGTGTAAGTGTATGGATCTTTCTGAAATTGTACTACAAGGTTCCATAACTTAAATGGAAAGCTGGAATTGAGTTTGGGGGTAATTGCCCAAAACGTTTAGGAATAAGGGGCCAAAAATAAGCATTTTTCTAGTTTCCAGACAATAACTTGTGTTCAAGTGTATGGATCTCTCTGAAATTGTACTGCAAGGTACCATACCACAAAGGGAAGGCTGGGATTGATTTTGGGGGTAATTGCCTCAAAATTTTAGGAATTAGGGGCCAAAAAGGGGCAAAAAACAAGCATTTTTCTAGTTTCAGGACAATAACTTGTGTGTAAGTGTATGGATCTTTATGAAATTGTACTACAAGGTTCCATATCACAAAGGGAAAGCTGGGTTTGAGTTTGGGGGTAATTGCCCTAAACGTTTAGGAATTTGGGGCCAAAAAGGGGCCAAAAAACAAGCATTTTTCTAGTTTCCAGACAATAACTTGTGTTCAAGTGTATGGATCTCTCTGAAATTGTACTGCAAGGTACCATACCACAAAGGGAATGCTGGGATTGAGTTTGGGGGTGATGAATCATAAGGGGGTTCAAAACATTTGTTGGGGGGGGGGGATTTTTTTTTCCTTTTTTTGTTTAAAATTTTCTATTTTAAATTGGTTATTTCTGATTTATATATAAAAGCAAATAATAATGATATGGTTTGAATAGGTAGATTAAAATTTTTTAAGTTCTTAGACCACATTCATTCTGAGTCAGAAACCTTTGCTGTGTCAAATATTTAATCACAAACCAAATTCAGTGCTGTATCAAGCTTGAATGTTGTGTCCATACTTGCCCCAACTGTTCAGGGTTCGACCTCTGCGGTCGTATCAAGCTGCGCCCAGCGGAGCATTTTATTAATTTTAGGGCCAGTTTTCAAATTGGTACACATTAAGGTCGGAAGGGTTCAAAAGTAAACATTGTTTGATTTATAAAAAAAATGAATTCTTGGGGTTCTTTGATATGCTGAACTATCCGTGTATTTAGATTTTTTTATTTTTGGTACTGGTTTTCAAATAAGTCCACAAGGTCCAAAATTAAACTTTGTTTGATTTAAAAAAAAAAAGAATTCTTGGGATTTTTGATATGCTGAATCTATCTTTGTATTTAGAGTTTTTATTTTGGGACCGGTTTTCAAATTGTCCACATTATGGTCCAAAGGGTCAAAAATTAAACTTAGTTTGATTTTAACTAAAGCTGAAATCAAAGATTGATTTTGGTCCCAGTTTTCAAGTTGGTCTAAATTGGGGTCAAAAACTAAACTTTGTTTGATTACAACAAAAATTGAATATATGGGGTTCTTTGATAAGCTGAATCTAATCTTGTATTTAGATTTTGGAATTTTGGGCCCTGTTATCAAATTAGTCCACATTGAGCTCCAAAGGGTACAAAATTCTTGGTGTACTTGGATATGCTGAATCTAACTGTATTTATATTTTGAATATTGGACCATCATAGGTAAAAGTCCAATTTCAAATTTTTCAGTTATTTGACCAATTCTTGAATCTGTCCAAATCGAGTCAAAATTAAATTTTGTTTGATTTCAACAAAATTGAAAATATGGGGTTCTTTGATATGCTGAATCTAACCTTGTATTAAGATTTTTGATTTTGGGGCCTGTTATCAAATTGGTCCACATTGAGGTCCAAATGGTCGAAAATTAAACTTTGTTTGATTTGATATGATAATTCTTTGGGTTCTATGATATGCTGAATCTAACCGTGTATTTAGATTTTGGATATTGGACCATAATAGGTAAAAGTCCAATATCAAAATTTTCAGTTCTTTGACCTTATTTATTATGTGTCAGAAACCTATACTGTGTCAAATATTTAATCACAATTCAAATTCAGAGCTGTATCAAGCTTGAATGTAGTATCCATACTTGGCATTTGTGTCCCATGGAAACATTCTTCTTTTTTTATATTAACTAATTAATGTACATTTGCCTCTTATCTTGAAAAATATAATAGAAAGGTAGTAACTGTTAGCAGGAAAAATGATGGGTATACAAGTTCTGTAAGAATGCCAACATGACAGAAACCATGGACTGACTCCTAAAAGTAAGGTGAGCAATTCAGGCTCCTATGAGCCTCTTGTTTTGGATCCGCCCAATTTTATACCCTCTACTGAAAACAATACAAATATTTTAAAGGAAATATTCTAGACACCTCAGAACTGTCCTTTGTGTGAGAGTTTGTAGAGAATACAAGTTTTAGTGTCAAATATATATTGGCTTGTGTTGACACAAATTAGATTTGCAATGCAAGAAATGTGTTTAAGTATTTTTGTAAAGTTATGACAAAAGATGTAAGTTTTTTTGAAAGCGTGTATTCATATGTACATATATATATACAATCATTATGTGTCATTAAATTTTCATTAATAAAGACATAAAATGTTAAATATTTTTGTTTGTTAGTTGTATTTTGTTTAGATATAGAAAATATTTATTTAGTTTAATATTTATGAAAAATGGAAGTAATTTTACTTTCCTATTCATTGAACATTGAAGATTGTGGCTTCATAGAGGTTCAGCAAGTTTTAAAAAAATGGAATATTTAGTGTTTTTGGTATTTGACCAATCAAAAACAAGCTAATCAGAAGTTATGTACGAAGATTCCTCATTTGGTGTTGATTGATTGACATACATTGCAGCAAAAAATGTCACATTGGTATGCATTGAACACTATGGTTAGTCACATTTTCTTTACCTTCTCTGAAACTTCTTTGTCAGTCAGACCAAAACTTATGGAAAGCTTGCATTTCGTTCAGATTGAACAAAAAGAAATCCTTATTTGTTCATTTCAAATTTCAAAAAAAACAACTAAAAATAATTTTAAAAATACTGTAAAAGTGCTAATTGCTCTGGAAGATCAAAAGGAAAAGGATTTTTTTTTATCAGAGTTGAATTTCTTGACATTTGGCACAGATACCAGATCAGCAATTCATTGGCCTTAATGGCCTCTAGTTTTATTTTGTGAGTGCTAAAATTTATTGTGGAATGAAAAGAGTGAAGGCTTTTATTAGAGGTCTACTTATTATTCTTTGAAATTTCAACTAAAGATGAAGAGCTGGACCTAACCTTTCCCCTACTGGATACCTAAATACATAAGTGTCCTTATAGGTATAGACATTTCATTGCCGGCTCTTCCAAATGCTCAACAAATCCTATTCCTATATTTTTAACTGCTATTTTATCAACAATCAAAACTGGGCTTTACAGTAAGGAGGAAACGACCTAATTTTTATGCCCCCACTGTAGCAGAGGGGGCATTAAGCAGAGGATGAATTAGAGGGGTTTCCAGGGTGCCCGGGCCCCCCTTTTGTGGGAAAAATTTGGTTGATTATTTAGGGAATCACTGAAGCATGACTGGAGCGGGCCCCCTCTTAGGCAGTCAGTGAGCCCCCTTATGAAAATTTCTGGATCCGCCACTGTTAAAGTGTTACCCTTGTCCGTCCATTCAAAATTACGTCCCAAAAATTAGTTTCCCTTCTCTAACTTTAGTTTAACTCAACTATATGTTATGAAACTTATACACAATGATTATTAGCACAAAACTCAGATCAAGTTAGAACTTGGGTGGCGTCACTTTTATTGTTCTCAAGTTATGCCCCTTTATAACGTTATATGCAAGCAGGGTCATCATCTGTTACCCATGGATACATTCTCCATTTATTTAAATTTACTCTGCTCAACCTAAAAATAGACTTGATCTATTAGAATTTTCTCCTGATAAGAACCAAGTAAGTAAATGTGCATGTCTCATAGAAATATGTTGACAATCTCTAAAACTATTCTACATTAATAAAGACAACAACATAATGAGAGACTGCCAGATGTGGTGACCATCTTGAAATTACAACTAAAGTAGGTCCTAAATTTCAGCACACATTATATGTGGCATAAAGCACTGTACTTAAGATTGGTCTACCTATACACAGTTGTGTATGTACTTTAGAAGGTCACCCTCTTATTGATAACTTTTTCCTTTATTGTTGAGTCTGCACCATTTATGCCGCGAAGATACATTTGGTTTCCGCACAATAACTTTAGTTTAAGTGAATGGATCTCTATGAAATTTTACCATAAGGTTCAAAACCACAAAAGGAAGGTTGGGATTGATCTTTGGGGTTATGGTACCAATAGTTAAGGAATTAGGGGCCAAAAATAAGCATTTTTCTAGTTTCCAGACAATAACTTGTGGAACGGTGTATGGATCTCTCTGAAATTATACCACAAGTTTCCATACCACAAAGGGATGGTTAGGATTTGCTTTTGGGGGTTATGGCTCAAACCGTTTAGGAATTAGGGGAAAAACAAGGGTGTCCTGGTTAATGGACAAATACTTTAGTACAAAACATAATTTTAAGCAGTGTAAGGGAGGTAATTCAAATACATCATTTGAATTACCAACCCTTTCACTGCTTTTAAATTATGTATAAAGTAATGGTTAATGAACAATTAAGACAATTTAAAAGCAGTGTAAGGGAGGTAATCCAAATACAAGGTTTTGATAACTTCCTTTCACCGCTTTTAAATTATGTTTAAAGAATGCATATTTATAAAAGAAGACCAATAAAAATACCTGCAAATGTTGCATCTTTTTTTTTTACAAAAAAATCCATATGAAAGATTTGACACCATATTTTAAATTCTATTATAAGATAAATTAAGTTAGCACTAGGGTAAATTTAAATGGGTAATTATGGTTGCAAACTCCATTGGAAATTTGAATTGAGATTATGACCATATCTTGAGGGAAAGATTTTTTGGGGGGGAAAAAGGGGGGAGGGGTAAAAAGAAATTGTGGGGGGTCAATTTTTTCTCATTTCAGATTTCAGAAATTTAAAAGAAAAATTCTTCATATATTATTTTTTTGGCAAAAAAAAAGTGTGTGTTGGGGGGTTAATACGCAACGGCATAGTGTATTGCACAAAAGCAAAAAAAAAAAGAAGGGGGTTAAATTTTTTATTATTTTTGTGGGGGGAGGGGGGGTCAATTCGCAACAGCAAAGTGTATTGCACAAAAGCAAAAAATTGAATATAAATTCAAATCATATAACCAATTCTAAGTTCTTTGACTACAGTTATTCTGTGTCAGAAACCTTTTATGTGTCAAATATTTAATTACAATCCAAATTCAGACCTGTATCTAGCGTGAATATTGCGTCCATTTTTGCCCCAACTGTTTAGGGTTGGACCTCTGCAGGCGTATCCAGCTGCGCTCGGCGAAGCAACTTATTGTAGTTTCCGGACAATAATTTTAAAATTTCAAATTGGATCTCTGGTGTTTTTTAATATGCTGAATCTAACCATGTTGCTAAATTTTGGATATCAGACCATACTAGGTAAAATAAATGTCCCATTTCAAATTTTTAAGATCTTTGACCACATTTATTTTGTGTCAGAAACCTATATTATGTCAAAAATTTGATCACAATCCAAATTCAGACAGTATCAAGCTTGAATATTGTGTCCAAACTTGCTTCAACTGTTCAGGGTTCGACCTCTGCGGTCGTATCAGTCTGCCCTCGGCGAAGCATTTTATTTACAGTTCACATTCCGATTTAGTCTGAGGTTAAAAAAATTTCAGTCATCAATAACTTTGTCAAACCATGGAAGTATTATATTGTTAATATAATACTTTCATGGTCAAACCTTCATATGATTTTATGAAATTTGGACACAAGCTTATTTATGACCAAAATAAAGTATCAAGAGCAAAATTTTTAATTTTTTAGTAGTGTAGGTTGCACTTTGTAAATACAGCTGTTTCACAAACCACGCCTCTTTTGGGGAGATATATAATATTCATAGATCGGGTATTTTGTTTTGTTTACCTACTGGTTCCCGGATATGATCTCTATCTTTTATCTCAAAGAGACATAACTTGGGAATGTTACCAGTACAAATACACATGGATAGCGGCTAAATTGAATTCTGAGGAAGATCCAAATTGAATGGAGGGGTAGTACAGAATTTTAGTATAAGTTTAAACTCTTAGAAGTTCGAGGCATATAAATGTTGAAAATATGCCGCACAGCCCTATATTTTGACCTTTGAAAAAAATAGTAGTGCATATGAACTTTCCATTCTAGGATACAATTTTTTACGAAACTTCATAGTTAAAGTGGCACAGTTTTAGCCGTAAAAGGAGTTCCTATGGGAAATTGCATTGTCTATATTTATAGAAGTGCAACCTTGATTGATAAATGGACCTAGTTTTTTTACAGTTAACATTCAGATTTATCACTGTATCATCGCCACCGGAAATTGGGTACTAACGAAGCGGAGAGAAATGGAAAAAAAAGTAAACAAGGTAAGAATTCATTCAATTTAAAGCATTTCTACTGATTTGACGAGAGTACCGCTTAAGAAATGATTTTCTGATATGTAATTCTTTAAATTATTAGGCCGATAAGTACAAAATTAAGAGAAGATTTTGTGTTATACTCAAGAACTTGCCACTTAGTACCTGGAAATTTTGAGGTCGATCGTCCTCTGTCGCCCCATTGGCAAGATATTCAACTGTTTTTCATTATTTTTCCAGACACTTTTTTAGATTATTATAGTGTGGCATCATATTTACTGAAATTTGTTGTCAAAATGAACGTTTTTAAAAAATATAGACCATAAAAAATAAAGTTTAGGGTACGGCAACTTGCTCATGTTGACAAATTTACTGTATGGCAACAAGGACGTATAACTAACTAATATACGTCCTTGATGGCAACTTGTTTTCAACTGTATGGCAACTTGCTAATTTCGAAATATTTATTTGCCGTCTTTTTAAAGAAAATAAAGTATTAGGTTCAAATATCTAATTATGCATTTGATAAAAATACAATTCGCTTGACACCATTTAAGATGTATACACAATATAAGGCTTGAACACAGTCCTATTACATCTTTTACATACCTGATGTGTACAATATGAATACGGCATATACAAAAGCTGGCAAATGTTGTAACTTTCGGAAAGGCATGTCACTGTTTTACTGACCTGTTGTTCTGCCCTGACGTAGCGTTAAATGTTACCCATGTCCGTCCGACCCGTCTCTCCCGTCCGTCCAGAAAGTCCCAATAATTGGTTTCCGTTCTCTAACTTTAATATGCCTTAACCAAATGTTTTAAAACTTACACGAAATGCTTATCATCACAAAACACAGATCAAGTTATAAATTGGGTAGCGTCACTGTTACCGTTCTTGAGTAATGCCCTTTTATAAATGAAAAAAAGCTAAAGCTGTCGTTTCTGTTCTCAAACTTTAGATTGCCTCAACCAAATGTTTTAACCATACAACATTAGTCAGCATTTGCATATAAGTGATGAAGATTTCGGGGATGGGTTGTGGGTGGAGGGAAGGAAGGAGGTAATGGCAAGAGAATTTTTCCGCATTGAATATTTAGAACCATTAAGTGAATGAAGTCTCTTTCAACCTTTAGATAAAATGAAATATAAATGAGTTATCATTCTCTGCAAAAAATAAATGTTGTATTGCTACACCACGGCACCATGTTAAGGGAGGTTTGAGTGCTCACAAACATGTTTAAGCCCGCCTCAATATATATGTGTCTGTCCCTGGTCAGGAACATGTAATATAGCGGCTGTCGTAAGTTGCTGCCTGACATATTTGTTTATGATTTTGTCATAAATCAGGCAATTTTAATACGGTATGGGTTTTGTTCATTGTGAAGTGTATAGTAACCAATAGTTGGTCAAATCTATTTCATTTGGACTTTGTTTTAAAGTCCTCTCAGTGAAAACCATTCCACGTCTCCTTTTTCAATTAATGTTATTGTCTTATTTGTAAAAGGCAGATACAGCCAATATATTAGAATAAAGAACATTAATTTTCAAAAAAAACCTTCATCTCTATTTGTACGACTTTGCCCCCAGCAGAGCTATAGAAAAACAGTACATTAACGGGTGTTACACGGACACTTTTTATGAATAGAATCACTCGTGCATGATCAGTCAGTTCATGGGCACTTTAAATTTCAATTAGATTTGAACTTTTTGTTTCACCGACATATTTCCTGTCTTTTTAATTAACATATTTACGTTAGCATCAATAACTATATTGTGTTCAAACAATTCCAGTAAATTACTATTCATATCAGTAGTCTAAGGAATTGACCATTTAAATTTAAAAGAGGGGTTATGGTTTTTTTGCTAAAAAGATATTTTGATCCCCAATTTTATGAGACAAAATATATTGTGTCAAGCAGATGACAAAATAATGTTCTGATTCCTGATTTTCCGAATATCGTAATGGGAAATTGCATTGTCTATATTTATAGAAGTGCAACCTTGATTGATAAATGGACCTAGTTTTTTTACAGTTAACATTCAGATTTATCACTGTATCATCGCCACCGGAAATTGGGTACTAACGAAGCGGAGAGAAATGGAAAAAAAAAGTAAACAAGGTAAGAATTCATTCGATTTAAAGCATTTCTACTGATTTGACGAGAGTACCGCTTAAGAAATGATTTTCTGATATGTAATTCTTTAAATTATTAGGCCGATAAGTACAAAATTAAGACAAGATTTTTGTGTTATACTCAAGAACTTGCCACTTAGTACCTGGAAATTTCGAGGTCGATCGTCCTCTGTCGCCCCATTGGCAAGATATTCAACTGTTTTTCATTATTTTTCCAGACACTTTTTTAGATTATTATAGTGTGGCATCATATTTACTGAAATTTGTTGTCAAAATGAACGTTTTTAAAAAATATAGACCATAAAAAATAAAGTTTAGGGTACGGCAACTTGCTCATGTTGACAAATTTACTGTATGGCAACAAGGACGTATAACTAACTAATATACGTCCTTGATGGCAACTTGTTTTCAACTGTATGGCAACTTGCTAATTTCGAAATATTTATTTGCCGTCTTTTTAAAGAAAATAAAGTATTAGGTTCAAATATCTAATTATGCATTTGATAAAAATACAATTCGCTTGACACCATTTAAGATGTATACACAATATAAGGCTTGAACACAGTCCTATTACATCTTTTACATACCTGATGTATACAATATGAATACGGCATATACAAAAGCTGGCAAATGTTGTAACTTTCGGAAAGGCATGTCACTGTTTTACTGACCTGTTGTTCTGCCCTGACGTAGCGTTAAATGTTACCCATGTCCGTCCGACCCGTCTCTCCCGTCCGTCCAGAAAGTCCCAATAATTGGTTTCCGTTCTCTAACTTTAATATGCCTTAACCAAATGTTTTAAAACTTACACGAAATGCTTATCACCACAAAACACAGATCAAGTTATAAATTGGGTAGCGTCACTGTTACCGTTCTTGAGTAATGCCCTTTTATAAATGAAAAAAAGCTAAAGCTGTCGTTTCTGTTCTCAAACTTTAGATTGCCTCAACCAAATGTTTTAACCATACAACATTAGTCAGCATTTGCATATAAGTGATGAAGATTTCGGGGATGGGTTGTGGGTGGAGGGAAGGAAGGAGGTAATGGCAAGAGAATTTTTCCGCATTGAATATTTAGAACCATTAAGTGAATGAATTCTCTTTCAACCTTTAGATAAAATGAAATATAAATGAGTTATCATTCTCTGCAAAAAATAAATGTTGTATTGCTACACCACGGCACCATGTTAAGGGAGGTTTGAGTGCTCACAAACATGTTTAAGCCCGCCTCAATATATATGTGTCTGTCCCTGGTCAGGAACATGTAATATAGCGGCTGTCGTAAGTTGCTGCCTGACATATTTGTTTATGATTTTGTCATAAATCAGGCAATTTTAATACGGTATGGGTTTTGTTCATTGTGAAGTGTATAGTAACCAATAGTTGGTCAAATCTATTTCATTTGGACTTTGTTTTAAAGTCCTCTCAGTGAAAACCATTCCACGTCTCCTTTTTCAATTAATGTTATTGTCTTATTTGTAAAAGGCAGATACAGCCAATATATTAGAATAAAGAACATTAATTTTCAAAAAAAACCTTCATCTCTATTTGTACGACTTTGCCCCCAGCAGAGCTATAGAAAAACAGTACATTAACGGGTGTTACACGGACACTTTTAAGATGATACACGGACACTTTTTAGTTGTTACACGGACACTTTTTATGAATAGAATCACTCGTGCATGATCAGTCAGTTCATGGGCACTTTAAATTTCAATTAGATTTGAACTTTTTGTTTCACCGACATATTTCCTGTCTTTTTAATTAAAATATTTACGTTAGCATCAATAACTATATTGTGTTCAAACAATTCCAGTAAATTACTATTCATATCAGTAGTCTAATTAAGGAATTGACCATTTAAATTTAAAAGAGGGGTTATGGTTTTTTTGCTAAAAAGATATTTTGATCCCCAATTTTATGAGACAAAATATATTGTGTCAAGCAGATGACAAAATAATGTTCTGATTCCTGATTTTCCGAATATCGTATATAATACATGTAGTGCTAATTTCGAAAAATAAATATTTGGGTGATAGCGTTGAAAAACTAAATAAATTTCTTACTCAAAAAAGAACATACCCCCCTTTTGAAGCTAAATGGTCGGTCCGTAAATGTGTATTTTTTTTTCAAGATATGGACGTGAATAGTATTCTGTAAGTAAAGAAATGCCGGCACCGACGTTTATATTTCAATAAAAAAGACAGGAAATATATATAAAAAAAATCAAATCTAATCAAAAGGTAAAATCCCTATCAACTCACCAATGCACGATTGATCCTATGGATAAAAAGTGTCCGTGTAATACATGTTCAAATAGGCAGCAAATTTTGAAGAAAATCATTCAACTTATGTCATCAATTTTGGACGGTAAGCTGCGATTGGATCATAAAGTGACACGTGTTTAATCCTGCTCAACACTAACAGAGACATATAAAAACCATAAGCATGATTTTTTTTTACATGTACATGTAAATCCAAAATATATGCCTATATATATCTAATAACAAGACGAAATCCATTTTTTCATGTCATTTCATTCACTAATGAAATAGGAAATTCATTCTTTTGATACATTTATATTGTTATTGACTTCATAAATATTGAATTAATATATATTGAATTCATATATTTGACGGCAAACGTACGATTTTTACGATTTTTTTTAAAGAGGGAATGGGGGGATGGAATGACACATCCTGCATTTTCAACAAAAAAAAGATCATGCCAATTTATTTTACCCCCCCCCCCCCCCTTTCCGTTTTTCCCCAATAAAAATCAAATGGTAGCTTGCTTACCTCTGATTTTTTTTTCATACATTGCTTACTTGCGAAGTTGCATTTTAAAAAGTCTCAAATGTGTACAACATTCATCTTTTACTTGAAATGGTTATATTTTATAAAGTTATTAGATTCTTGAATTTTTTGAGAAAAAAACTCTCGACTGAAGGGAAGTGAAAAAAAATTGTTTTAACTGTTACTTAGTAACTTACATTAAGTGGTATATGGTCATTTAAGTTTTACTTTTGCTACTTCTTCTAAATGCAAAATGTACTTCTTCTTTCTTGAAACGTCGTACAAGTCAGATACAAAACAAAGGTAACAAAAAACAGGCCGGAAACAACCTCCCGTATAGTTTTTCTGCACTTGTAGTCAGGTCAAGGTCCTCAGCTATCGCCTCGGACCTTGACCTGACTACTCGTGCAGAAAAACTATCCGGCAACGGTTGTTACCGGCCTGTTTCTTTGTTACCTTTGTATTGTATCTAATACATAGTAAGAAATGAACAAGCTCGGTGGCTAACACTGTTTAAATTTAAAAAAAATATTAACCTTAGATTAATCATTTTTGGAAAGAATGAAAGAAGAATCCGATACAAGGGATAAAAATCCGGCTGTGGCTACGGCATAAACTTTTTATATAAACTTTCTACTTGAGAATAAAGATTACCTTATATGAAGTTTTTTTTTTGTAATACAATTCACAAAAGCTAGCATCTTCGATTTGTAAGTTTAAAGAATTATAATGAAATAACATCTAATAAGGACAGGTTGAAATATTTTTGAATCCTGATGGTGCATACTCATAAATTCTTTTTGAAAAATCCACGTAAATTTAAATGTTGATTTGATAGCGTTCATTTATTTATTTGCCCTCGTAAACAGTTTTGTTAAAATACCGAAATCGGTAAATTCTTATCGTGAACGAATAAGTCGGGTACACCTTTTTACATTCAGGCGTGCTTAAGTTGCACTTTTTTCTTCGTATTAAGAAAAGTGATTTTAATTTTAGCATCTATCTAAAGATTAGATTATTTACACACACACAAAAATAGGGCTTACTGTTGATTTTGAAACTCTATGAATTCAAATTTATGTTCAACCAAACAGATTTAACTACTGGAAGTGTTTAACGACCTTGACTGGCTGTTCAGCCCTCGCACGGTCGGTACCAAACAGATAGGCCGAGATCCATACCTTTATAAGTTTCAAAACAGAGATGGTGTGTTTGAAAACAAATAATCACGTACTGCTATATCTTTTAAGGCAAATGCAAGTCTTACTTGTATTAATCATATAATTTTAATTGGCACAATATCACATTAAAATTTACTGAGAAATATTATACATAGTAATCATGAAAATGTATTACTGTAACAATGAAAATTCGGACGAATACACTCCTTTTCACTACCCCGCCATCTACTCATTTAACTTTAAGCCAAACAGCCTTAGCAACAGTCTTTTATCAAAAAAAAAATTTCCCTGTAAATAAAAAGATTGATTGAATTTACTTAAACTAAAAAAAAAAAAAAAAATACAATCTTATTTTCAATAAGAAACAAGAAAATTAATTCGAAACACAATTCATGATTTATTTCTCCTAATTTTCAATGAAAACAAAGTATTTTCTTCACTTTTCTTTTAACAAATTATTCATTTCAAAATTTTTAAAAATAAACAATAAACAATGTTGAAGACCGTTCCTTGACCTATAATGGTTTACTTTTATAAATTGTGACTTGGATGGAGAGTTGTCTCATTGGCACTCATACCACATCTTCCTATATCTATTTAACCCAGCACATTAATATTCTTTATGTGTCTGTCCGAAGCCACGAGCCTGTAGTTTGGTGGTTGTCGTTGGTTCATCTCTATCATATTTGTTATTTTTCGTTAATTGTTTTGTTATGAGTTAGGCCGTTAGTTTTCTTGTTGAATCCTTCCACAATTTTCATGTCGGGGCTTTTTATAGCCGACTGTAAGGTACGATTTTTCGTTGTTGAAGCGGCCAAACGATAGCATATAATTGCTTACATACACTTTATTTGACCCTGGTGGATAGTTATCTGATTTGCAATCATACAACATCTCCACTGTTTATATTTAAATAAAAAAAACAGCGCCAACAAAAGATGAATGGTCGGTTTTTTTTATTGAACTTACAAAATTTCACCCTGACAACAAATAAGCCAACAGTCGTTAGTAGTATAACGATATATATATATGAATGTATTTAGGATAATATGGTTGAAAAAAACCTTTTTGTCTTTAAAAACACAAAGTCAAATAGAGGTACGCAACGACGACTTCTGAACGAAATTAACGGAATATATTTTATAATAATTGATAAGTAGTTAAATTTGTATATTTGTAAGCCGGTAAAGCTTTGATACAGCCAAAATTTCGTCACTTGATATTATCTAAACAGTGATTAATTTCATCTTTAAATTACAATATATTGCAAGACGCCGTACAGACAAAAGTTGTTATTTTGCAATTCGCCGTACAACGTCCTGCAATTCGCCGTACAATGAACAAACAATGTTTTGGTCCATATTCTTTAAAAACATCTTTATGACAACAGATTTCAGTAAATATGATGTCACACTATCATAATCTAAAAACGTGTCTGGAAAAATAATGAAAAACAGTTGAATATCTTGCCAATGGGGCGACAGAGGACAATCGACCTCGAAATTTTCAGGTACTAAGTGGCAAGATTTGGAGTATAACACAAAATATTGTCTTACTTTTGTACTTATCGGCCTAATAATTTAAAGAATTATATATCAGAAAATCATTTCTTAAGCGGAACCCTCGTCAAATTAGTAGAAATGCTTAATGAATTCTTACCTTGTTTACTTTTTTTTTTCCATTTCTCTCCGCTTCGTTAGTACCCAATTTCCGGTGGCGATGATACACAGTGTTTATATAGTCTAGTTTTTTTTACAGTTAACATGCAGATTTAGTCTGATTTTATAAAGTTTGGATGGAAGCTTGTTTATGACCAAAAGACAGTATCCAGCGTGAAATTTTTATAATATTTATTTTCATTTTCCCATATTTTACTGATAAATGGACTTAGGTTTTTTTTTATAGTTAACAAGTAGATACAGTCTGGGGTTAAAAGTTTGTTACACATCAATTACTCAAACCTTCTTACGATTTTATGAAACTTTGGCAGAAGCTTTTTATGATTAAGAGATAATGTCTGAAGCAAACTTTTGAAATTATATTATTTTCATTTTCAGTATTTTTCTGATAGATGGACTTAGTTTTTTACAGTTAACATTTACAGTCTGGGATTGAATTTTTTGACATGATAATTTTGTAAACCTTCATGGATTGTTATGAAACTTGGACAGACGCTAATCTTCAAGACCAAGAAATAACATATAAAAATCAAGTTGCTTTCTTTAAAAAAAAGAAAAGCAACACGTGAACCCGAGACAGCTGACTGGTCACCAAAAAAATGTTGTTGATTTTTTTTTGGCTTTAGATTTGAAATAATTGACTGAATAGAATAAGGTACTGATGATGTTTAAACACCTTTATTGAAAATATGTAATTTTGTGTAGATTCTTACACAAGTCAATTAAAAGTAGTGTTGGATTTTAGTTGTAAAGAAAAAAGTGTATACAGCTTCTATATGAATTTACCTTTTAATGCTTGACTATTTTATTTATTACTTGGGAGTGTACATCAGTTTTTCTTCGTGTTAAATATACATACAAAGTCCTAATCCTATTCAATTCTTAGTTTCTGCAAACCGAATGTCTAAAGCAAACTGTACAGACCAATCGCAATATAGATTTAAGCACTCAGTTTGCTAAAATAATCTTGATGTATTTATTTCATCTGTCATATCTTCATATTTTGTTTCTTTGATGGCTTAAATTATTTTTATAATCATTATTGAAAGTGTCGTCTGTACTCATGGTAGATTGTGTATACAGAGAAACTGAAAGTCCAATTTCCATGTGAAGTGTAATTCTGTGGCATGCAACTTATAAGACGGTTTCGTATTTTGTTTTTGAGAGTAACACATCAACTCCATTGGGACCTCTTATATACTGAGAATTATATTGGTCTTTTAAAACATCTCAAATTTTAAGGATTTCCTGGAGTTACTTTAATCAATCCAAATATTCTATTGGAAAAACTTAGTTCTGAAGAAGTTTAAAACCAATTAGTATAAAAAATGATATGTGTCCAATGTAGATATATAAAATTGTATAGATACCAGGATTAAAATGTTGTACGCCAGATGCGCATTTCGTCTACAAAAGACTCATCAGTGACGCTCGAATCAAACATGTTAAAAAGGCCAAATAAAGTACGAAGTAGAAGAGCAAGACCCATAATTCAAAAACAAAGGTTTTGCCAAATACATCTACGGTAATCTATTTATTCCTTGGGAAGAAAATCTTTAGTATTTCGAACATTTCAAAGTTTATAATAGGACAGTCACTCAAAAAACTAGAGGCTCTCAAGAGCCTGTGTCGCTCACCTGACTCTACTTTGGTTTTAGAAATCATGTAAAGATAGATAAAAATCATAACAGATACCAAAATAATGATTGAGGCCAAATTGGTCCCGTTATTTAATAAAATATCCTGGTGGCCATCTTGAACAGTAAATCGGCAACAAAGTAGCAACACTTGGTCAGCACCTCATAAGGAACATTCATGCCATGTTTAGTTTCATTCCATTCAGTGGTACTCTAAAAGAAGACATTTGTATGTATTTCCCATAGCGTCCTATGTTAAACTAAGCCCCCCCCCCCTTGCGGCCATCTTGGATGATGGATCAACTGCAAAGTAACAACACTTGGTCAGCACCTCATAAGGAACATTTATGCCATGTTTGGTTTCATTCCATTCAGTGGTTCTCTAAAAGAAGTCATTTGTATGCATTTCCCATAGGGTCCTATGTTAAACTAAGTCCCCCCGCTGGCGGCCATCTTGGATGATGGATCGGCTACAAAGTAACAACACTTGGTCAGCACCTCATAAGGAACATTCATGCCATGTTTGGTTCCATTCCATTCAGTGGTTCTCTAAAAGAAGACATTTGTATGTATTTTCCATAGGGTCCTATGTTAAACTAAGTCCCCCGCTGTCGGCCATCTTGGATGATGGACCGACTGCAAAGTAACAACACTTGGTCAGCACCTCATTAGGAACATTCATGCCATGTTTGGTTTCATTCCATTCAGTGGTTCTCTAAAAGAAGACATTTGTATGTATTTCCCATAGGTTCCTAAATTAAACTAAGTCCCCCGCTGGCGGCCATCTTGGATGATGGATCGGCTGCAAAGAAACAACACTTGGTCAACACCTCATAAGGAACATTCATGCCATGTTTGGTTCCATTCAATTCAGTGGTTCTCTAAAAGAAGACATTTTGTATGTATTTCCCGTAGGGTCCTATGTTAAACTAAGTCACCCACTGGCGGCCATCTTGGATGATGGATCAGCTGCAAAGTAACAACACTTGGTCAGCACCTTATAAGGAACATGCATGCCATGTTTTGTTTCATTCCATTCAGTGGTTCTCTAAAAGAAGACATTTGTATGTATTTCCCATAGGGTCCTATGTTAAACTAAGTCCCCCGCTGGCGGCCATCTTGGATGATGGACCGACTACAAAGTAACAACACTTGGTCAACACCTCATAAGGAACATTCATGCCATGTTTGGTTTCATTCCATTCAGTGGTTCTCTAAAAGAAGTCATGTGTATGCATTTCCCATAGGGTCCTATGTTAAACTAAGTCCCCCGCTGTCGGCCATCTTGGATGATGGACCGACTGCAAAGTAACAACACTTGGTCAGCACCTCATAAGGAACATTCATGCCATGTTTGGTTTCATTCCATTCAGTGGTTATCTAAAAGAAGTCATTTGTATGCATTTCCCATAGGGTCCTATGTTAAACTAAGTCCCCCGCTGGCGGCCATCTTGGATGATGGATCGGCTACAAAGTAACAACACTTGGTCAACACCTCATAAGGAACATTCATGCCATGTTTGGTTTCATTCCATTCAGTGGTTCTCTAAAAGAAGTCATTTGTATGCATTTCCCATAGGGTCCTATGTTAAACTAAGTCCCCCGCTGGCGGCCATCTTGGATGATGGATCGGCTACAAAGTAACAACACTTGGTCAGCACCTCATAAGGAACATTCATGCCATGTTTGGTTTCATTCCATTCAGTGGTTCTCTAGAAGAAGTTCAAAATGTAAAAAGTTAACGACGACGACGGACGCCAAGTGATGAGAAAGGCTCAATTGGCCCTTCGGGCCAGGTGAGCTAAAAAAGGAAAGAGAAACAGCCAGAGGTCAGAATACCTTAACTTATGATGACCATGATTTAACGTCACATGTCCAGCTCTTACTGCCGTGTCTTGAATTAAGATAAGAAAGGCAAAAATTTACAGTCCGCGAGAGAAATTAATATTTATGCATGCACGGGGTTTTCTTGCGCAGGGCAAGAAATGGTTAATGGAAAGCATGCGCACTGATACTCTGGATTATAATACGCATTTTCGTCATGACGTATATTTATTCTAGGCTCAAATCTAATGCTAGTTGAATTCAGATATCAAACTACCCACCTCAAGTGTTTTGACTCCGGATTCATGGGCATTTAATCCGAAATTTGTGAATAAACCAAGACGGGTGTATGATAGCTGGTCAACACAATGAATACACAATTTTCAAAATCGCACCATATTGAAAAGATTAAGATGTATAAGATCAAACTATTAAAAACAAAACAAAAAGAATTGAAATGTAATCAACATACATTCCTGTTAATGACTAATTTCCGAAAATTTGAAATTATAATATCAATATATATATAAATAAACATCACTCTACAAGTATTTACTGATGGCAGAGACGTCTCTGCTGATGGACATTTTATTTATTAAATCAATCTCGTCTTCAAGTCTATATTTCCATTATATATAAAAAAAGAAGATGCGGTATGATTGCCAATGGGACAACTCTCCACAAGAGACCAAATGACACAGAAATTAACAACTATAGGTCACCGTACGGCCTTCAACAATGAACAAAGCTCATACCGCACAGTCAGTGGTATATTATATATTATGATATATTATGAATATATTGCTATACAAAATATAAGCAGATACTTATAAAACCATACTAAAACGAAATTAAATAATTAACGTAATAATTAAATGATTATTGTAAAATATTAAATACTTTTTTTTGTGAGATGAAAGCCTGATTTGATATCGTGTATATGTTACAGTGAATTTGTATAATTAGGGATTATGTAGAATCCCTGACTTTTCAGGGATTATGTAGAATCACTAAACTCATTCGTGATTATATATAATCCCTGAAAATGACGAGTGATTTTACATAATCACTGAACATTTTAATAATTATTCTACAAATTCCCTAATATAATTTCAGGGATTATCAATATTGATTAGAAAAATTAAATATAGACAAATTATCATTTTTTTCCCTTATTCCTTTAAATTTTAGTTGAATCGTTTTCATTCCTGATCTACTACTACTAGGTAAATCTTAAGTAAAAAGTTTTTTCCATTTATATTTTATTCAACTGTTGAACCACATTATTTCACAAACAATAAGTATGGCACAGGCATAGATGTTGCTTGGGTTGGAGCAAACGTATGCTCAAAAGTTACTGCAAATTTCAAAATCAAGGAAGTGTCAAACGTGTAAATGCTATCAATATTAAAGATATGACAATTACATGGATGCGGAATAATGGTTGGCCTGCAGGAATTAAATTTGTTCAATTCAAAAAAATCCAAGCAACCACTCTGGCATTAAACGGACACCCTATAAGGCAATGTTTGGAGTAGAGGCAAAGGTTGGCCTAACATCATCCTCCTTGCCAGATGAAATAATTTTTAAACACAGAGGATGATCTTAAAGATATAACCAGAAACGAAAAAAGATGTGGTAAAATAGATGTGAACCAAATAGATGTGCCTTTAGAAAAGTAGGACAAATAGTAAATAGTCGTTGCCATCCAAATTTAGTTTGAAAAATAAATGATTGTTTTTGAAATATTGAGCTTTACATTTTAAAATATTATGTCACATTTTAATGTACTGTACCTAATATTTTAATTTATCTTACCTTCTATAAATTTATGATGATATGATTGGTTAATCGACTACACATGGTGACCATATATATTTCATATAGGTTGTCCTAAAAAATACATGGTTAGTTACCATACACGGTTAGCAAACATATGGGGTGAGTAAGGGGTTACTTCCCTTTTAAAAGAAAAATGACATCTGAAAGGTTTAAACAGACGAAGAAACTGGTAATAAACGATTGAAATACATTCATAAAACAAATCTAAAGCTAACACGTTGTTATTGTTGGCATTTGTTTTTTTTGTATAGACAAATGGAAGTAGGTTCTTAAATATGTTAATTTTAAGTATTGAAGTCTTTTAAATCACTTTAATAGGCCGCTAGTCTTAATACCACATGGGAAGATAGTATGTAAGATAAATTAGTTACATGGTGTGCTAGTGACCTAATACGATATATATGGGGTCAGTAAATTCCATATGGGGATTCGAGCTTCGCTATCACCCCATATGGAATTTACTGACCCCATATATAACGTATTAGGTCACTTACACACCATGTAACTAATAATATTGTGCTGATCATTTTAATATATTTTGCCTAACATTTTAATGTATTTTGCTTAACATTTTGATATATTTTGCCTAACATTTTACTATGTTGAGGTTATCATTTTAATATTTAGTGCTTAATATTTAACAATTTCTGTATATAATGATGTTTTGGTATGGTTTTATAAAATAAATTATTTAACTTTTATTCATTTTCTTTATATATAAAACTAATTTTTCATTTCAGTTATTATGTATAATCCCTGACGTTTTTTCTAGTGATTATACATAATCCCTGAAAATTTTAGTGAGTATATATAATCCCTAAACTAACCAGTGATTCTACATAATCCCTGAAAATTTTAGGGATTCTACATAATCACTGATTATACAAATTCACTGTAACATATATATGTCTCTGATATCGTTGTAAAGTATTTTTTTCATTCACTACAATTTAAATTTAACTAACTTATGTGTACGCATCCCTGATAATATGTGCTCATATGTTGCATAAAATTTTCATAAATGTATTCACTGTTCAGACATGTCATCGTAACACAGTACATGATATATAAGGCATGAGGATGGAATTGTTACAGATCAGCTGAACTATCTATTGTAAAGGATCCTACAAATTAATGTAAGATGCAGTCACAGAAATAATTATATTACAAGTACGTCTGAACCAGTGACGACTCTATAACAGATTTTATCCATCGGATCACCAGCAGTGATGGTGATACAAGGCTGAAAATACATTCTGTATATATAATTCGTCTAATTCGTCTAAACAACAGCCCAACAATGTTAGATCTATAAATTTGCGGAAGCAAATTTTTTGTTCTTCCCTGGCCGGGATTCGAACTCATGCTACTGAGATATCGTGGCACCAAATCGCCTTGCACTATGCCCGACGCGCTAGACCACTCGCCCACCTAGGCTCTAAAAAAATAAAGCTTTCGGTGGCATATATTTCATTGGAAAAACATGACACATTTATATATTTTCCAGCTAATCAGACATACAATTCAATTTTTGACATCTTAATTAGATATGTTAACGAGGTGTTAACGAGGACCCTTTTTACAGACATCTTAAAACAAGATAAATATTTATGACCCATTGACATATATATTGCTATATATTACCTCAGTGAAATTTCACCCCTTTGATGTATTTGACATTCCAAAAACAGTGACCCATACCAGCGACTGGACGATGAGGTGGGGGGAGGTTTAACCGCGACCTTGACTACCCATGAGGGGCTTGCAAGGTCTGTCCCCCAGCGACGCATCTGTTAATATATCTTTATATATGAGTTACATAAATAGATGATCATTAACATCCAGTGGCAAAGTAAATGCATATTCAGGACGAGAACATGTTAATGCAATATGAATATTAACACTGCCGCTTGTACAAGACCGACACACTCAGCCGTATTTTGAACGTGTGACAGTCTGCAGGAAGACATGTTACCCTACTCGGAAACATTATTCTCAATCTGATTCCGAGCCGACCCAGTCTTTGTTCTTACTCCTTAATGCCGCATGCTTAGCAGAGAAGCAGTAAATAGCAATTTTAAAGTCTTTGGTTTGACCGCGGAATTGAAATATGACGATGGTTCGCGACCGAGTATTATTTTCCAAAATCTTGTGTTATACCACGGTATGTCTCTGATTACGGTATATAGGTAAAATAAATTTGAGACAAGTGCATGTGATAACAAAGGTTACATTTCCAAAATCCACGGCACGGTTGGTAAAAAACCCAATTTTATATATTAATAAACACATTGCTGAAATCCGATTCGTCACTACAAACTAGCATATTGAACGTATATACAAAGGTAGATAATAATAATGATAGAGGAATTTCTCTTCAAAATTGTATTGCTGAACGTTTTAGTACTGTTATTAATTCTAGAGTGGTAACTTGCTATGATTTTTTTTTCAGTTCACCTATTTGGATTATTTGGCTATTTAGAAATAGTCATAGGACAACTGATAGCATTATTAATCTCAAAACATTGATAATAAAATATTTGACAGAAAAAAGAGCAAGATTTACTGTTGCTTTGTTGATTTATGTCTTACCTTTGACAATCAGTACACATCCAACATCCAATGGATTTAGTGTAAAGACGTCAGAAACAGTCAGAGAAAAACATGACCTTGTGCAATGCCAAATACAAGTATCGACAGACTGTAGAGCCATGAATGTACATATGTATATAACAGTGTATAAATAACTTATAGTTGAGAGGGTAATAGAGCAGATTGTTACCCCGAGAAAACATAGTCAACTGAGGCGAAGCCAAGGTTGACAATGTCTTTTCGTGGGGTAACAATCTGCTCTATCACCCTCTCATATATATGTTATTTAATTTATTATACTGAATGTTCTGTAATTACTGTCTTTTAAATTTCAAATTCAAAGAAATAAACTGTGACGTCTTGTACATAACAATCATCCGTATTTATTAAAGCGCACACTTGATCAAGCGTCTCCGTGAAGGGTAATAGAGTATTTGCCATGGGATAGAGTAAATTGTCTCCCTCGTATTAACCAATCACAATCTGGCATTTTGACATGAAGTATAATAATAATATTTAGTTTGATTTTAATTTACTGATTACAAAACCAATATTAATACCAATAAAACAATATTAAAAGATCTAATTAAAGTGTTGAATTGGTAACCTTTTTGATGAGTTTATTTAAAGGATAAGTTTACCGGGATAGTTTCTAAATTTCCGGGCTCGGAACACAACATCTCCGTAAAAATGAGGATGTGCTATCCCGTTTGAAATAAGTTTTCTACAGGTACAACCAAACTTCAAAACCAAATCTTTATATCTATGGAAGAATTTAGTAAAGGTTTCAAGTAATTTGTGATAACGAAATCCCTAACTTAATAATTTACCAGTAATACATAGATTACGTTCATTAAAATCCAAAACGTCACAACAAACACGGGCATAGCGAACGAGTTGTGATATATAATCACCGTAAGATGGTACCAAAGGAACATCACCATCCAAATAAGGAAAATTAACAATAGGGAATGAAAAATCATCCTTTTTGTCGTAAATTTTAGTGTAGAGTTTCCCGAGTAAAACTGAAATATCTAAATCTAGGAAAGGACAGTTATTACCGTTTATATTTGATTTATTTAAAGTAAGTTCCTTTGGGTAAATTTCGGCAGTATATTTAGAAAATTCTTGATTATTTAACGAAAAAATATCATCAAGATAACGGTAAGTGTTGTTAAACTTATCAATGATATGCAATATAGACGGGTCTTTACTGAGTTTGGTCATAAACTGTGATTCATAACAGTACAAGAACAAGTCTGATATTAAAGGGGCGCAATTGGTGCCCATAGGAATACCTACAACCTGTCGATAAACTTTATTGCCGAAACGTACATAAATATTATCAAGCAGAAAATTAACAGCTTCAATCATCTCATCACACCTCCAGTAAGTATATCTAGCATATTTACCTTTCTCATTAGATAAGAAGGCTTTAAATGAGTTGCAGCAAATATATTTGCATTCAAATTTACCAAACGACCATTTAATTAAATCGGAAAACTTTTGTTTGATAAGATTGTGTGGAAATGTAGTGTAAAGAGTTGAAAAGTCAAAACTGTCAACAGAATCAAAAGGACCATCAAAAGCACGTAATTTATCTAAAACATCCAAAGAATTTTTTACATTCCAAAAATAGTTAATTCCACTATTTTCATATATTTTATTACAAACGTTAATGATAAGTTCTTTGATAGTAGTTAAGGAACTAGTTAAAAGCACTGAAAGATTAGTTGTAGAACACTTACTAGAGGCCGGGATGAAACGATATATTACTGGTTTTTTTGAGTAGTTTAGGTAGCCAATACATAGTAGGGACCTTCAAATGTTCAGAAGAGGCCTTAAGCTGTGATGTGGTTATGATATGTGTGTTTACTATAAGACTCTCTGTGGAGCGCACGGACTTGAATGCCTTTTTCAACTGATTTTTATAGTCTGTTCTTATTTTGTACTGTTACACCACTGTCCCAGGTAAGGGGAGGGTTGGCGCCTTCAAACTAGTTTAGGCCGCCATATTCTGTATGTGCCTGTCCCAACTCAGGAGCCTGTAATGCAGTGGTTGTCGTTTGTTGCTGTGTTACATAGTAGTATTTGTTTTTCGTTCATTATTTTGTACATAAATTAGGCCGTTAGTTTTCTCGTTTGAATTGTTTTACATTTGTCATGTCGGGGCCTTTTATAGCTGACTATGCGGTATGGGCTTTGCTCATTGTTGAATGCCGTACGGTGACCTATAGTTGTTAATTTCTGTGTCATTTGGTCTCTTGTGGAGAGTTGTCTCATTGGCAATCATACCACATCGTCTTTTTTATATAAACAAGGGGATAGTTTGAGTCCGACATTGTTCAGTTACTTTATTAATGATCTCCATTCAATTTTGATGGGACGTGTGATCCTGTGTCCTTAGACGAAACATCAATTAGTAGTCTCAGTTTTTTTATTATCTTTTAATACTATCCGAATCACAAAATGGTTTATAGTCTGCTTTGAACAAACTGGAAAAATATTGCTACAAATGTCAATTGACTGTTAATACTAATTAAACTAAAATTATGACTTTTCATTCAAAAAATTCTGTTTGAGTCATTTATTTTTCTATAAACAAAGTCAGATAACTTAAATTAAAAATTGTAATTTTCTTGGGAAGATTATTGATAATAAATGTAGATTTAAAAGATCAACACAGGAACTATCCAAGAAAGCGCTTAAAGCGTTATTCTCACTAAAAAAAATATATTTCTAATTTTCATCATGCATGTCCCTGTTGGCTTATTATGTTAATTATTTTATTCATTTATTAAACCAAAATTTTACATAATAGTGAAATTTGGTTTATGGAAGAATATTACTCCATTTTTAGAGCCACAAACAGAGCCAAAACCTCTGAATTTCTCTTATTTTTTTTTCAAGTCCCACCTTGAAGAAAGAAAATAGATTCAAGACCCCCACCCCTTCCACAGACATGAAAATTTCACCCCCCACATTTTCCAATACTTTTATTCTTAACCACAAAAAGTACATGCATACATTTTCTTTTTCTATTGTTATTATTAAAAAAAATTAGAGCATCCGTATTGGAAATGAAGCTTCAAGAGGGGAATTTGTTTGTTACTACAGGGAACTTTATTTGGATATGCCTGTTAATGTCTCATTGACATTTACCACACCTTTATTCAATTCCAGCACATTGTTCCTAACCTTTATTAAGGAAGTTAGTAAATTAACTTCGGATAAAAATACTTTCCTGGAAGAACATGTTGAAATCGTCACGGTGTTTTTTTTTATAAACAATTGAGCCTAGCGGAACGAGGTGATTTTTTGTTTATGTCTTCCCTGCCATAAAGTTATATTTTCTTTATTGTGAGGGCAATCTAATTAAAATATAGAACTCGGATTTCGTTATACTACATACTCGTATAGTATAACGAAATCCGAGTTCTATATTTTAATTAGATTGTTGTGAGGAGAAACGCCCGTCTTTATTCTTATGTACATAATCCAACCCTGTCTAAAGAAATAAATTAATTTTATCAGTTAAAAACAGTTATCGAAGCAGTCATAAGGAAGTTCTCCCCATTAGAATACTCATCCCATAGCCCAACGTACTGATTTTATGCCCAACAAACGCACAAATGACGTCGCCTAAAACCAACTGACACTTTGACGGAAAGATAACGATTGGAATCAACTTCACGTATTATCTAATATACTTATATATAAGAATAAGAATAAGAATATTTATTGAATCCAATTAGTGGGCCCGTTTTCGTGCTATTTAGAATGCATTGTGACGTCACAATTTCCATTGAAAAAGCATGCATAGTGGACCATAGTGAGTAACACCTTATCGCTATTCCGGCTGACCCGAGAATCTGTCCCGCTTGAACTATTGACGTCATACAACAATCACTTTTCCATTGTGGTGTCAGATATTTTGTATTATGACGTCAAAATTTTACGGGAACCAGTGTGATGTCCAGTAATGGCGGACAAATAGCGATAAGGTGTATTCATATGACGTTCGAAAACATGATCTGACGAAACCTATATACAACAGTATTTACAAGGACAATCCCCACCCCAACACAAAGGGAGTGCTAGAACACCGGGCAGTCTGTTAATTATTATGATGGAGGAAGCCATGGTACTCGGAGAGTACCACCGGGCTGCTCGGCGGGAACACAAAACGAAAAGATATCAGAAGGTTGATCTGCAGGTCAAAGTAACCAATACAAAGGGGGCGAACGTGAATGGGATCGAACATGCTTTTGGGCGAACGGACCCGGATTCACGCCCAATGCACGTTCGAACTTCATGCACACGTTTAAACAAGTTGCTTTCTTTAAAAAAAGCAATTGACATTTACCACACCTTTATTCAATTCCAGCACATTGTTCCTAACCTTTATTAAGGAAGTTAGTAAATTAACTTCAGATAAAAATATTTTCCTGGAAGAACATGTTGAAATTGTGTTTTTTTTTATAAACAGTTGAGCCTTCTTCCCTGTCATAAAGTTATATTTTCTTTATTGTGAGGGCAATATATAGTATAACGATTTTATATTTTAATATTAGATTGTTGTGAGGAGAAACGCCCGTCTTTATTCTTATGTACATGATCCAACCCTGCCTAAAGAAATAACGATTGGAATCAACTTCACGTATTATCTAATACTTATAAAAAAAAATAATCATTGAATTATATAATATTACTAATAAAAGTATTATCAAAATTGGGTAAAACGGAACAGCCAAAACAGTATCGTATGTATAGGGCTTTAACGGTTAACAAAATTACCGAATTTGTCCTATTAGAATCGAAAAAATTCATGGCAGCCGTAATTCAAGTACACAGTTTTGTTTCTATAAATATCAAACAAGAAAATTCACGTGATATTTATACAATTGTTTTCATAATTATGCAATGATTTAATTCAAATGCACAGGTTTTCAGTTATAAGCATAATTCTACAATGATTTAATTTAAGTGCACAGTTTAGCAATTTTTTGTATGATTATGAAATGATTTATTGCAAGTGCACAGTTTTACAATTATTTGCATAATTCTGCAATGATTTGATTCAAGTGCACAGTTTAGCAATTTTTTGTATGATTATGAAATGATTTAATCCAAGTGCACAGTTTTACAATTATTTTCATAATTATGCAACGATTTAATTCAAGTGCACAGTTTTACATTTTTTTGCATAAATCTGCAATGATGCAATTCATGTGCACAGTTAAGCATTTATTGTATTGTTATGAAATGATTTAATTCAAGTGCACAGTTTTTCAATTATTTGCATAATTCTGCAATGATTAGATCCAAGTGCTAAGTTTAGCAATTTTTTGTATGATTATGAAATGATTTATTTCAAGTGCACAGTTTTACAATTATTTTCATAGTTATGCAACGATTAAATTCAAGTGCACAGTTTTGCATATATATACAATGATTTAATTCATGTGCACAATTTTTAAATTATTTTCATAATTATGCAGTTATTTAATTCAAGTGCACAGTTAAGCATATTTTTTTCATAATTATATAACTTTAATTCAAGTGCACAGTTTTACAATTATTTGCATAATTATGCAACGATTTATTTCAAGTGCACGGTACCGGTTTTGCAATTATTACATTAACCTGCAAGTTAGGAACTGTTAGATATTTTGCACAATTCTACAAAATCATGTGTTTTTTGTTTAATTCAAACACCTTAGCTCACACAGAACAGCAAGCTATTAAGGGCCCCATATATTGCAAACTTAGAAGGACAATATCATTTTATTTTTGTCCGAGGAAGTTGGATGTGGACATTTTTCTTTCGTTTGTGTTGTTGCGAAGATAATTAATTTTTAGTATCAAACTTATGAGTGAAGTCTTTTCCAACTGTTTTTTTTTACATTTTTTTTTTCGTTTTGTTACACCATTGTCCATACTAAACAGGCGCTTTCTTCTTATGTGTCACATGCCTGCTATTTCGTGATTGTAGATGTCTGCCATGTGTGTGTTTTTGATCATTGCTGTAGTATCTATTCCCTTTTGTATTGTTTAACATGGTGTCTTATCGAGGGCTTTTATAGAAAAATGAAGATAACACTTAATCATGTTAATAAATATGTTGTGTCTGAAGCGCTTTTCTGGATTAACGTTCATGAGGAACGTACCAAAACATGTGTTAGCCAAGGAATTTTAAGTACATATACATAGCTTTTTATATGTTGTAGACTTTGTCCATTGTTGCGTTTGTTTATTGTTCGCTTTCTTGTACGTTGCATATATTATTATATTAGAAGTGAGTAGGCAAACATATTTTAAAAAAGATGTGGTATGATTGCCAATGAGACAACTCTACACAAGAGACCAAATGACACAGAACTTAACAACTATAGGTCACTGTACGGCCTTCAACAATGAGCAAAGCCCATACCACATAGTCAGCTATAAAAGGCCCCGAAATGACAAAAAACATTCAAACAAAAAAACTATTGCCTAATTTATGTACAAAAAAATGAACGAAAAACAAATATGTAACACATCAACAAACGACAACCACTGAATTACAGGCTCCTGACTTGGGACAGGCACATACATACAGAATGTGGCGGGGTTAAACATATCAGCGGAAGTTCCTTTAAAATGCCCTGCAAATTTTCTGTGGAAACGTCATTGTGCACATTGAAAACGACTATACATTGTGAGCAAACAGATTTTTTACTTATATATTTCTAGAAAAATAACTATTAGAAGGCAAATGAATCTTTATTTGTCTATTATATCTTTTCCTAATTTAATGAAAGTTTATCCCGTATTTTATTGAATCCAGAAGGAAGATAAACATGAACAACGAAAAATAAAGTGATATGTATACTTCTCTTATAGAAAAATATTATGCAATTTAGGTATGATTGTATAACGTTCAGTCAATTTTTAGTCATTTATTTGGAGTGAAAGGTATTCTTCTCCTTTTTAACCTCTTTCCTCTTCCAACGGGGGTGTGGGCTACTCTTTTCCGCAACAAGAATGAAGGTGAAGGGGATTCAGGCGAAATTACACTTTTTTCCTTGGAGCTTGACGAGTCTGTTGTAGAACTGTCATCCTTGGGGTTGGGTGAGCCTGGTGTGTTGATCTCTGGAGAGGACGTGAACATTGGTGAACCAAGTGATGATCCAGAATCATTTCCCTTTGCTTTGAAATCTGTAGATGAATCTAATCCCTTGGACGAACTTGATTGGTTGAAACTACATTCCGGAGATGTTTGAATGGATGTCGAATCACTGGATGCCCTTTCACTCAATGTTCTTGTGGGGATGAACGGAGCACCAATATAATGTGTCTCTGGTGTAAACCCATGATGAGACAGACAACTTGAGATTACAAGTCTTAATGCATTCATCCAGTTTCCCGCAGAAAAGAAATAACTCAAAATGAAACCTGAATTGATGCATAAAAACGTATTATATTCAATTGTCATGTATGGAACGCCATGACTGTCTTCTGATGTTGATTGTTTAATATGTTCGGTGCTTTATGCATTACGTTCAGTAGTATTTATATTTTGTTCAGTAGTTTTCATATTATGTTCAGTAGTTTTGACATTATGTTCAGTAGTTTTGACATTATGTTCAGTAGTTTTGACGTTATGTTCGGTGCTTTGGTTACTATGTTCAGTAGTTTCATTATTATATGCAGTGGTATTTAAATTATGTTCGGTACTTCTGACGTAATATTCAGTGCATTTTGCATTATGTTCAGTACTTTCGACATATTGCTCAGTAGATTCAATATTATTTGCAGTACATTATGTATTACCTTCAGTGGTCCCGGTTTCTTTATATTCGGTAGATTATTCATTATGTTCAGTAAAAGCATTAGTATTATACTCGGTTGAATGAACTATATGTTCAGTAGTTGTATCATTATGATGATGCAGTGAAAGTCGGGAAATCAATAACGGAAATTTTCAGAAAAAAACAAACGCGGATATTTTCGACGGACGTTTTCTTCATGGACACTTTAACGGGATCAGGAATGAAAATGGAAGAAATGGAAGCAGTATTAAATTGGTTTGGTTTACGTTGACACGTTGGCAATTTTCACAAGGAAAAAAAAAATACTCCTGACTTAATTTGTAAGATGTCATGATTGATTGATTGTTTGTTGTTTTCTGAACGTACAGTGGCAAATATTTCACGCATATTTATGACGGAGAGAAGAATTTTCAAACAAGAAATAAGAAGTTGCATGCGTTGTGGTTGATACACCAAGACCTTAGAGAGACGACAAAAAGACAAACAGCAAAAAATAAAATATAAAAACATATTCTTTAGCTTTTGTATTCCTAGTAGGTAACCCTTTTTGTTTGTTGGTTGTAGCATATTTATCTCATTCACCGACTTTTAAGAGATCACGAAAAATCTCCTTGCAGATACTCCTATAGTATTCTGCATCCTACCCCGCTAATAGGCGCTTAAATATCAGATATTTATTTGAAATTACCCAAGATAAATGAGGTTGTGGATGAGGTTTACAGAATAGAGAAAGTTGATTCATAAATAAGACCATATCAATGATAATTCATGGTAACACGGATTAGCCTCGAACCTGTATCTGGATATTGTCAATCTATTCCTCTTCATTCTGGCTATCTTTGGTGGATCTAGAGACTAAATCCAGAAATATGTTTTTAAACGCTCTGTTCAAGAACAGATATTAAGTTATTGGTTTGGGTAGTTTCTAGTCTCTTATTAAACAAAAGGGGCCATGTTTTATGCATTACTTTAAAATAATAAGAACCATAACTGTACAGAAATGGTGAAAATTTGCACATAATTAAAGTTTTGCACTTTGTATTTTGATATTCATTACCTGTCTAATAGACAGTCTATGGTAATCATATTTACACTTAGACCTAGTTAGTTTTTGTGTATACAGCTTGAATTTGGAAGATTAAAAATCTTAATAAATGATTTTAAAATGACAATCATACTGATACTCAATGTTCATTTTTTGTAGCACTTTGTACAATATTTCATTCTATACCCTTGCATACCAGCATAAATTTCAATGTAGCTCTTTGAATGTATGAAATTTATGACTAGTTGTTTTCTGGTTTTTCTGCTATTGCAGAGCTTTTTGCTGTCATTTTTGTCTGAATTCTATCACGAACTGTTTTATCATTGTTGTAATAATTTCTGACACAATGCAGGAGAAGAATGTAAGATTATCTTTGTCTGCAATAGTGGACGAAATAGTACGTCAAGATTTGTTAACTCGTGCAAGATCGTGATTTTCGAGGAAAATATCGAATGTACATAATTTGCATGGTAACATAAATTAACCAGTTCTGATTACGACCAGTTCAACATTTCATTCCATAGTAATAATAAATTCGGTATGCAGAAAAAGTTTAGTTATTCTGTTAATCATTTAATTCTGTAATCACTTTTTTTTACCTTTTTCCAAAGTTTTAAACATTTTTTTTAAAGCACCCCTTTATTCTTTATTCTTTATTTTTTTGCCCACCTTCTCTTTTTTGGGGGTAGTGGCATTATTCTCTATTCTGTAAACCTCATCCACAACCTCATATATCTTGGGTTATTTCAAATAAATATCCGATATTTAAGCGCCTATTAGCGGGGTAGGATGCAGAATACACTAAGAATATCCAGAAGGAGATTTTTGGTGGTCTCTTAAAAGTCGGTTCATGAGATTAGTATGCTACAACCAACCAACAAAAAGGGTTACCTTCTAGGAATACAAAAGCTATAGAATATGTTTTTTATATCAATTTTTTTTTTGCTGTTTGTCTTTTTGTCGTCTCTCTATAGTCATGGTGTATCAACGACAATGCATGCAACTTCTTATTTTTTGTTTAAAAATTCTTCTCTCCGTCATAAATATGCGTGAAATATTTGCCACTATACGTTCAGAAAACAACAATCAATCAATCATGACATCTTACAAATTAAGTCAAGAGTAATTTTTTCCTTGTGAAAATTGCCAACGTGGGAACGTAAAACAAACCAGTTTAATACTGCTTCCATTTCTTCCTTTTTCATTCCATCCCGTAAAAGTGTCCATGAAGAAAATGTCCGTCAAAAATGTCCGCGTTCGTTTTTTTCCGACAATTTCCGTTATTGATTTCTCAATTTTTACTGCATCATCATAATGATACAACTACTGAACATATAGTTCATTGAATCGAGTATAATACTGATGCTTTTACTGAACATAATGAATAATCTACCGAATAAAAGAAACCGGGACCACTGAAGGTAATGAATAATGTACTGCAAATAGTGTTGAATCTACTGAACATAATGTCGAAAGTACTGAACATAATGCAAAATGCACTTAATATAACGTCAAAAATACCGAACATAATTTAAATACCACTGCATATAATAATGAAACTACTGAACATAATAACCAAAGCACCGAACATAATGTCAAAACTACTGAACATAATGTCAAAACTACTGAACATAATATGAAAACTACTGAACCTAATATAAATACTACTGAACATAATGCATAAAGCACCGAACATATTAAACAATCAACATCAGAAGACAGTCATGACGTTCTATAGTCATGGTATATAATTTAATTACATGCATCTATGCGTGAGTCACTGTTTATTTTTGTATTTAATTTATATGGTAAACGTTTAGGCTTAACTAGAACGTTAAAAATTTGGCTGTAGGAACAGAGTCGAAATAATGATGGTCAATTTCTATACTCAACAAATATATAAAACACCAAAAAATAAAAGGAAAGTTTGAACTTGAAGACCATAGATATAATAGCCATAGATAACCAAACTTTGGTAAAACTGCACATTCCATAAATATAAACGAATGCACAGTTTTACAATTGTTTGATGATCTAGGCTTCATTGTTTTACATGCATATATATATATGAACTGCTCATTTGTACAACTTCACGGAGAACTGTGCATGCCGTACAGATCGTATGAAAATTGTAAAACAATGCACGCCCAGTTCAACAAACTTTGGTAAAAACTGCGCATTCCATAAATATAAACGAATGCACAGTTTTGCACTTGTATGATGGGCCTGGTTGCATTCCTGTTACGTGCATCAGCATGCACTTTTTTACAATTGATTGATGATCTAGGCTTCATTGCTTTAAATGCATATAAATGAACTGCTCATTTGTACAATTTCCTTGGGAATTGTGCATGATGTACAGATCGTATCAAAATTGTAAAACAATGCACGCCCAGTTCAACAAACTTTGGTAAAACTGCGCATTCCATAAATATAAACGAATGCACAGTTTTACAATTGTTTGATGATCTAGGCTTCATTGTTTTACATGTATATATATATATGAACTGCTCATTTGTACAATTTCCTGGGGAATTGTGCATGGTGCATGATGTAAAGATCGTATGAAAATTGTAAAACAATGCACGCCCAGTTCAACAAACTTTGGTAAAACTGCGCATTCCATAAATATAAACGAATGCACAGTTTTACAATTGTTTGATGATCTAGGCTTCATTGTTTTACATGTATATATATATATATATGAACTGCTCATTTGTACAATTTCCTGGGGAATTGTGCATGATGTACAGATCGTATGAAAATTGTAAAACAATGCACGCCCAGTTCAACAAATTGTGGTAAATCTGCGCATTCCATAAATATAAACAAATGCACAGTTTTACAATTGTATGATGGACCTGGTTGCATTCCTTTACGTGCATCAGCATGCACAGTTTTACAATTGTTTGATGATCTAGGCTTCATTATTTTACATGTATATATATATATATATGAACTGCTCATTTGTACAATTTCCTGGGGATTTGTGCATGATGTACAGATCGTATGAAAATTGTAAAACAATGCACGCCCAGTTCAACAAACTTTGGTAAAACTGCGCATTCCATAAATATAAACGAATGCACAGTTTTACAATTGTTTGATGATCTAGGCTTCATTGTTTTACATGCATATATATATATATGAACTGCTCATTTGTACAATTTCCTGGGGATTTGTGCATGATGTACAGATCGTATGAAAATTGTAAAACAATGCACGCCCAGTTCAACAAACTTTGGTAAAACTGCGCATTCCATAAATATAAACGAATGCACAGTTTTACAATTGTTTGATGATCTAGGCTTCATTGTTTTACATGCATATATATATATGAACTGCTCATTTGTACAATTTCCTGGGGAATTGTGCATGATGTACAGATCGTATGAAAATTGTAAAACAATGCACGCCCAGTTCAACAAACTGTGGTAAATCTGCGCATTCCATAAATATAAACGAATGCACAGTTTTACAATTGTATGATGGACCTGGTTGCATTCCTTTACGTGCATCAGCATGCACAGTTTTACAATTGTTTGATGATCTAGGCTTCATTGTTTTACATGCATATATATGAACTGCTCATTTGTACAATTTCCTGGGGAATTGTGCATAATGTACAGATCATATGAAAATTGTAAAACAATGCACGCCCAGTTCAACAAACAATTATAAAACTGGGCATGCTCAGTTCTACAAAATCATGTGACAAAACATACCTCATTTTTGACAGAAAAATCCTTTTGTTTGATTAACTTTCTACTTTCCGACCAGTGTTGATTGTTGAAATATACAATGTCACGTGGTAGCCTATCCATGGGTGGACCGTATCAAAGACATAAATGACTACCTGTATAAATGATCGAAAATTTTCGAGACGTTCCGAGAATCTTGATTCTGAGAATATCGAATGGCCCATAGACACCGTAAGTTCTAACCCGAATAATTCAGTCGTTATATTCCACTGCTCTACGATGGCTACATTAACCTCGCGAGTGGGAGAGTCGATCACGGGGAGGGACTGAATTATTCGGGTTACGAAAGTTCCAAAACTCACCAATATATTAACCCGAATAATTCAGTTGTTATATTCCGCTGATCTACGATTACTCCATAAACCTCGCAAGTAGGAGAGATCGATTACGGGGAGGGACTGAATTATTCGGGTTACCAATATATAAGCGTGAACCCTGACGCAAAAAACATTCAACACATAAAACGTCACTTTATTTTGAAACAATGAAAACAAAACTTATTTATAGCAATACAATAACCAAATCATGATCATAAAATTATTCAACACAAAAATCGTTTTCAGAAAGTCATTTCGTTTTGAAACAATGAACAATAAAATATTTATAGCAATAGACTAACCAAAAAAACGATTGAAAAATTTGAAAAACACAAAACCAATAAAAAGGGTGCTAACGTGTAGGGTGCGAACGTGAATGGGAGCGAACGTGTTTTTGGGCGAACCGAGGGGCGAACGGTCCCTGATTCGTCAAAGTAGGGGGCAACTTTGACCTGCCGAGGCCATAAAGTACCCATTCTAGTTTAAACTCCGGTCTGGGTACCAGAGATATGTGTGGGAGGATGAAAGGCTAGATCCCTGTAAACTTTATTTCCGGCTGTGGAAGATCGATTTTCGGTCTCTATTCGACCAAAGATGTACTGCTTTCTGAATGTTTGAATAAAAGAACGATTTTATTTAACAAATCATTGTTTAACACTATTAAAAAATATTTTCTAAATAATGATCCTAGAATTTCTTCTGCATACAAACATGAAATGCCAAATGTCATTGAAACTGAAATGTAAAGACGGTGTATTCCTTGAAGTCACGAATTTCAACAATGAACATAACCATGACATTACTAAGGTGAGCATCACCCCTTTGTAAACGTATTATTTTGACTAATATGATTGATAAAGAAAACATAAAAAAAAGTGCCTAAAACAAAACTGTACTCTACTCAAATTTACGATCTGTTGCTGTCTTCAACTTTTATTATTTAGTACATATTACTAGTCCCATCGTACATTGCTGTCTTTCGTGTAACAATAACGCAATGTAACTGTAGCCTCAATAATTATTGTTACATTCGTAATTAATCAGGTCCTTACCCAACCACGCATTCCGGCAATTAGTCTCCAATGTAACAATAATATTTTTATTATTGTTACATTTCCATGTAACCATAGCCAGTGCCTACAATAAAACACTGTTTTTAAATTCCTCCCTAAATATTCTATACCACTCTCTTGTATACCTATCCTTAAATTACATAATTTTAATTTTCCCGTACGGGGAAGAATCACGATATAGCCGTGTGAAAATCACCCTTCTGATGTTCTGAAGTTTCCAGCTCCCCGAGTCATAATCGAACTCGGGACCTTCACCACTGTACCTGTAGCCATCGTTCTTGGTTTATCGAACGTGACGTTCTACGTTTGGGTCGTCGTAACGTTTGACAGAGAGTGATAGTTGCCTATATTAAAACGCATATGATCACTGAGTCACGTGATGTTAGACCAGACGACAATTCCGGAACTTTGTTGAGCTTAGCCTTTGGTATGTTTTCCCAATATAACACAAAAACAAACTAAATTTGGTTAGGTATAGAGATACAGCAACATATTGACTACTGCTTTGAAGTTCATACGTTTTTGTCCATGCCCAGCTGTAAGCCTCAGCTGTAAGCATAGGCTGAGACCCTGATTGCAGAGGCAACTCTCAGTCTTTTAAAGGTTAAGGTTCCTTATCAGTTAGTCCGTCAATATTTATATGTAGGTATACTATGAATTATCCATTCGCTGCTTGTTTCCAAATCGACTGTGCCAGATGGATGTCCATATATTGGGGCATTTAAGCTGCCATATGCTAAGAGGGTGGTAAAGGGTTATTTTCGTGCAACGTGATCGTAATGCAAGACCGGTGCCTCGTTCAACCTGTTCTGCTGATTTCATTTTAAGTGCATCATGATTTTCAAATGCTTATTTTGCGTGCTTAGTATTTTTCAAATAAAATTCAAAGATTTGGCAAGGATTGTCAAGAAATAATAGATTCATTTAAAAAGTCTAGATCAAGAATACACTTTCGTGTCTCAAGATATTTGCATTTCAAAAGTTAAGAAGATCGTTATATACTTTTTAGAAGCTGTAAACCATTTGTATAATAAATGTGTATACTAAATCGGGAATATCAAGTAAAACAGAGACTTTATATAAACAGGAAGACAGTGAATCAGCTGCTCAGATGGATGGTACGCAGAGTGAGAAAAGAAAAGGGGGGAAGATTGTTGTATAACTGGATATAAAGGTAGTCTAACTGGTTGAGTTAGGGAAGATCTTCTTTGGCTCAATCTGTTCGAGAACCGCCTTTAGATCCTGAGATTGAGGGTTATAATCCCTCTGGTGCCATCCTTATTTCACAATATTAAACTGCAAACATCTACTACTGGTACATATGAGTGTCTGTAAGTGCCTGGCAGTTAGATACATGTATGGTCATGAGGTTTGACCAGGTCATTAGATGACCATGGCATGTCTGGGTGCCATGCATGGAACTGGCAAGAGGGCTTCCGAAGTGAGACTCGGGGGTTGTCCAGGTTTGAATCCTGCTGGTACATGTACCATCAATATTTCACAATAATGCTTTTAATTCTGGAACACTAATCAATATGTCTAGAATAACCTTGAATGATAGCCTAGCAACTAAAAATAAATGACATTCAATGGTTGCACAATGGAAAGCCTTGCATATTGTTTTTTTTATCTTCTGTGCTATGACAAGATTTTAAAGAACAATATGTGGCTTCATGGTTATTGCAGACATTTTTATTAAGGGGCAAATTTTTTGGATGAAGGGGGAAATAGTCGGAAAGTACTGGAAAACCTATGCATGTTTCCAGGCAGCTGTTCTGTTTCAATGATGTTTTCCCGTGTTTTTCAAAGCATTTTCACCTCCATTATGAAAATCTGCCCCTATTAAATATGGCTGCAATAACCGTGAAAGGGCCTATTGTATAAAATATTTCATCCCCAAAATTTTATATACAGGTCATTTACATTTTGCAAAATGGCAAAAGGCACATGGATATTGTTTGGCAGTCATTTTAACCTAGAAGACGAAAAGTAAATTTCAAGGATTTATAACTTATGTGTTGCTGTGATTGCAACTTTTTTTTCATGAATCGTACCTATTGCAGTCAGCAGTGTTGTTTTTAAACATTTAAAACGTAATAATACATGTACATGTACATGAATCTGACATTCATGCATTGATCACTTAACATGAGGTATTAAAAAATTTTATTCATTCCTTTCTATTATTTTATTCTGTTTCATTGTATAACTGGCCCTGTCAAATCTTGTTGTTACAGTTGTAGAGCAAACAATTTAATGGCTTCTGAGGACAAGACATTGGGCACGTGACAAAAAGTTCAGAGGTTAATGTTTTTTTTTAAACATGTATCATATGCATGCCTTGTGGTATTTTTACCTCACATCGTCATATTTTTACCCGTGCTTAAACATGTTAAATAAAACTTAAATTATAGTGCTGAAATCTTGAAGGAATAAGCTTCAGTATACTTTACATTTATTGCTAAAAAGTGTTGTTAAAGTATTCTAAAATGACGAATGAAGTAAACTTTTTTTCTGAAAATTTACATACATGTAGGTCCACAGAAAATCACAAATTATTAAAGTATAGTAACGTATAGAAGGGTATATAAACTGAAGTAAAACCATTTTATTTTATATTTGGTATGCAGTTATATTGGCATTTGCAAGTCCAATTTCCATAGAAATTATATGGCCCCATTTCCTCATCATGGTTCTTTGATATGGTAGCTTTTTAAAACTAATTGATTTTGAACATTTTTTTAGGATATTTATTTCACTATGAATTTATACTTCAATTAAATTAATTTATATTTAAAAAAGTATCTAAAACAAAGTTTTTACTACATCATGCACAAAGAACTATTTTCTAGTTTAAACACGACCGCAAAAATTAGGTATGGCCATGGCGATGTTGTCGCCAAAGACATTTGATTTCCAGACAATAACTTGAGTATAAGTGTATGGATTTCTATGAAATTAAACCACAAGGTTCCTTCCCACAAAAGGAAAGTTTGGATTGATTTTTGGGGTTATCGCCCTAACTTTTTAAAGTGGCATTAGCTACTAGATACATGTATAAAAAAAATAAAATATGTGATTTTTTTTTTTGGTTTAATCATTACAATGCATTAATGAAAGTGAAATGGTGAAATAATGATTCGCTTTTAACAGCCAGTTTGGTTCAGTTTTGTCTAAATAAGCAAAAAAAACATCGCTTATGAATTATTTCACTTGCAAGGGAATAGTTCGACCTCATTGAATCCGTATTCTTGTGAACTATAATTGATCCCTATAGCTAGAGATGGGTTACGCATGAACTAAGTTTGTTCAGTTATAGAACGGAAAGAATGTAAACATTAAAAGTGAAACAAGGGTAAACCATTTGGTTGATTGATTCGATCTAGAAAACCTCATTCTTATACAGGAAAACAAACGATTTTTAACACATTTTTTAACCTATAACATGAAATCAAACAGACCTAGAAAAATCCAATTGCATGAGTTCGCAATCTATTTATATCTATGTTTATGTTTATATTGGGTTATATGACCGTCGGCAGTCTTTAGAGGTCACCTCAATGGTTAATTAGATGGTGTCTAGACTAAAATACACATGAAATGCTGATACATACTGTCGAGTCTATGCATCGTAAATTGTTTATTTTAGACTTCTTATAATTTGGATCTGGTTTTTAGTATGTTATAAGTCGAATATAAGAATTTGAGTCAAATCAGTGAACAGGAATTTGACAGCTTAATGCCTCTTTAAGAATTCTGGGCCAAAAACAATACTTTTCTAATAATTTGTATGAATTGTTTATTTCTATACCTATTAGAATTTTACATACAAAAAGACAACATGTACAATGTGTGCAGACACTACTCAAGTTCCAAGACAGTCTATTTTTCTGTGTCCGACTTCATTTTACATACAAAAGTCATGTGATAATGTCAGAAATCTGTGCAATGTTGGGTCAACAACCTCATCTGCATGACAATATCAACTTACAGGTGATGTTACTGAAGAGTACTTATTAAACAGGAGGTCAGACTAGGGGAGTGGGGTTGAATTTTTTTCAGTGGAAATCTATTTAAGGTAGATCGGGTGTCTTTTCCTGAGCATACAATACAGTGGGAAATCTAGGGACAAAATATTACATGTACCTCCCCTGTAAATATTGAAAACTAGATCTTCTCAATGTTTGTCCCATTTTAGCAAGGGCGCTATCAATTATGGATTCACGGGAAAACGTTCTGGTAAATAGTTAAAATAGAAATAAGTTGAAATAAAAACAAAACTTACGTTCAATGTTATCATTTCCCTCCTTAAGTAGCAAACGACGTGTACAGCAGGCTATAAAAACTTGATGTAATTGGTTTAAAATGTTGCTATGCGAATAAATTCCTGGAGTACCAACTTCAATTTATTTTTCTACTGGCTGTTTACCTTTCTGGAACATGCTAATTATCCGAATATATATACAGCTAGATCAGAGAAAGTCGGGGAAAAAATTCCAAAGGAATCGATTGATATGCAGCAAAGATTGGCACTTTTGAAATTAAGGTACTAAGCAAATTCAAATAGACCTTATCTCGATGTAAACATTGAATGTGAATAGATCAAGAAGACCGCAAATACATATATATATATATATACAAAAATCAGGACAACCTTTTCTTAAAATTGTATAAAAAATAGCAGAAAGATACCTACATGTACTTTATAAAAATAATTACCTTTTAATTTCTAAGATGCACAGACAGACTTTTAAATTTTTATATTCACAAAAAGACAATATTTCTTTACTGAATGTACATGTGACAAGAGCAGACCGGTGTGCTTGATAACTTAGGTGTGAAAAATAAGTATACTTTGGGACTTTGTACATGTTGTAACATGCTAAGGACTCTTTGGAACACTCCGAAAATTGGTGACCCGAAAAATCTTTAGATTTCGTATGTTCATGATTTTTTCCAATATTTTTTATCAATATGCAGCAAAGATTGGCAGTTTTTAAATTTCAGTTTAACAAGCTTCTAATGCAATTATCTCGATAAATACTGAACATAAAACATTGTGTATTTGCATGTATATTTCTAATAACACAGTTTAACAATTTATTTATTTAAAATGAACAATTATTATTTGGAAATAACTTGATCAGTATCGTCACCGGCATTGTTTTATTATTGACTGTCTCGACTCTATCATAAGAAGAGTGAATTTTTTACATACAAAAAGACAACATGTACAATGTGTGCAGACACTACTCAAGTTTTTTTTCGTTCACTGGATATCCCACTGCATATATTCTACGCGTCTTGCAAAAATACTTTTTTGGTTTAAATTTTTTTTACCAATTATCATTCAATTTACAACATGACATCTAAAACTTGAAATTAAAATATGAAACTATCAAAAAATTAAGTGTCTTTATAATTTTCTGAAAAAATCCTTTTAAAATCAAGGGCAGATAATTATATTGAATTTGATAAGACAATTTGTGTCTTTTGGATTTTTCAAGAAATTAAGGACCATGACCCCTATTTTTGTTTGATATTCGGAAGTATTTATGAAAACCAATTCTCTCATTGAATTTTAACTAATTGAATTCTATCGTTTAATGTTTCCTTAATAAAGCAAAATTAATTTCCCCTATATAACCCATATAAAATAACTGATTTCAATTTATTTTAACAACAAACAAGGTCAATGCATATATATGACCCCCAGTTTTTATATTGAAATTTGAAAGTACGTTGACCCAGAAGTCTATCACAGAAGTTTTAATAAAAATCTATTGTCGAACATGTAGAAACCCCAGCTACGTTAAATCATGCCATTTGCTTAATTCACCTGTGTGAGAGAAAAAAATATGAAGTGCAAATTTTGTTTAGCAGGTCTACTAGCTCTGTTTAAAATGCGCACCAATTTTCGGTTAATGGTATCAGTACATTCTCCTGTCAGAATGTTTGAATTTTAGATTAAGAGAAAATTGTACATGTAAGGTTAACCCTTTCATCCCAGACGATGCCTTGAGTCATTGCCTGGTGCGTACCTAACAATGCCTCAAGGCATCACCTCCCGTTGACCCAACAATGCCTCAAGGTATTTTTATTATTTTTATTATCAGTTTCTAGCTAGCTTTTCAACCTGTTTAGCACTATAAGTTGCAAGCTTTAAAAAAAAGTAATATTTATTCATGTATGTAATTGAAATTGATGAGCTTTGGTATAAATCCAGTGCGTTTTCTGGAAAAAATAAAATAAATTCTTTTGACTTTTTTCCTATAAATCTTGAATAAAAATTATTTTTCAGAAATTCTTATATCTGTGAACATGGATACATTACCAATTTGAACTTGTAGCGTAACAAAAACTGCTTTTAATAGTCAAAAGCTAGGGGTGGATTGTTTTAATCTTGCTGCAATGTGTGAGCTGTTACAAATCTTCCAACATTTGTTAAGATCAAGAACAGTCAAAAAGTTCTGTTCTTGTGATAAATTAGTAAAAAAAGTATAACAAAAATACTGAACCATAAAAATTGACAAAAATAATTTTGTACTGTTTCATATTAATTTTCTTTCATCAACCCTCTATCATTCTTTTAAAAGTTGTGTAAAGGAAAGCTAATATCCCCCTAACCTTAGTTGTATGCATTTGTATGTTATTGTTTGTTTTCTATTGATATGAAAAACAGAAATGTTTTTAATTTGAAGTTATAATTATTTATCAGCTGTTCAAAGCAATAGCTTTGTTCCCTTTAAAAGACCAAAATCAAGTATATATATTGATTATATGTTTCACCTGTATTTACATATATAAGCACCTTTGGGGGTCTCAGTGGACTTTGAACCATCATGTTCATTGGAGCATATCGACTTTGTTGATAATTGCAGGCTGACTAGTCAACTGTATTAAATATTTTTTCTTTAATATACATGTACATATGATGTCTTGTGTTAACTAAGACTTTGTTTACATTTCATCCATTGGTGACTGCATCCAGCTAGCTGAAGTAATGTAAGTCAAATTCAATATATTAAAAATTACAGTAAGAACATAGGAACGACTTACTTTGATTTAATTTTACTTGTATATATGCTGTTTTAACATCTAATGATTATAATGTGCAAGCAAAAGAAGTCTTCAGTTGAAGAAGAAAAAGTAACAGAATTAGTACATATAACATTTATATATTCTTAACCTTAAGTGGTTGAACTGAGTCAGTGAATGCTTGATTAGTATTATATTGTGCAATATCCAATTATCTTTGTTTCCTGATAAATTTATCAAAAAAAAATGAAAAAAATAATAAATTTGTTCATGTACATGAATACGTTTACAAATGCCAAATTCAAAAGTTTTTTAGGATCTTCATGAACTGAGACATAACATATATATATATATATATATATATATACATTGTGACATAATGTAAATTTATACAGACTAAAGTGATCTAGTTTATTACAGATGTCCCCTCGACATTACTCGTAAATCAAGGACAGATTTGACATATCAATGTTACTGTAAAATACACTAGTTTTTATGTGTTTTGACTGTAATTACAGATATATCATTTGTCTCAAATTTAGCCCAACAATATTAGATCTGCAAATTTGTGAAAGCATATACATGTATGTATATACATGTACAGTCTAAATTGAAAACAACGTTCAAACCTATGATTGTGTTGGATAAAAACCGCAATTTTTATATGTGTGCATGCAAAACAAATTTCTTGATAGAGGGGTCTAAATACAGCACAAACAACATTCTCCAAAAGACCAAAAAAGTGAAAAAGTATATTTTAACAAAACGCATTTGACTAAAAGGTTGAACAACAGATGTTCTTAAACCCTGCTTACTGCCATTGGGGATTGCCAAATAAACGGATCACAAGATGTTACAAAATGGATCTTTTAAAATTATTAATTTAATACCAAACAGAAAACAATAAACTTGCGGAAAAAATGGTATACCACTAACAAAAGGTGCAAAAAATAGTAATTTCGACATTTAATGTCTCTTCAGTGATGTTAGGGATCGAAACGGTATTTGGAAGGCCTTAAATTTACCTCAATTTAGGATAGACTCTTGAATTTTGAAGAGTCGAAATATTAGAAATAGGATGAACAGATCATATAAACCCGAAGGAAAATATAATACAAGTCCAAACGAAAAAATATAAACAAGTCTAAATTGAAAACAACGTTCAAACCTATGATTGCGTTGGATAAAAAAAAGTGAAAAAGTATATTTTAACAAAACGCATTTGACTAACAGGTCGAACAACAGATGTTCTTAAACCCTGCTTACTGCCATTGGCGATTGCCAAATAAACAGATCACAAGATGTTACAAAATGGATCTTTTAAAATTATTAATTTAATACCAAACAGAAAACATGCAAGTCTAAATTGAAAACAGTGTTCAAACCTATGATTGCGCTGGATAAAAACCGCTATTTTTATACGTGTGCATGCAAAACAAATTTCTTCGTAGAGGGGTCTAAATACAGCACAAACAACATTCATATATACATTTCTTTCCAACTTGATCAACTTGGTCAGGTGGCTTACAGTCAAGTTGCCTTTTTCACAAATAAAAATGTTGACTTAAGTTGATGGTTTGTTTAACGGAATACTATTAGTTAATTTCCTTTTATAATTTAAAAATATTTGTTTTTGTTAAAATTGTTATGGGATTGTGTTCTTCCTAGGATCCTTAACTATGAGATTACTCTGATGCCTTTATTTTTTCCTTCATCCTCTCCAAAATAATTTGTTTAGCAAGTTTTAATATGAATACTGCTTTCTTGGATACTCTAATGCACAATTATAAGGCATGATACAACACAATTTTAAGGTATAAGACACAATTATAAGGCATAACACAATTATAAGGCATAACACACAATTATAAGGCATAACACACAATAATAAGGCATGATACAACACAGTTATAAGGCATTACACATAATTATAAGGCATAACACACAGTTATAAGGCATAAGACACAGTTATAAGGCATACCACATAATTATAAGGTATAACACACAATTAAAAGGCATAAGACACAGTTATAAGGCATAATACACAATTATAAGGCATGATACAACACAGTTATAAGGCATAAGACACAGTTATAAGGCATAACACACAGTTACAAGGCATAAGACACAATTATAAGGCATGATACAACACAGTTATAAGGCATAAGACACAGTTATAAGGCATAATACACAGTTATAAGGCATAACACACAGTTATAAGGCATAAGACACAATTATAAGGCATGATACAACACAGTTATAAGGCATAAGACACAATTATAAGGCATGATACAACACAGTTATAACGCATAACACACAGTTATAAGGCATAAGACACAATTATAAGGCATGATACAACACAGTTAAAAGGCATAAGACACAATTATAAGGCATGATACAACACACTTATAAGGCATAAGACACAATTATAAGGCATAAGACACAATTATAAGGCATAAGACACAATTATAAGGCATGATACAACACAGTTATAAGGCATAACAAACAATTTTTAGGCATGAGACACAATTTTAAGACATAAGACACAATTTCTAATCTGCAAATTTGTGGGTTGCTATTGAACTTTTTTTTTTTCGAAAACCATGCTTCTGGATTTGCAAGGTCAGATATTTGAATGTTGATGTAATTGGCAAAAATTTGAGCAAGGTGAAATAGAGAGGCAGAAGATACCAAAGGGATATTAAAACTGATAAGTCAAAAACAAACTCACTTAAAACTGACAACACCATGGCAAAAAATGAAAAACTTTTAACAACAAAAAGACATACAACAGTCCACAAAACAAAGCATAGAAATCTATAGACAGAGCAACAAGAATCCTACCAAAAAATGTGCAGCAACATTTTGATCATTACAATATGTTATGTCTGTAAATGAAAGCAAATTTATCTTATAATAATTATCATACCTAACATTTTTAATCGCTAAATGTAACCTGAATACTTGTTGATCTAATTAGCTGCAATAAGTATATATCTTTTTAGTTTCAGAAAGTTTATTTAATTTTCCAAATAAACAAAATGCAATCTATCTAAACAATACTTGTCTTGGCTTAAATTATTATGATGAATGCTGCCAAGACATCTACATTTCGGTTCCAGATGAAATATTTTGAGCCATAAACAATATTCTTACCAAATTTAGTAAACAATAATGCCCCATAATGGACAAGGTAAGCCCCTTTTGATTTTAGGGTTAATAGGTCAAAGATCAAGGTCACAGAAACAATTGAGACTGAAACTACTGAGCCAAATTTAACCACACCTTAACGCAATCATCATTAGGGTATCTAGTTTTAAAAATGTTTCCGAAGACCCTGCCTATCAACCAACATGGCCGATGTTACAAGGTAAAATGCAAGTTTTGTCTATTATCTTGAAAACTGTTATGAAAAGAGAAAATCTGACAGGGCCAGAAATGCTCAGAATGATTAGATCTTTATATTTTCCAGTCACATCAAAACTGTCAGACGATTTCTTATAGGAGTTATTGCCCTTAAATGACAAATTTTAGCAATTTTTTTTTAAAATTTTGCCTTTTCTCTTAAAGGCTATAATAGATAGAGAGAAACTTTAAATTGCAAAAATAATCAGCAATACAAGATCTACAAATAAGTTTGCAGGGCTGAAATTGTCGGACGACTCCTTATTGAAGTTATTGCTACTTAATGACAATTTTTACCCATTTTTACATCGCGATGACCTTGGGGTCATTTAGATGTATTGCTATCGCCTAGATTTCCATTATGTAAATTAGTTTTGGGTTTGTAACCGATCTATAAACATGATAAATATGCGCACATAAACGAATGCAAAATAACATTCCTTATCGTTTGATATAAATACATCTCTTCAATGAATACTGATAAAAATATTTTTGTTTACAACATAAATTAATAATATGAAAATGTTTTGTAGTTAGATATATATATATAAGTAAAAAATCATTGATAATATCAATGCAGACGTACCGAAAAATTGTGTTAAAGCATGCGGAAGAATATCTCAGAGAACTTTTTGCGAGGACCGGTAACTCTGTAATTGTTTTTGCGGGAAAATATGAATGCCTACTCGTATCCAATCTTAGAAAAATCGAATTTTTACAGAAAAGTGTCCACCATGTATACTGATTTGTATCACTACAATATAATAGTTATTGTGAAGTTGAATTTCCTGTCATTTATACATCATCCACGCACGAACTTGTCTCAGAAAAAAATATATCTCTGTACATTAACCTCAGTTTCAGGTAAAGAGATATGTTGTTTTTTTCTGAGACAAGTGCTTTTGACCATCCTCAAGAACTTGTGGTCATCCGATGTTCAGTACTTCAGTACTTTGATTTGTGTTTTGCACTTTTTGTCTAATATCTTAAAAACAATAATAGATAGATAGAAACTTTAATAAGCAAAAATGATCAGTGGGAGAAGATCTACATATAAGTTAAACATGGTCGAAAGCATTCAATGACTCCTTATTGGAGTTAGTGCTCTTTTAATTTTAATGACTATTCTTAGACAGTTTTAGTGTTTTTATAAATAAGAAGATGTGGTATGAGTGCCAATGAGACAACTATCCATCCAAGTCACAATGTGTAAAAAGTAAACAATTATAGGTCAAAGTACAGCCTTCAACACGGAGTCTTGGCTCACACCGAACAGCAAGCTATAAAGGGCCCCAAAAAGACTAGTGTAAAACAACTCAAACAGGAAAACCAACGGTCTAATCTATATAAAAAACGAGAAATACTTATGCCTATTATCATGACAACTATAGTAGATAAATAAACACTTTGAACAGCTAAAATGATCAGCAAAACAAATAGATATAAAAAGATGTGGTATGAGTGCCAATGAGACAACTCTCCATCCAAGTCACAACTTGTAAAAGTAAAATCTACAAGTAATTCAACTTAGCTGAAATCGTCTGACGACTCCCTATTGGAGTTATTGCCCTTTAATGACAATATTTACCATTTTTTTTGATTTTGCCTTATAAGTTTCATGACAGAACTTGTCAGTCGACTCCTCTTTGGAGTTCTTGATCTTAAATGACAATTTTGACCAATATTTTCAATTTTTGAATTTTTTCCTATTAACATGAAAGCTGTAAGATAGACACTTTAAATAGCAAAAATAATCAGCAAGACAAGAACTACAAATTAGTCATTTTTGCAGAAATAGTTAGTAGACTTTTGATAGGAGTGATTACCCTTAAATGACGATTTTTTTTACCCTTTTGTGTGTTTTGCCAAATAGGCAAAAACTAAAAAAAGATTATATAGAAAGAAATTTTAAACAGAAAAGATGATAAGCAATACAAGATCAGCAAAAAAGAGATTTTTGTCATAAATTCTATTCTAGCAGAATGTTGGAGAGGGTCCATTGTTGAAGATGCACATAGACCTAGGTGACCGACACAGGCTCTTTAAAACATCTAGAGCCTCTAGTTTGTTTTCATTATTTGACATTTATACATTGTCAGCAGAGTTTACATTGTTCATCATTACAGGCTGAAAAATCTTTGTCTTCTACTAGAGAACAAAAAATAAAAAGATTATCCAACCAGTTATTTGCTTTACTTCCAGTGGTAATTATATTATTATTGTGTTTTTATAATAATAATGAAATCAGAATGTTTCTATGGGACACAGATTTCCACGCAGGAAATGTAGGCAGGAATAGCATATTTCTGAACTCTAGGTATTTTCTGCTATTATATCAAGGATTTTAACGCTGGAATAATACAAGTGAAATAAGCCAAATTTGAACTCTATGACTATGTGTGTTAAGTGGTCATTAACAACCTTTTTTAAATTTTTTTAAATGATTTATACAGGATGACGATAACAAATTTTTTGGTATTTTCACCTTTATCAACTTTTGATAGAAAAAAATGCCTAGCAGGATGACTAAAGATGAAATTATGCAAAGGCCTGATTTATGCTTTGTATCCATGGATCATTGGCTTTGGGTCATGCAGTGAGCCAGTTATTATACAAGTCTGGGCTGGTGCTCCTGTGGCTGAGCATGAAGACTGCAGCTTTCTTTTATATTATTAATTTGTATATTTTGACTAATTTGATTTGTTCAGGAATAGTCACATATTAAACTATATTTTCAAAGGTTGATTGAAAACGGCTGATAGAAAAGTGATATTGCATGGTTATTTTTAGAATATCAAAAAATCTATATTCTTTGTGATGTCATCTAATGAATTTTTATGATACTTTTTTATACGCCCGTTTACGGAACGTGTTATGGTATACCGTTGTCTGTCCGTCCGTCGTCAACATGTCGGACATTAACTCAAAAACGCTTTAACCAATTTGCATAAAACTTTGGTAAATTGTTTATATCTATTGACGTGAGCTCCCTTTTGTTTTTTTATAAATTTTAGATTTTACGTTTACGAGTTATGGGGTTTTATTCATTATAAAAAGGGGGATTTTCCAGTTTTCGGACAATAACTCAAGAATTCTTTCACCAACTTGCAAGAAATTGTGGTGAACTGTTTATATCTATTGACATGAGCTCCCTTTTGATTTTTATATATTTTAGATTTTACGTTTCCAAGTCACAGGGTTTTATTCATAAAAAAAAGGGGGATTTTCCAGTTTTCTGACAAAAAATCAAAAATGCTTTCAGCAGTACTTATGAAACTTTGGTGAATTGTTTATATCTATTGATGTAAGCTCAGTTTTGAATTTTATAAATTTTTCATTTATCATTTCTGAGTTATGGGGTTTTATTCATTAAAAAAGGGGGGATTTTCCAGTTTTTGGACAATAACTCAAAAATGCTGTCAGCAATTCTCATGAAACTTTGGTGAATTGTTTATATCTATTGATGTAAGCTCCCTTTACATTTTCATAAATTTCTAATATGACATTGAGAATCAATTGAACTTTATTTGTTTATAGTCTGACAACAGATTTACTAAGTATTGCAGAACAGTAAGAAATCTTTAATTGAATATAAATTCAATTCATATAACCAACATGAACCAATTTCAAGTTCTTTGACTGCATTTATTCAGAAACCTATAATATGTCAAATATTTAATTACAATCCAAATTCAAAGCTGTATCAAGCTTGAATAATGTGTCCATTTTTGGCCCAACTGTTTAGGGTTGGACCTCTGCGGGTGTATCCAGCTGCGCTCAGCGAAGCAGTTTATTTGTATGTTAACAGTTTTAAAAGTGTATATTTATGATCAATTATTTAAAATAAATAATCTTCAAATACATGTACATAAGACATGTAAGATGTTCACAAAAAAAACCCATAAAAAAAATTTGAAATAACTAATATGTTGTTATTGTCAAAGAGACAAAATCTGCTCGGTGGTCTTCTGGTAGCGTTTTTCGCCTGGAGTGTGGGAGGTCGTGGTCAAACCAAAGACTTTGAAATTGGTATTTGCTGCTTCTCCGCTAAGCATGCGGCACTAAGGAGTAAGAGAAAAGACTGGTCGGCTCGGAGTCTGAATAATGTGTCCAAATAAGGTGACAAGTCTTCTTGCGGACTGTTACCTTGTGAACTAGCACGTTAAAATCCAGCTGAACGTGTCGGTCTAGTACAAAGCAGGGTAAATATTCATATTACATTAACATGTTCTCGTCCTGAATATGCATATCAATTTGCCGCTGGACATTAAGAAGCCATCCATCATCATCATCATCATCATCATCATCAAAGAGACAATCGGCCTAGCCACAATCAGATGTACATTTCATATTAGGTCTATGTTATAGGCTTCTATAGACAAGAAGATGAACTTAATTTAAGTATTACATCTTTGAACTGAAGAAGAGAATATAGGGCTTCACAATGCACATCAAATATCATGTATATGTGTGACCATTTTGAAAAAAAAATACTAAATGCATGCTAAAAATGGGCAAAATTTCACGTTATATTGTTTCATTTAAAAATACACTGTTTTTATCAATTGATAGTTAATAAGTGAACCTAATTTGAACTACATTATTGGTTCACTGTTATAGACAATTTATTCATCTTTCTTTTGCTGGTTGTTGCAACGAAAAATTTTCAGTGGTTACAAAGTTATGACAAAAAGTGGAATACTATGCGTTCGTTATGCAATTTTGTATTTTTGTTTTTACCTTGTATAGTGTAGTAATAAAAGAGAAAAATAAATGAAATTTATGCTATTATGTGTTTTGTTTTCTCTTCTTGTATATGAATTAGCAACAACTACCTCATATATCTATATTGCAGTACCCTAGCTGGAGATATATGCCATCTAAAATGGATATACAAATAAAGTGAAAAAATGTCTTGTCCGTAGACATTCATTTCCTAGTAAACTTGAAGTGTAATAACATATATGTTGCATTGCTAAGATCC